>NC_088980.1:105290843-105628513 GCF_963932015.1 Anas acuta
CTCTTTCTGGAAACAGGAAAACAAATAAATGTTGTAGCTATACCGCAAGGTCTGAAATTCTGAGATTAAATGAAAAGCGGGCTTCAGGCTGAAACTGTACCCCTCATAAAGTATATGAACTCAATTTCATGACCTATGCCTGCCCATTCAGAATTCTTTAATATCACTCTGGCCTTCGCTCTTGTCTCTGCCTTATGCTACTTGCCTGAGGAACTGTGTCTGAAATTTCTTGTAGTATCAATCCAGGTAATTGATCTTGTGGCTAAGAATTAATTGAAGATGGTCATATCAATGAGCAAGGAGTAAAAGGAGTTCAGCCTTCAGTTTATCCTAAATCAAAAATTATGGGAACTTTTTTTTCGTTGAAGCTTTCTTGAATTTATTGGGGTCTATTGTGTTCTGTTGGACAATGTTAATCATTTTATTTCTGGATTTGAATTAATTCACTTTTGGAGCATTCAGGTCTCAACTTGATGCAACATGAAAATAGAAGGCACCTCCTCTGTTGGGTTTATCTGTATCAGGGAAAAATGAATTTATGGCTTAGTCTTGAAAGTACTGACTCTGTTATGTCATTGCATAGTGGTTTAACCTGTCAGGCAGCTATGTTTAGCTCCACACAGCCCTTTACTTGCTCCTCCCCAGTGAGGTAGGGGAGTGAATTGGAAGAGGGTAAAACCCATGGGCTGAGATAATGAGAGTTTAATAGGACAGAAAAGAAAGGGAAAATAATAATGACAACACTGATAAAAGAATATACAAAACAAGTAATGCACAATGCAGTTGCTCACCACCCACCGACCAATGCCCAGCATGTCCCCAAGTGGTGACCTCCTCCCTGAACAGCTCCCCCCAGTTTTATTGTTCAACATGATGTCACATGGCATGGAATATCCATTTGGCCAGTCTGGGCCAGCTGTTCCCTCTGACACCCCCAGGTCCTCGTACACCCCCAGCCTCCTCACTGGCAGGGTGGTGTAAGGAGCTGAAAAGTTCTTGACTTAGTGCAAACATTGATCAGACACAACAGAGACTTCAGTGTGTTACCAGCATTATTCTCATCCTAAATCTAAAACACAGCACCATACCAGCTACTAGAAAGAAAATTAATACCATCCCAGACAAAACCTGAACACTTTGCAGTGGTTTCACTGGAATTACTCACGTGGGAAACATTACTAGCATCTGTAAGATTGGGCTATCATGGAATATGTGTTAATAATCCTCTCTGAGAAATGACTTGCAAAGCAATTAAGAAAAGGACTGGATAAAATTATTGGGACTTATTTTTCATATAATTAATAGCATAATTAACAGTAATAAAAAATCATAATAAACAGACGGGAGATTTCAAACATCTGAAACTTGAGAACAAACTGACTCATACAGATTTCTCTTTATACCATTGAAACTGCTATCACAAAACTGAAATGGCAATACAATTTTACAGCAAATAAATAAGTAAACATGCTTGTTACAGCAAAAGAATACATATGCGTAGAGGAAATAAATATAGGGCAATTGTGTTAATTTTCTATGTGAGTAGAACAATTTGGGATACGGATTTGTTTCGTGTGGTTTGCAGGTGTGTTCATAGTTGCTGTGTATGGGTGTGTAGATGTATGTGTGTGCATGCATATGCATAGACATAGTTACCATATGTAACTTTTACACTTTTCTGTGCTCCCAAACTGAACTTTTTGAATGGATGAATGGATGAAATGCTTCTGTTCTTCTGTGTATGGCCTAATGTATTAATTTATTATTATTATTATTATTATTATTATTATTTTGTAGCTATTTCTATGCATTTGCCTGTTGGAGAAAAAAATTAAAGGAATAAAAACTAAACCAAACGTGTTTCCTCGTGTTTCTAATAAACGTGTTAATAAATCATTGTTATATTTTTCCCTTATATCAACATGTACTTTATTCTTCATGGTGTAGATTTTATCTCCATGTTTCCTTCCCATGTCATTTGATCATGACAAGCTTCATTTCTACATTCAGAGTGTGTAATGTCAGTTATACAATGCCACAAAATACTGACTATTACCCAAATACTTCTGTAGAATCATACCTGCAGGACTCAGAAGAAACTTTAATCGAAAGGCTGAGGACCACCAGGGTCCACCACAGTCTTTGTACAAAGTGATTTTTATTGGCTGCCCTGGATGCCTCCCTCTTCAGCTTTGCTGAAGACCAGTGAGAATTTAGGAAAACTGGTTAGAATTAGTATGCTGGCAGTGTTTATTGGAGCTGATAAAGACTGCAATAATAAAAATGAAGGCTATTTAATTATTATTAATATTTTTTTTAATGATGTCTTTCGTATTTCTTTCTTTCTTAGGTTAGTGTAATCTCTGCGAAGACTAAACATACGTGCACACACTTTTAGGCACAAGAAGAATTAAATTTGATGATGTATTTATTCTAATAATAATAATAATAATAATAAAGTTGCATTATACCTTGTTACCTCAGTGGTGACTTTAAATGAGTAGGCTTCACCTGTAGTGGTGAATAAGGCATGGCAAATGTACAGACTTCGGAGTTTTCTGGTGATTATTCATGCTGTTTAATTATGAACATATTTCCCTGCAGAAGAAAGTATTCTTTCCTAAAGAAATGAAAAAAAAAATTAACTTAAAGCTTTTCTTAAGCAATTCATCTTTTTTAATATATTTTTCCCAGTAACAACAATATTGTTTTTATTATTGTTATTATATTTTGAAGTTTCTATATGCACATTTGGTTCTGTAGAATCATGCCACTTATCCAATATTTCCTGTGATCATACAAAAAAATAATCCTTTGAAGTAGAACTGGTAATGTTCTATGGTTTAACACATGTTCTCTCTAAAAAACAGGTGTAGATTTTCTTCCTTTTGATTTTTGAGTTCTTTGAAAAAAATATTATGCATAGCAATGAAAGATTCCCTATACATTATGAAATTAAGGTCCTCAAGTTAATCTTTCATTCTTAAAATTACCAAAAATACAGAAATTAGATTTTTGGGTCTACACAGTAAATTCTCTACCATGAAAGAAAAAGCTTTTCTTTACTGTTTATTTCCTAGACTTCATTAACTTTTTGTGTGGACACTTTTACTATATCTGAAGAATAGTTTTGGGCGACGCACAGGCAGAATGTTCTTGTTTATTGTAGTAAATTCTAGCCAAAATCTCTTGGGGGTCTATACATATCTTAATTCATCATCCTTTACAGACTTTATTGATTTTTATTTAGTCACAAGTAGATACGGTGTGAGCTGGAGAAGTGGAGCACTTGCCTGCATCTCATAAAATCATGGAATGGCTTGGGTTGGGAGGAACCTTAAAGATCATCTAGATCCAACCCCTCCCTAACATGGGCAGGGATGCTACCAACTACTTGTTGAGCCTCATTAGGTTCACATGGTCCCACTTCTAAAGCTTGCCCAGGTCCATTTGTATGGCATCCCTTCCTTCTGCTGTATCAGCTGAACCACTCAGCTTAGAGTCATCTGCAAACTTGCTGAGGGCGCATTCAATCCCACTGTTATGTCATTGGTAAATATATGAAACAGCACTGCTCCCAAGAGAGACCCCTGAGGGACACCACTCATCACCAGCCTCCACCTGGACATAGAGCCATTGACTGCAACTCTCTGGGTGCAACCTTCAGCCAGTTCCTAATCCACTGAACTGTCCATGCTTCAAATCCTTATCTCTCATATCAGGATGTCATGTGGGACTGTGTCAAAGGCCTTACAGAATTCCAGGTAGATGACTTTGGCCATTCAATTGGCTGGATGACAGAGCTCAGAGGGTTATGCTTAGTGGTACAAAATCTAGTTGGAGGTCTGTAGCTAGCAATGTCCCCCAGGGGTCAGTACTGGGTCCATTGTTGTTCAGCTTATTCATTGATGATCTGGACAACGGAATAGAATACACCCTCAGAAAGGCTGATGACACAAAGCTCAGGGGAGTGGCTGATACCCCAGAGGGCTGTGCTCTCATTCAGAGGGACCTGGACAGGCTGGAGTGTTGGGCTGAGAAGAAATTCATGAAGTTTAACTAAGGTAAGTGCAGGGTCCTAGGAAGGAATAACCCCAAGCAGTGGTGCAGGCTTGGGGCTGACTTGCTGAAGAGCAGCTCTGCAGAGACAGACCTGGGAGTCTTAGCGGATAACAGGCTGACCCTGAGCCAGGAATGTGCCCTTTTGGCCATAAAGGCCAACAGTATTCTGGGGTGCATTTGGAAGAGTGTTGCCAGCAGGCCAAGGGAGGTGATCCCTCTACTCAGCCCTGGTGAGGTCACACCTGGAGTGCTGGGTCCATTTCTGGGCTCCCCAGAACAAGAGGGACATATAGCTACTGGAGTGAGTTCAGAGGACGGCTACAAAGATGATTAGAGGACTGGAGCACCTGTCATATGAGAACAGGCTGAGAGATCTGGGCCTCTTTAGCCTGGAAAAGAGAAGAACTCATCAATGTATATAAATATCTGAGGGGAGGGTGTCAAGAGGATGGAGCTCTTTTCAGATGAGCCCAGTGGCAGGACAAGAGGTAAAGGGCACAAACTGAAGCACAGGATATTCCAGCTGAATGTGAGAGGGCATTTCTTTACTGTGAGGGTGATAGAGAACTGGAACAGGTTGCCCAGAGAGGTTGTGGAGTCTCCTTCTCTTGATTTACTCAAAACCCACCTGGATGCCACCCTGTGCATTGTGCTCTAGGTGATCCTACTCGTCAGGGCGGGTTGGACTAAATGATCTTCAGAAGTCAGCCTTGGCCATTCTGTGGTCCTTCACCATATCTGTCATTATCAGTTCTCCCTTCTCTTTTATCAGAGTGGGAACTCTCCCTTTGGCCTTTATTTTCTGAGCACCCATATAATCCCTTCTTGTTATTCTTTGCATCTCTTGTAAAGCTCAGCTCCATCTGTGCCTTGGCTTTCCTGATTCCATCCCTGAACATCCAAACAGCACTCCTGTGCTCTTCCCAGGCCAAGTGTCCCTGCTTCTGCTGCCTGTGCATTTCCTTCTTGCACCTCAGTTTGAACAACAGATTCTTGCAAAGCCATCCCAGTTTTCTGCCTTCCCTGCTCACTTTTTTACACAGGGAGATGGAGAACTGTTGAATTGTTGTGTTCTAAGGAAAGCATCCTTAAAGAGTTGCCAGCTCTGATTAGTTCCTCTATCCTTAGGGGGACAACTTCCCAGGAGTTCTTACCCACTAGTTCTTTAAGCAGCTGGAAATTTGCTCTCTTAAAGTTCAGAGTCCTGCCTCTGCTTTTCACCAGGCCCATATTCCTTGAGATCACAAACTCAACCAGGGCGTGGTCACTGGTGTCCAGAGTGCCTCTCATCTTAACCTCTTTAATGCGTTTGTCTGCACTGGCAAGCACCAGATTCAGCAAGGCTTCTCCTCTGGTTAGTTTGTCTAACACCTGGACCAAGAGGTTATCCTCAATGCACTCTAGGAGTCTTCTGGATTGCTTGCAGCCTGCTGTGTAGCCTTTCCAGCAGACATCTGGGTGGTTGAAGTTCCCCATCAGGCTGAGTGCTTGTGAGTGTGATGCTTCTTGGAAATGAAGCCAGAAAGCTTCATGAACAGGCTCCACTTGATCAGGTGGTCTGTAGTAGACCCTAACAATAAGATGTCCTTTATTGGCCTGGTCCTTAATTTTTACCCACAAGCTGTCAGCCTGTTCATGGCTGTTTCTCAGAGGCAATCTGAGAAACAATTCTCTTCACAATCAATCCACACCCTAACACAGGACTCTCAGTACAACTTGATTTCATAGCAATTGTTGATGTGTGTGAGCTAACAAAAAAAAAAAAAAATAAACTTTTTGGTCGATGTGGAAAAGAAAATCCCGCAAATTAATGAAATACTTTTTTTTTTTTTTTTTTTTTTGACATTTCTGAATATTTTTAGTGAGTTTTCATTGCATCTATACTTCTTGTCAATTGATGACTGAACTCAGTCACATATTATTAAGTTAACCAAAATTATTTTGACCTGAGTTAGCAAAATTAGAGCATTTTCAGCACAGCTGCTACTGCCTTTCTGGTCTTCAAGACATACCTATAAGAAAGTTTAGAAAAGACACTTAGAACTAGAATTTTCTATTATTCTTTGTGTGATTTTTTTTTTCAGTATTCAGTAGAGATATTTAGAGATATTTGTTGCATGACAAGATACAACTTCTTTCTCTGGGTTGAGTTTAAGCCCCTGTAAGAATGAGGTCATATCAATACAGTTTAACAGAAAAAGGGACACAATGTCTTAACCAGTTATTGTTTCTGCCTTGAGAAAGATCCAGGGTTATAAAAATAGGATGTGATCAGATGATGCACTAAGTCATAATATCTACTTTTGCTGATTATTCATACTTGCAAGCTTATTCAAATCAACCCCCCCCCTTTTTTTTCTTTTTTCTTTTTTTTTTTTTTTTTTCCTAAAGGTTTTTCGTCTCTTTAAAAGGTGAGAATTCACAAGATAAAAATGAAAGAAATCACAACAAATACTTGACATGAGAATTCAGCAGGCCTATGAGAAGTTAAAGTCTTCCAGAAGGTGGAGGTGCCAGGCCACAGAAATATATTTTCCTCTTTGGTTGCATCATTTCTAATAATCATACACAAATTGTTGCACAAGTAGTACTGAAAGATGGTTTTCATTTGTCTTCTTTGATTAAGTTATGATAATCACCAAGCTGCTAATGCTCCTGTGTGTTTGATTGATTAGTCCCTGCTCCTGGTGTTCTGTGCACTGAATCCTGGAGTCCTGGCATTTGATGTAGCTCTCTTATTTTCAGGGTGGGCTAAGCAATTTTGAGATCCTTGCTGCTATAGATTTCTAGTTATCGTCCCATTATATGAGCCTACAGAAAATGCTGCAGTGAATATGGAAACAAAGAAAAAAAAATATGCTGCTTGATTTAGAAGGAATTTGTTCATTGTCTGTGCAGTGCCAGAACCAAAGGAACTCTAAGCTAAGATTCTCATGTATTATGCACAGAAACATATCCAGTATGCCTAACATGTATGTTTTTAGCTTCTGTAAAATGCTATTGTGTTGATTAGATTCCACAGTTTTGGAATAACATTTCTTTATAAAGAAATAAAGATGATATATATGGGAAATATGGTAAAATAATTTAAAGGCAAATGGTAGATTCATCTCAGCAGGCTTCATGGATGTCCACGGTGAGTGGGATGATGCTTAGACATCCAATCAATGCATTATGCTATCTCCTCATTATATTGCAGTTGGGACTAGTGATGGATGATTTCTGATCTGAATGATGTAATTGTTATCAAGTTTCATCTTTGGTTATTTCCTGTATGTTTTTTGACCTCTACTGAGGAAAAGTAGTCCCATAAAATCCTAGTATTTTATTAACCAGAAGAAAGGGGAAACCCACTTTTCACCCCCTCCCCCCTCCACTTCACCCCCTCCCCAAGTAAATATACTGTATAACCTGTAGCAAGCAGGCTATCTATATGAAAGTGTACTGCCCTGTCCAGCTGGACATTTTCACTGTGGCATCTTAGGAGATGGTACAATGCATTTTGGTTACTGATGTCTATCACCAGGAGCAGTGACTTCTTATTCTACTTTATAACTAGGGTACAGTGTAGCTTTTGACAGGTAAAATCACAGGAAAATATATCCAGGGCCATCAAAGAAGTTCAATTTTAAGTCTTTTCTGCCTCTTTTAGGGCACGGAAAAAAATATAGATAATCCAGGAAAATGATAGATGTATTGTGACCAGTTATCTACAGAATTGTTGCCTGCAAAACAAGCTTTGGGAAAGTACATTTTGCCATTCAGCATTTCTGAGTGCTCAGATTTGCTGGATTTCAAATCAGAGTAGTTTTGGCCTCTGGACAAAGCAGAAGTCATCTGTCTCTCGTTAATTAAGTTCTTTTGGACAGTGAGTAAAAGAATCCATGCTGAATTCTGGAATATCGGCTGCCTTTAGTCAGGAAAGCAAAAACAAAGGGAGCAAGCAAAGGAAGGAGCATGGGTAGAAATAAGTTATGTTGCCAGGCTGACAATTCCCAGCACCCACATCACCAAGAATGGTTGTTGGGAGTGCGTCTGAGTAGGCAGGTGTGAGAAGGATGAGGGCTGTCTGGCAGGCTGATCTTGGTGAGGAAGTCCACTGGGAGGGGGGTGTCAGGGAGCAGGACATGCTGGAGACAGCTTTAACTCCCATCTCTGCAGAGCTGGACTGAACTGCCTTCAGCACTGCCTCTGCAGAGCCTGGGCAGGTCCCATCTGTTCCAGCTTGCCAGTTGCACATGAATCATCCTTGACCGCAGATCAATGGCTACTGTATAAATCAGCAGCATCAACCTCCTATACATGTGAGTTTCTAGGAAATACATGGATGAAGTTAGGATTGCATGATGTCAGTCTGGGGTTTTGGAGTACTGCATCTGGTATACCTCAATCAAAGGGCCAGGAACTGTGTCTCCTGTTAGCTGACAGAACTGTAGTCTTAGCTATTACTGATGTGACTGGTCTGCTGCTCTTAGTCATAGTCTAGTACTTTGGCACTCTACCAAGGTTGCCTGTATGTAAGCATGCATTTTCATGCATTTGTAGGCACTTTTTTCTTGAATTTATCCACTAACTCCAGTTGAAATATCCAGATTTAGTTGTAGTACTGAAATGAAAAAGAAAGAGGGAATATTCGACAACAACAAAACAAACAAAACCACAACAATAATCTTAAAAGATCTGTTTCATTGTTTTGATTACCTAGATGTGGAATTTATCAGTGATGTAAAGCAAAGTAGCACCACTTTAATGTCCCTAAACTGGCTCCAAGGATTTAGTATATCTATCACAAGGTCTATTGCTGCACAGTGCAGTCATAATGTTTTGGGTGCTGGCAGCAAGAAAGCTATATTATGTGTTTGTGCCTAGGTCGGTGTCTCTAAGTCTCTGCTTATTAATCTGGTTATGGTGGCATGTTAATGATGCTATCTTGCTTCCGATACAGAAGCTGATTTGTTCGCTGGGGGATATCACCAGTGCCCTGGGCTGTGCTGGACAAAGCTGCAACTTATGCCAGACAGCAAATTAGGGGGAATGCAATTCCACCCGCTGTATGCTTTACCCAGTCTGTGCTGAGTGGATAACTACTAGTGAAAAGGGTGTGTAAATCATGTCAGTTGGAAGCAGAGCTGGGTCCACCAAGTCTAGGTCTGGGATACAGAGCAATTTTAATGAACGACCCAGATGCAACCTTTAGACCTTACATCTGTGCTGTCTTCTCAGAAAGTCCGTATGTTATAATCAGTGTCTTGTCCATTTCTGATCAAAAGGCCTTCATGCTCAAATTTGGAAGAAAAAATGATTCCTGGAACTGGTGTGGGTGGGAAGGTGAAGAGTCTCCACAGCAGGGTGGACAAACTATGGAAATAGTGGGTTTTGAGAGTCAGGAGTTAAATCAAGGCAACTTCTCAATCCAACTGTTTTTGTTCTTCTATTACCAGCATAACATGCTGCCCCATGTGTTCTTTTTCTTATTTGTGTCTGATTCTTCTGCTTCCCACTCACAAGCTGCATTTCTTAAAATTAGAAACAGGCTTCTCAGTCCAAGTTTAGTGACATTTCAGAGGGGCTAAATGACAAGTTCATTGGACCAAATAGTCCTTGCTATGACTGTTTGATACTGTGGAGCTAGGCAATGATTATCCTTCACTCCATTCAGCATTTTTTTAGACAACTGTGACGGTACTACAAGGAATAGTAACTCTGGTGAAGGCCTGAGGGAAGAGGTAGATGAGTTTTGTAGCTGGTTACAGTTGCTCACAAGTCAATCCAAATTACATTTTTAGGGAACTGCAAGGAAAAAATAAGACAGCTCCCCTCACCCTTCCAGAGAAATCTTACATCCAGTGATTCACTTACATTAAAAGAATCACTCAGACTTGGATGCTCAGAAGGTCTATGGGTATACAGTAATCTGAAGACTGGAAGCTGTGCTTCATCCTATGTTCATTAAAACAGGGATACTAGGCATGTTTGCATGGTGAGTCATACATGGGGTTTCTTCCCAATTTCAACTGAGAAGCCTTAATATTTAGGGAGTGACAGGGGAAGGGTTTTGCAGCCTTGAGTATGAGGTCAGTCTGCATGGTAGTGTTGTAGGACTGAATGAGAGGGTGAGGAACACCCTAGAAAATTGTCTTTAACTCAGATGCCTCGAACTAAGGAATTCCAGAAGGAATACCTAAGGACTGGAAGAGGAGCTTGGGATCTGCTGTTGCTCTCCCTATATCAGATGATACGTACTTGGGTGCTGGCCTCTCACAATTAGCTGTTCAATACATACATTGTGGTGAGCTCAGTATGCCTCCCAGGAAAAAGGGGTGGAGATCAGTACTCTAAGCTGGGCAGGGGGCCCAGGCTCTCCAGGCCAAAGTCCTGGGAAGGTGTAGTATGAGTAAAGCCTCAAAGAGTTTCTGCAATATCAACTTCCATTCTAAGCCTCTGGGTTGCTTTTAGGGTGAGGTTATCTCATACCTCCAAGATATATCAAACACTGGGTGACTCTTAAGATTTACTAGTGGTATGTAATCATTAAGTAAGACAGTAGATATAGTTCATTGGTGAATGTTAAGCGTCATTATTATACAAGCAGACAAAAAGCTCTTACTAAAAAGAGGGACAGTCAGCTGACATTTTTGTGTTTCTTCAACTAGCTAAAATATCACTGCCAATTTTATGTTGTTTGCAGAACATATATATTTAATGAATAGCTTTGCTTTTCCTAGCCAGAATACTGGCAAAGCGTGATTATATGCTATTCCAAAAATAAATGTATAAAATACTTGTGAGCTATCTTGACTGTCACTTTGTAATACTGAACACTTGACTGCTCTATTCATGTATTGTGCCAATGACGTCATCCTCTCTCGCTCTTTTATGAAAACAGTGACACCAGATTCTTTTGTTTACATGGTCTTGCACTTTTCACTGATAGAATAACACTTTGTAGTTTGGCCAGACTTCAGCCATATATTTCTCATGAGAAATCTCTTGTGGTAAAAATAAATAGCCATCCAGTGACTAGGGATGAAAAGCTCTGAGCCAGCAGAAACTGTTGACTTCTGTACGCTCAGGACAGCCTCTGTTTCTGTGTTGAAGGTGGCCACAGACTCTCTTATCCTTTGACTTCAGTCTGTGATTCAAACCTTTCAGAAGAGTAAACTGAGGCTCATTTCTGAGATCTGGGAGTATCAGCCTGGCTTCACTGGCAATAATTTGTCTTGCAGCATTATATTACAGGGTTAGTACTGGTATATAACTCCTCACACTTCAATATACTAGGATTATGATTGCTTCGTGGAAACAAATCCAACTCATTTTAGTTGTCCTTGAATAAGAGGTGCAGGAGGAAGAAGGCAATTTTCAAACACAGGAAATAAAGGTGTCCTAAACTTTCTCTTCACTGACCCATATCTCAATTTTGCTGCTTGATTTGTGCACACATTTGAAATACACTTGAAGAAAAATTGTATGTAGTACTTAGCAAAGTGTGGCTGGTAAGGTTATATCATAGGTCTGCAACATGCAATGTACAGCCCAGAAAGAGAACTCTCTTTCTCTTTCTCTCTCTCTTACGTCACTGTAGTGATTCTCAAAAAACTGAAAACAGTAAAGAAGAAACATCACTGGTGTGACTTTGCTTTAAAAAATGAATTGGAAAAGAACTGAAAATATCTAATATATCTTCTAAAATAACAGAAACATTAAATTTTAGACAAATAACAATTTTTTGTACTTCACATTCAAGTGATAATTTTTTCATTCAAAGAACTGCTCCAATACTCCTAACTTCAGAGATCTAAATCTGTGAATTGTAAGACTTTTCCCATGGCTACCTGCAAATCAGGAGAAAGATGTGACAAAGTATGGACTCTGGAGGCAGTTTCTTAGCTCATGTGGATTCCTGTCAACCCATTGACACTTCCAATTGGATTACACCAGTGGAGAATCTTGATCTAAACGTCCAAATGTCTCATTCTAACCAACACATTTATTCATTCTGGAACAAGACTATGCCTTCTCATTTCCCAATGTCTCTGGTTGTCCGCCGAAAAACCATTGTGATCAGGAGACATCAAGTCCTGTATATACATATATATATATATACACACACATATATATGTATGTATATGCATATATAAAATAAATAAATAAATATTTTTTAACCTATCAAGTCCTAGAAAAGTCATTTCAAGCCACTCCTAAGCTCTCTTTTCACTGTCCTTATTTGTGTAATGATAATTCATAGATAAGGACCATTTCCGAGTATTTATTTCAGGCAGGGCATTGTGTAATGCTCTGCACTTAAATTCAATATTGCAATCCACTTCTTCTGAGTTGACTTTATGGCTGAATGGCAGTATAACTCAGAAACAATGCTTTCCTTACAACAATGTATTTGTTCAGTTGGAAACAGACCAAATCACACTGACACACTTCAGGCCTTGAGTATATATATCATATAATGGTATATCCAGACAATTTTTATCAGTGCCCATATTAATATGTTATTCAGAATTTTTTTATTCCTGTTCCAGTTAGGCTCTGGCATTGCCTTTTTTTCTGCTGCAACCTATTGTACTAATTAACTGTTTTTTGATGAATACCAACTGTCACTTTTTAGAAACATTACAAGTTAGACATCTAGAATTCATGCATGTCGAAATGCACAGACGTTACAACAAGAATGTCAGTTTGATATTAATTTTAGCTTATTTTTTAAAAAACCTACCTGTATTAGACTGTGTCTTGAGGACAATTTTTTTTTTTCTACAGAAATACCTGTCTGAATTAAGACACTGAAGGACTATTGTTTTTTCTTAATTCAAGAAAGATTTTACTAGAAAAAAAATGAATAATTCATAAGAAAAGATGCATTCAATTTATTCGGCTGTGTATCACATTCATCTGTGAACAGTCTGCAAATTTGGTTGGGTTTATTAATTATTTAAAATTGTTTTCAGAACAAAAGGGGGAAACTATGGGAAAACATGAAAAGGCATTGCCTTGCTGCTTGAAAAGAATAAGTAAGCCATTCTATGTAGATCACATGCCATTGCATCTGTTTTCTCATTGGTTAGGTGTAATTACTTTTGCAGTTTCCTAAGAATGACTTATGCATGAATGGATTTACATGTACCTGTAGTAGCATTCATGAGCTCAAAATTAAGATTAATTATCTTAATCTTAATTTATTTTTTCTTTCTTAAAAGAAAATAAGATTAATTTCTCAAACATTAACCCCCATTTTTTTTTTGTATTAATTGTAAGCTTGGCAACATGACAAGCATTATCAGGTTTGATTTTTTACAAGAATATAACAGGAACAAATCAGAAAATATTGCAACTTAACTTTCTGATAAAACATGTTGGTTTCAGTAGCTTAAAACAGAATTGATAGAGGACTTGAAAGATTCTTAGTGAAATGCTTACTGCTTTTTTATTCCCCTTGGGTTTTGCTCTGTTATTTTGTCTAATTATTTCTCATCTAATCTCATTAGTTACCAATAAGAGAGAAATGCCTATCTGCATATTTCATTAACTACTAATTCCAACACTCCTCTCAAGTCTTTAACCAGTAGAAGAGTGAAGGAAAGTATACTGCCTTGCTAAGTTCCAATTATTTATTTAATTAATTTGATAGTTACATTCATGCACCAGTTACAAAATAATTTATTAAAACATAATAAGGAAGTATTTTTAAATAAACTAAACAAGTTGCAATTTAATTGTATGTATTGAGAGAATTAGAATGGGTTTTAATGAAGACAGGTGCCATAATCACAATGCCAGTGTTAAAGAACAAGATGAAATGCAGACAAGATATGATCCTGGATAATATTACTTCCCTAAAATTCTGTAGGTCATCACCTTGGGTCTGGGTTGCACAGAGCATTTTTTACCTGATAGTTGAGCATTCTCAAGGTACATAAAAGATTTCAGAATTTGCTAAATAGACACATGAAAGGAAGAAAGGGGAATATAGCAGAATAGCTCTGTGGTTAAGAAAAGATTCTTTCCCTGCTTTAGAGACTTATTTCATTTACATGGGATGGCTGTTGGCTAACAGACATTAATAATTCTTTGAGATCCATAACTGTTTCCTCCACATAGTTCAGTGCCCTAAACATCAAGCTTCAGAGTCATGGTAATTCTTGCTCTGTCCTTCTGTCCAGTCAGTCTTCGTCTCTTGCCTTCATTCTCACAGAGCTTTGAGTGTCTAGGGAGTGAGGGGTCCCCAGAGAAGCTTATGTCCCCATGGCTACGGAAATGTGGGAAACTGCAGATGTTGACATAGATGTTTTCAGGTTTTCAGTGCTTCCATGTTCCTCACAATTTAAAGGGGATCAACAGTCCACAGGATTTGTACTGCAGTGGTTTAATAAAGAGATTGAGCTACTCCACCTTTCTGTTATTCCTTTCAAAAGGGGCTTGGTCTGGGTTTCTTAATTTTTTCTTTCAGTATTTATGTTGAATAGAAAAATTTATGAACATGTCATAAAATCTAATTATTCAGGAACGTGAAGCAAACAAAAAATCAGTAGCAGTTTTGTGCTCATGAGCCAGAGTATGTGAAAAGAAATGGAATTGTTGGGGGCTTTGACGGCTGAATCAGGAAGAGTCATGTTAATCTAGAATGGGCTAGTGACCTTTCTAGTGCAATCTTTTAAATTTGAAGTGACGTTTTACTTTCACTTACAGGTATAGCACATATTAAGCACATATTATGGTCTATTGCAAAGACTAAAGTTAATGTAGAGAGTAATATTGTCTTGGAAAATGAGCTACCAATGTTTTGGGAACTGACTGAACACTATCTGGCCCGTCTAGAGTTTTTGGAGGGGTTTTGTGAATGGCTTTCTGTGGTTTGGTGCACAAGTTTGCACCTCTGAATATGCCAGTGATATATCTCTAAATCTATACAGAAAATCAGTACTGATTAATGTACAAGTGGTGTATATAAATATGGTAGAGTAATTTTGAATTGTAGAAATTAGACTGATCATCAGAAAGTTCAGATATGAGCGCAGCAACAGAACTCAAGAAGTAGTTCTGCTGAAAAACTGATGGTATGGACAAATACATTATTAAAATGAACTAACAGAGAGGTAGGAATTATTTTAGAGTAGTGGCAGAGGTTTTGAGCTGTGATGATTTTTGCAGTCTTGCATTATTTTTTTTGATGAAAAGAGTCAAAGACAAGACATATGGAAGAATAAAGACAAAGCAGAGAAAAACAACAAACAAAACCTTTGGTAAGACATAAAAAGGCTTTTTTCAACAGAGATACTTTACTTGTGATATATCTGACAGGTACACAGAGACTGTCTAAAGTATGATGAGAAGTAGGTCTACTAAGGTCACAATCAAAGATGGCAGTATGTGCATAGACTGTTTACATCTTTTTCCTTAGTTCTGTCAAAAAAAAAAAGTTGTTTTTTTTTTTTTTTTTTTTTTTTTTTTTAAGACGCCTTTATGTACACAGTCTTCTGGGGGAGAGGCCAGCAGTGGCTCAGATCAAGGTGGAGTGAAAACATTTCAGGGAAAGGATTTTGCTTCTAGAGTCCCCAGCAAGGTGGGGGAAGAATGAAGTAGATACCAAGACAGACACTGGAGGAAGTAATCTTGGAAGATTCAGCAATACAAGTACAAGTACACTTTTGCATCTGCCTAGTGAAGAAATTATATGAGCCAGCTCAGGTGAGGAGATGAATGTAAAATGCTATTCATTGATAAAATATAGAAGAAATTGAATTATTGTGATGCAGGTTCTAAGCCTTATACTGAGAAAGAGTAATCCACATTGTAATTTGGACTATAATGGTTTATTTTTGTTCAATACTTGTTAGTGTGTTTTTAATCACAGAGTAAACTGCAATGCATTTGTAAATTGTAATTGGAAAGAGACAAGCTAATTAAATGGTTTATGTTTACTACTCAGGCAACAAATATTAAGTGCAATTAAGTCTTATAAAATACTATGCCAGTAGTAGTGATGAACTTTATATTTCCAGTGCTTGTATACATTCTGGTTCCTGGGACCAGTTGCAATCCCAGCTTTCAGGAGCATTTGCACTGGTAAATCTTGATTTCATCATATTTTATGTAATCTACATCCCTGTGTTTGTAGTTTGGCAGCCCTCAGCACGTACTTTCAAGCTTCTCTGGATATGATGATTAATTAGTTTTAAGCATCCTTGATTTAATTAAAATTATTACTGCCACTGGGATAGTTGCATTGTTAACATTACCTCTCCCAGTAACATACCAGAGCATATGTTATACTAAAGTCACATTTGAATTTCTTATGCTGAATCTTTTGGTCTTGATGTGTTCTCATTTTAAAACTTTAAAAACTTGTTTTGCACCATCAATCCTTTTATTCTAATATTGAAAATGAACCTTTTTCCTGTACTGGTAAGTGTTAATATGTTAAGTCAAGCTGATGCACCTTTTCTTGTTAGGATGTAGTCAGTATATGAACCTGCCTTCCTTTTTGCAGTTACTCATGGCATTCACTTGCTGGCAACTTTATGACAGTATCAGTAAATGAGTAAGATGCTATCTGGACAAAAGATTTTTCTGCTCTTATCCACATATCATCACTGAATGACTGCAAACTGAAATGAACAGTCACTAACTAATCTGAATTTGTAGTTTTTGAATTTGGCCAGCTATTGGCCATCATGTTTCAGTCAGTTGTGCCAACTGTGAAATAACCACTTTGCTAAATCCCGAGAATTTGGAGATTAATTTGTTTTTGTATAATGCTTTAAAGATAAAAGCTTGAGAGAATGGACCGTCTGCTGTCATATATCTAAGTGAAAGATTGGCCCAGACAATGTCTGGATCAAAACTTCCTAGATTTTGATCTGCAAAGAATAAGGACTTATCAGCCTCTCACTCATGTGTTCTGCTGCTCAAATTATGTGTGATAATGGGAAAAAGCTATCCATCCTTATCCATACAAGTGAATCCCAAAGTGGTTGGAGTTCTGACAGACTAGCAGAGAAGATGCTGTAAGCTTCTTTGTTACTGTTACAGTGCTCTTGCTCAGCTGAAGCTTTAGGAACCCAGAACTATCAAGAAGTACTTCACCTTGCTGTAGCTATTTTTAAAGGTGAGGATTGTTAACTGAAAACAACCAGGTTTTGGCTTCTGCATTGTGAAGAACACTCAAATGCAAAACAAAATCAAGTCTCTAGTTTGTAAACACTATGGAATAACTGTGACAAGGAAGGAAAAACCATGTGTAATGCATGGCTCCTCTTGTTTTTGCCTGTATCTACCTTGCTGTCTGCATCACATTACATAGCTTAGGCTTGGTTATATATATTCACAGTGTATATGCTTGTTAAGTGTCATGAAAGCTAGTAGTAGGAATTCTAATCATAATTCAGTGCACAAGCCCTCTCCTAAATATTGTTGTTGTGAAGTCTTCAGTACACCTCTCAGCAGCACGTTTTTTATATGCTTGTGAGAAATCTATCTAGAGCAGGTTGGTAATTGGCTTGGGTGTTTTTAAAATGAGATACCAAGCTATGTGAAATCTCTCCAGTGGTTCCAGCTGGAAGAAGATATCCTTAGCAGCATAAATGTTTCATTTACCTACATGCTTCTTTTCTCCTAAGAACAGAAACGCGAAGAAACCTGCGTGGAAAAGGAATGCAATCATAGTGTAGATGTAGTGCTGACATACTTATTGTCCTTATTATTGTCATGGATATGAAGGGTTTATAATAGAGGTAATGCATTCCTTTGAAATCATTCTGGAGCAATCCTGTACCTCTAACCTCGCAGGTTTGCCCCAAAGAGCGTAATGATGCTGTACATAGGTACAATCCATCTTTACCACCAGACTTGTGAAGCGCTTCATTTAAAATGAAACAAAACAAATCAAAAAGAAGAAAAAAGATAAACACCCAAATTCAGTCATAAACACATAGTTGCTCCTAATGTAATTCAATGCTATAGATTTGTTTTCTCCATTAAGATGAATTTTTGATATCTTCAGCTGGACTTTTGCCTTTCAATCAAGATATATTAAATCATGAATTTAGTTAATACAAAGAATTTAAACTTTCAGTGTCCCCAGGCATTTTTCCCTTTATCATCTAGAGGAAATGCCAAATTTTAATAGGAATTTAAAGATTTTGACATGTCACTCATGGTAAGTTGCTGGAAATATAAATCAAGGCGATTTATTTTTGCACAACTAACGAAGATACAGTAAGCAACTTTTCTTGTTTTAGAAATCTTTATATAGCATGGACATTTTCTCACTCTATTTGTAGTGGTGGAGTGGAAGACGAATGAAATAATGTTGGATAAATGACTCTGATGTTATCTGACTAGTACTACCATTATGTCTCCTGGAGCTGTCAGAATTATTCCATTACATAAGACAGATACTGTTCTAGTTACTGCCTAGAAGACTGGGATGGAATGATGATAGTGGCTAAAGCTAACCTTCGGTTTCCTATATAGGAAACTGCTATTTCAAGTCATTTAGTTAAAATATGCTCTTTCTGGCAACAGTTATTTCTTTAACAGTGACTTGTAGCAATGTTCAAAAAATAAATTTTAAGCCCTGTGATGATAATGTTGATATTTTAAACTGTAGACAACAGTTGTAAACCATATGTCTTCATCTTAGTAATGCTGAAAAAATAATTTGAAATTATAATACATCTCTGATGTATGGATTGAAACTGCCTATTTAAAACATTTAGGTGGAAGGGGCTGTTCATTATCTACAGTATTGTGCACAAGGGTGTCTATATTTGTAGTTCAACTCTGCTTTTGGAAGCAGCAATATACTCCTTTTTCCCCATGCTTTTTCTCTACTGGTCAGTAGACATCATTATACTTGCACAACCAGCTGGTGAGATTGCCTGTGTTCCTCTCTGTCCAGCCACATGAAAAACTACAACAGTTCACCCCTTCTGCCTCTTCTTGCAGCTTCAGGTGTATCACTTAGCTTCTCCTCACAGAAGCTGGTGTCAGAGTTGGTGTCTGCTTGCAGATACAGATGAGGAAATAGTGGCAGCCTTGTTCATCTGAACTCTATGCCAAGTTGGGAAGCCCAATTTATTATTCTAACTAAGGCCACATGTCTTCTAGTCTGTGAGCCTTTAATATGGAGTAGCCATTAGTGGTACCCTGTCAGTTTGTTTTTAATAAAGCAGCATTTTGCAGTAGATAGACTTTTACTATCAAAAGATATATTTAGGTAGTAGAAAACAGGATGAAGTGGTCTGCTACTTTCATTGTGACTTGTGTATTTGTAGTTAAATCACAACATCCCATGAAATTACAAAAATAGTTTGATGACATATTTGTGAATTCTTGCCTGATCCTGTGGCTTGTGTCTATAAAGTGATTTGTGGGACCAGATATTACTCATATTAGTGCTTTGGTAAGGTTTTTATTTCTGCAGATTTTGGTAAAACAGGCATTTGAATCTATTCGTACCTAAACACACATTTACACAGAGATATCGATGACCTTATTGTACATTTGACTCAAGGAGACATAATCTGATTCTGATTGCTCTGATGATAGTCCTGGAAAAAAATATAGCATCAGACTTACCCTCTTCCCATTCTAGACCCAGGCAAGGTACCATTTTTGTACAATGTAAGAGTTACTAGTGAAGCTGACTTTGATGCTCTGGAAGAGCTGTTTAAGGAAAATGATTTGAACAACATTTGGGCCAATGGCCATATAGCCACTAACAGACGGGATGAGCAAAGTCAATGTAGAGATACACCAGCAACAATGCTAGTGAGCATGATATCTCATTGCACTGTCTCCATCTCCATAAAGAAGCAAAAAGCTATTGTAGCATTATAAAATTTAGGATTCTATACACAATAAGAATGATTATATTTTTTTTTTTTCCCTGCCAGCCCATAGTGTGGAGTTATTGCCTGCACTGCTGAACTGCAATTTTTTTTCTGCTCCCATAGGCAAATCAAAGCAATGATCAACCTACCACTAATAACAATTCTGTTGTCAGTAGTGTGCCTCAGTAGTCCTTTTTCAGTGGTCTTTAACTTCAGTATGTAGACGACAGAAGTTGTGCACCTAGGAGAAACCAGTACAGTGAAAATTAATAGTATGAATATGATATAAAAATATGATCAAATTTCTGAACACCTGAAAGAATATTACAGCATCGTAACATATATATATTTTTTGGTACCACAAACCTTAATGTTTTAACTCAAGCCCCATAATACATGTATGAACTCATCATTAATAACAACCATTGATTGTTCAGTCCATTCTTCTGTTCATCTGCAGTTAATGAATTATCTTGATTTTTGATTGAATGGTTAATGTTATTTGTTCACTAATTTAAGGTTTTTATTATTTGTACAGACTAAGAAAAACAACTGCAATGTATAAATTGTTGCTTGTGTTATGTAGGAGTATTGCTTATTTTTCAACAGTAAACTGATGCCCCTTAAACAACCGTCTAATCAGTAGAAATCAGGAAATCATTAATTTTACAATTTTAGGATCGTCTTTCATTGTTATACTGACTTCTGCAGCTTTTGAGACTTGCATATGGTCTTATGGAACACTAGTAATTTCCCAAATACTCATAAATCAGAAATAATGGCCCTGCAGAAAGGGAGACTGGAAGTTGTCTCTTTCATTTGTGAGCCAAGAGATTTATAGCTGGCATCTGTCCAGCTGGAGAACAGAACACATAAGCAAGGCAGAAGTGATTGCAGGCTTTCAAGACCATCGGCACATTCAACTTATGCATCATTAGAGAGAATTTCTTCAGCAGCGGTTTAAGAGTGATTATTATAGCTTGCTTTTCTTTGAATACCTGACTAAAGGTAGTCAATATAAGTTAGCTACTATCTGGAAAAATAATCTTAGCCATAAAACCATTTAAAGAGTATGGTTTTCTACTTTTTGCTGGTCACTTTTGTGAATGTAATGTGAATAGCTTTTCCTTCAGTAAGTAATTAATTAATAATTCATGGTTCAGAAAACATTACCAATGGATGAGAGATGAAGGAAAACCTGTGGTGCTAAGAGTGGCCTTACAAAGTGGAAGAAAGATGAGGAAAAACCCAGAGATGAAGTGAAGGCAAGGATATGAAGTCTTGTCAGGATGTGTGCTAGTTTTCCCTTTCTCTTTGGCTTACAGGGTAAAGAGGCTCAGCCTCTTTTGCTTATGTTTGTTGTCAGTCCTGTATGTTCTCAGAATTTTGCAGCATGTTTTGTGCTTGAAGAAACCAGAATCCCCTCCATGGAGTTTAAAAGAAAGCGAGCAAGAAAGGGTAATAAAAACAATGGGCAAAGAAATTAAAGAGAAATCTATCCGAAGTCATGAATCCATGAATCTGGGAAAATAACCCAGGGGCATATCATGAATTGTCCCTTCGCTACTCACTCCTGACAGAGATATGGCTGTGGTCTGCATAAACTTTTGGGGTTGTTTACTTGGTACATTTCCTACCAAGTAAACTTTGCAAATTTAATTTCCCTTTCACTAGTCAGACCACAGTAGACTACAGTGGTGAATCTGCATTTGTACTGCTTCTGTACTGTATTTTACTCTGTCAAGTCAGTTTGGAGATGTCTGTCAAGTAAATGGAAAAAATATAGCTTCGGCATGGTGCAGACTGCTTTTCTTTTCTCTGAATGAACCATTTGCTCATGTCTTAGCGGCGTTAGACTCAATTAAGAAATAGTTTGCTCTTCGACCTATCTCTCAGAAGCTATTTTTTCATATGTTCTCCCTTTATTTCCCTTTTGACTACTTCTGGGTCTAAATATTTATTCATAACAGATGAAGATGGCCCAATATGTATACTTAACTGTTCCTTCTGCTGACTGCTTTTAAGATTGATTAATCAGTAGTTTATAATAAAGTTACTTGGAATAAGTGATCCATCAATCTTGTTGTAACAGGATTATCTCTATGAGTGTAACAGTACAATTCTGAAAGATTCACTTGTATGATTTGACTGGGGAGTTGATATGGATACTTTCTTTCACTTTATATAAAAGAGGAACTTCTGCTTCCTGGTGCTTTGCCTTGAGCTCTCAGTTTCCTCTCACAAATGAAGACGCAGATTTATTGTCTACAGTAGATAAGGGATAGTGGGACCTCCTACTCCTGCCACAAAAGCAGTCAAAGGAAAGGAGAGCTGCAGTTCTACATTGTGCAGCTCTCTATAAGCATTTTAATGACTTTGCTTTTAGACTTTGAGGTTCAAGTGCAAAGATACTTGCTTCAGGGCTCACTGGAAATCCGTACTTGGTCTGCTTGAAAAATTGGCATGCTTAAACTCAACTATACTCCTCAGCTGAGGTTCAGATACTTTAAAAAAATTTTGAAACTGAGTACTTTCATCAGTTTTCAGGCTTGTTATAGGTCTGCTATAGATATATCAGATGTTTAGTGAGAGCTGAAACACACAAAACAAGTCCTTTACATAAACATTCTTTTCTTTTTCTCTGGTCCTTAAAGGATATCCAATGAACTAAAAAGTCCTCCCCTCCCCTCCCCTCCCCTCCCCTCCCCTCCCCTCCCCTCCCCTCCCCTCCCCTCCCCTCCCCTCCCCTCCCCTCCTCTCCCCTCCCCTCCCCTCCCCTCCCCTCCCCTCCCCTCCCCTCCCCTCATTATCTTTAAATAAAAATAATTTCCTTTTAAATTCCTTTTTAATAGAATTTTTAATAGTTATCAGCATGTTTTCTTACATTTCAGAAAGAAAAAATTCCATACTCTGATTTCTTCTTTAAGTCTTCTGGCAACTTTCTTCTTTAATCCATTTCTAACAGAAAAAAAAAAAAAGGACAAAGTAATTTGCATCTGTGACGATATGACAGTCTACACTCTACTTATCATGTGTGAGGCTGACTCAAACTCACCAAGAATCGCATCGAGTTTTATAGCCTTTGCAACCAACATCAATGAATTAAATTGGCTAGAACAAATAAGGTGACAAAGGGTAATGATGAGTGGCAGAAGAAATGAAAAAAAACTACAGTTTAAGGACTGACAAAGTCCTTGGTGACAATCAGTTATAGTATGTGTATTTTCAATGAGTTTCTTATATTTTCAGGCTTTTTAATATCAGGCTTAATTTTACCAACTTTCCTAAATGATAAATGGGCATTTTATTTCATTCTGTGTTACACTTCAAAGAGTGATAAAGATCTGAGAAACAGAGTTCTAGATCCTGAAAATCATGAATATAATGCCAGTGATGATATGGATGACTGAAGCAGACATTATATTCATGATATATATATTTCTCTTCCTGATGCAACATGATGCAGTTGTATAGATAAACATATGCACACTGTCTAGAAATTGTTAGTTTTTATTTGCATATGGCATTTAAATTTTGCTTCTAAGGGGGGAGGGAAGAAAGCTTAAATCATCATTTAACTATGTTGTTCTGATAGCACTCTCACTGGCTGCTGTTCAAAATCAATATTAGCAGTTGAAGGATTTGCCTGTGGAAATTGACAGGAAACGCAATAGTTTTTCCAGAATAGCTGTCCATGTGAACATTCAAAATTATTGTCCATTTTTCTGTGAAGATAAGCTCCGAGTCCAATTCATGTGTATTTTGCTGCATATAACAAATTCCAAGGAAGTTAGTAGAAACCCAGAAAAAAGTAGGTGCTAAGTTCAACTTATGCACTATACACAATTTATGAGTATTTGCACAGTTGTCAGAAACTCAATATTCTGAGAAATAATTTCTTTAGTTGAGTGGGAAATGTCAGAGACAGTACCTCTGTTTTACCCTTTAGTTTACCTCTGTGTTTCTCAGCACAAATTGTTAGTCACCTTGCTTTTCCCTGCTCTTCCTGCTTTCCACTGGCCCTCAGGAGAAGCAGAAGATGAACAACTGCTCCTATCCTGAAGGGCATAAGGTTTCTGCTTCAGGTCCTGCTTGAGATTGACCACACCAAATTTCAGAAAGAGTTGAGGCTTTCCTGTAAAGCAAAACTGATTCTGTAAAACGGCATGAGTGTTTAACTCCAGGAGTAAATATAATTTATTTCAGTAGTAATTGGCTCTGTGAGAATTAATATGCAGTATAAGAATGATCCTGAAAACAGTAATTCTGTTTGTCGTTTTTCCCAGAAAATGATACGTTAAATATCTACACATATATTTCTCCTTTTATATTTTCTTACTCTGTCAACATATAAATGGAATTCTGAATAAGAAGTTGTCTCCCTAGAAGTATTGCAGAAGGATAAGAGGCAAATTTGACCTGTCTTCATAGTGCTGATAGAGCAATTGCCAAACCCATTTCTGGGAACATTTTTCCAAAATAGCAAACATTCCTTCAGATCTCACAGGAGTTTGCTCTAGTGAGGCTAGCTGATTTTCAGAGTTTCTGAAGAGTTTCTGAAGGCCAGGCAACTTTCTGTGTGGTGACTCATCTGGTTTTTAATAGATATTGCATAACACTAGTTTTCATTGTGCTTGTTTTGTTTTCCACCATATGGAGTTTCTCAATAAGAATATACTTTAAAAGAAGGAGCTGATGCAAATGAACTGTTCCATTCCTCTTCAATTCTTGTTTTTTGGAAAGGTGTATAAAGGCAACTTATTATTCACATGCAGAATGAGTAACGTGCTGCTGGCAATAGAACTGTCAGCCTTTAATTTTATATGTTTTTCTGTGGGAGATCTGGTACACTTGGGCATTTCAAAGGACAGTAAATCCAGTTAATTCTGACCATCATTAGGCTAAAAATAGGAGGAAAGACGTAAACAATACAAGGTTCTCTCTTACATCACCTACATTATTAAAGAGACCTCTGAGTATTCAGCATTAATGAAAACTGAGAAAATGGTTTACAGACTGGAAGAACAGAGGACTGTAATTTAGATATAGACTGGTCATGTTTCCTTTAATAACAGCCTAAATTTTGCACAATATTTTATTACTATTTTATGTTAAAGGAAAAAAAAAAGGATGGTAGAGATGAAGAGGAAACATGTCAGGTGACTCCTGTATTAAGAGATGCATCAGATTCTTATGTCAAGTCCCTTGCTACATTTTCTTGCCACAGATGTACATCTTAATTCACCTTTGTTTTGATAAAGCTCCCCTTCTCGTTTGCTCTCATCCAAAGTCCCCTGATCCCAGCTAAAATGTATTGCCTTCTACAAGCAGTGCCCAAAAGCAGAAATGTGTGTCTAGCTTAGGTGGGACCTGTGGGAGGGGTGTTTGGGGTCTTCCAAGCTGAGTAAGATTGCTTACTCCCACCTCTACCTTTGCACATGCCAGTGTGAACTTGTCTCTGAAATTGTGAGTTCTTATGTTAACTGGAAAAGAGTAAACTTACAAGTCATGGAAATTTTGTTCTTACCTGAAAAACTGAATTTGTTTCAGAATTTGCTTTAAAAATATATATTTTTTCAATGACTGTTTAATTTTTGATTAACAGAAGTCTTTAGCAGAATTGCAACTACAAACCCATGATTTGTTAAGAGGAAACAAATGCAATTATATTTATAGCTTAATTCATTAGATGATTCAGCTGTATGAGCTTTGTAAGAACAGGACCATGAACTGAGGTCATGAAAGCAAAACCAAGCTGTGATTTATAAAGAAAGGATTTAGCTTTAGCTCACATGAAAAGAAATTTATTTTAAAAGAAAATTAACAAAATACACAAAAGCTCACTTTATTTCTAAAAATATTGCATGGAAAATGTATAACATACTCATTTGCTTTATTGAAATGCAACACCGTAAGGCCTTTTTCAAGTTTATCATACCATAATTAATTAACTAAATCTTTTCTTTAGCTTTGCCTTTAGCATCTTAATATGAATTTTCATAGCCCTTTATTCTTCGCATTGTCATCTGAATTGAGCTTTCACTGCCCTTGAGGGAAGACTAGTGAGTTGTGTCTGGTCCTAGTTTCAGCAAAGTCCATTAAAATATAAAGTTTGTACTCTTTTTATTATGAATTTTCTTTTGCATTCCCTTGTGCTAAATGTAATAAACCTGAAAACAGGTGCATTGGCTCAGTTAGCATAGTTCCTACTTGCCCTCAGACTGTTCTTAGCAAAGATGCTTAATGGAACAGTATCTTCTATCCAACAGTGCATTTGAAGTTTTCTAATATCCCAATAAAATTGCTAGCAAGTAGTATTCTAGCTTTTCAGAAGAAGCAACATTTTACTTTTACATTCAAAGGCAATTTCCTAGCTTTGCCTATGAGTAAGCCTAATGTGAGGGATGCAATGTGAAGTTGGCACAAATCCATTAGAATTTGTGTACGTATTCTACTATGCTATGAATGTCTCAACCTCTAGTAATGTAAACAGCACAACATCTGGATAAAGTATGTCTTTTGTTTATAACCAACATTGTTTGAAATTTTCAGCTGAAGTGGTGTGTAGGTTTAGTGATTCTGAGATCCATTTACTGTTCCAAGGCTTATACTGGATATTTAGAAAGCAAAGAACAAATCTTAAGAAATCATAACATTTAAGTTAATTCATGCCTTTATTTACCTTACAGTGCTACAACCTCAGGACAGGTTAGAATAGGGTTTACTTCCACTGAAAATTACGGTCCATATACATATTGAAGCCATTTATTTATTCAGGGAAAGAAAAAAAAAAGTGTCCTGTTTTCTGGTAATGAAATATTTTGATATATGTTGTTTGTTGACAGAATTTTAGAATATAGATGTCTCTATGTCTTTACAACATATGGCATGATAACAGTCTATGCATTTGTTTTATGGACAGCAGATATTTTACATTTAGCGTAATGTAACACAATGCAAACTCAAAATACAACAATATAACAAAATGATTACAATAGTACATGAATTCTGAACCATCTCTCATTTCAAAGCAGGCAAATGTGAACTTTTCAGAATAATGTAAGGATGCTATTTCTATGAGATTTTGGTCTTCCTCAACTGTGGTTCTCAAATGAGTCAGTTTCTTAAGTAAGCAGCATGTGCTGCCAGGGCAAAGCAGTATTCAAAATGTAATCTTTGGACACATAAGTAGAGAGAAGTCAACTAGAAATGAAAAGATATTTTCAACTCTGTGGAAGAAGTTCAGCTGCTTATGGAGTACTGGCTGGCTATAGCCTCTGTACTTCAGAAGTTTGGTGGTATTTGGAAAAGTAATTCAGGGATGAACTGATATCTAGACAATACACTCTAGAAAAACTAAAGAAATGCAAAGTCATTAGTTTATTGAAGAGCAAGCTGGAAGCTTACCTGGTCAATCTTCTAGTAGTTGACTTAAGAAGACATTTCTAATAGGCTTTTCTTTCATCTAATGCAGAATAACATAACAAGAGCTGATTGGCAGAAAAATCTTCAGACTAGAGATGTGAACAACTCTTAGTCTAGATAGTAACCAACACCAGACACTGTAGTTTAAAGGCAATTAAAACTGTTTTATGTGTTTACCATTATGTTAAATTTGAAAAGTAGCAAGTGGCTTTCTGTACATTGGGCATGCTTTATCAACCCAGTAACTCATGACGTTCCTTTTTGACTTCAAAATGTATGCATCTGTGAATCACAGACAAAAAAAAATCCACAGCATTTAAGGTCACACAGAGCAGTGGTGTTATCTTAAAAAAAAATCTTAGTTCTAATGGGAATTTATGAAAACTTGTGAATTTTTCCCTTAAAAGCAGAGATAAAACATCACACTGTGTTTCTGTATTGCATGTGCAGGTTACATAAGAACCAAAAAACCCACAACCCTGAAATACTGTGAAACTGTGATGACTGAGAGATTGCTTAAATTTAAACTAAATGCATTGATTTGGGAGGAAGTGAATCACACACACTTGGATGCCCCTCTTCTACCCATCAATGTTGTCTGATTATTTTGCTAATTCTAGAATGCTGTATTCATTCTCACCAGATGACTACTGAGTGTCAATACGGATTTGTTTTCCTACCTGCTGGGCATTTGTTTCCCTAACCTTCTCTTTTTTCAAAACTGCTAAACTGTTTTTTGCTCCTTATCTGTTTTCAACTACTGGTGCCAAAGATGCCATAAATTGGAGCTTTCCAGCAGTGTCAGTTACAGAGGATTAAATGGGTAAGATCCACTGTAACTGCTCATCATCAAGCAGCCTCTTATTACTACCCAGCTGTTGCCAAGGCCAATTACCTGTATCTGGCATGCTGAAAGTTGCTGAGGTCAGCCTTGGTGAGGGTGCAGACCTCTTGCTCCAAGCCTATGCTTAGAAACATTCTTCCCACCGCTATAAGAGGCCTATAAAGGGTGAGCTACGGCCTTTCCTGGGGTGTAAGTAAGCTGTCTCCATCACAGGACACTCTCCCTCATTTGTATGCAAAAACATGTCCTTTCTTCAATTAATTGGGTTGGTTTTCTTGGTCTCTACACCACAGACTCTTCCAGGGCCCTACCCTACACCCCTATCAAAAACTTGACCATTGGAAGAACTATCGGCTATCCAAGGACAGACTTCTCTTAATCTTCCTTTTTCTTTCTCTCTTCCATTGCCTTTGCTTTTCCCCCAACCATTCCTCCTCATTATGAAGAATCACAATAGATTCTTCACAATAGATCACAATCACATTAGAACAATAACAAATGTAGAAAACTCAAAGCAGAAAAATCTTTACTTCCTTGTTAACTATATTATACATGTTTTTCAGTCAGGATTTTCAAAGTCCCATTGACTTTAAATACATCAAAGTTGACCACTTCTCATTCTCATCTTTCTTTCTGTCCTTCCTCTGCCCACCAGGTGCCAAACTGTGAGAAAAGAATTTATATGCCAAGAAGACATCTACATAAGCCCAGAAATTAAATTTCATTTAGAGAAAATTAGGCCATTCATTTCTCCTCTAGGTTGTTTTCTTTAGTAGGAAAAGACTGCATAGTTGCCTTTCAACATTACAAAAGATTATGATCTGAAGAGATATAATTCATACTCAGGCTGTAATACAAGCACTGTAATACAAGCCATGTAATATCAATATTCCACATTCCTTATTTGTCTACATTACAATATGCTATACAGTTCCATGTATAAATTTACATTTGAATTATACAAAGATATAACTTCAAAAAAAATCCTGAAGACGAGTTTCAATTTGGAACTCTAACTTTGGGTTAATACACTTTTATCCTGTTCCAAAGTTCACATATAGTTCACATCACAGGGTCTAGGATTGTATCCTTCACGAAAATTTTACTAACAGTAGAAGCCATGCAGGCTGAGCAAACACACTGTTTTCCTGGAGAGGTCTACAGTTTTTAACAAAAAGGGAAAATTCTGCTATTGAAAGATTTCATGCCAGATCAAGCTGAACATATCACCACCCTCATACAGTTAGAAATCAGCTTGCTGAAATCCATCAGAAACCAAACTAGAGTCAACCTGGCATGTAATGAGCTCACCCAGGGGCAATGCAAAAGAGATCTCTATCATGAAAGCAAAGTCTATCCTGGTGCTAACATTTATGTTTTAATATAAAATTGTGACATTACATAGGTTTTATACTCCCTTGATTTGTGTTTATAGCCCAATAGAGGATTATTCTCCTTTGATGGATTATGCCCTTTGGTTTTTTCAGGTATGCAAACTGAGTCTTTTTTATGATAGCACAAGTAGTTTTTAGAATGTTTTATTTAAATGCTGTGCATTAGTTTTGAATCAATGATTTTTGATTTTTCTGAATATCTAAAAATTGCCTACAAATTACATTTAGGTTTAGGAGCCTTCCTGATATAAAACTATTTTGATCTTCATTTCAATTAGATGAATTTTGTTGTCATTCTTTCACAATTGGTTTAAAAGGGAGAGAGGGAAGAAAAAAAATTGTGACAGGATACTCAAGGCTGATCTTACCAAGGTATGAATAAATGGTCCATTTGGATATCATTCTTTCCCTTCTATCCAAAGGATGCATTTTCTTAAGTAACATGCCTCCCCAAAACATTTTCTCCTTGCTCCTGTTTTGTGTATGAGGAAAAAAAAAAGGGATGGGGTGGGGATTCAAAATATAAGAGAAAAACAATGCAGAATGCTGTTTCTTTCTCCCAAAACTCTGCCTTTTTAAACTTCAAAACTGTGTCCCTTGCATGCTGGGTCAACTCCTGACTCTGCTCTTTCGATGAAATAAGTGTTTGTGGCATATTCCTGTTAGTTTGTTCATTTGGAATATCAGGAGCCCAGCACCCCAGGATGTCCTGTGTCACACAGTTGTGTGGTTTGGGTTTAATTGTAGAATGCACCATTTTCTGACTTGGTTTGTTCGGCCTGGAGAAGAGAAGACTGAGGGGAGACCTCGTGGTAGCCTATAGTTTCCTCACAAGGGGAAGTGGAGGGGCAGATATTGATCTCTGCTCTCTGGTGACAACAACATGACACGAGAAAATGACTTGAAGCTGTGACAGAGGCAGTTCAGGCTGGATATCAGGAAAAGGTTCTTCACCAAAAGGGTGGTCAGGCGCTGAAACAGGCTCTCCAGGACAGTGATCATGGCACCAAGCCTGCCAGAGTCCAAGAACATTTGGACAATGCTCTCAGACATGTGGTCTGATTTTTTGAGTGGTCCTTTGGGGACCCAGGTGTTGGACTTGATGATATTTGTGGGTCCCTTCCAACTTGGGATATTCTATGATTCTATAAATATAACACAAGCATTTCCATGTATTGTGGTTTAACCTGGCAGGCAGCTAAGCACCACACAGACATTCACTTACTCCCCCACAGTGAGACAGGAAAGAGAATTGATGATGTGAAAGACCATGAACTCCTGGATTGAGATTAAGATGGTTTAATAAGAAAGACAAACAGAGAAACAAACAAACAAAACCACAAACAAACAAGAAACACAAGAAAATAAAATAATTTTTTAAAAATAATGTGATGCACAATATAATTGTGCATTGTGGCTAGGTCACCACAAGCTGACTAATGCCCAGCCAGTCCCTGAGCAATGGTAACAGCAAATTGTCCAGCCAACTCCCCCAACTTTTTTTGTTCAGCATGATGTCATATGTTATGGAATAATTATTTGGTCAGGTTGGGTCAGCTGTCCTGTTGTCCAGTTGTGTTCTTTCCCATCTTCTTGTGCTCCCCCAGCATACTGGCAGGGCAGCATATGCATAAAAATCATTGACTCAGTGTAAGCACTGCTCAGTAACAAATAAAACATCAGTGTTAATGATATTTTCATCCTAAATACAAAACACAGCACCATACCAGCTACTATGAAGAAAATTAACTCTATCCCAGATGAAACCAAGACACCATGGATAGTCTTGTCTACAGCAATCAAAAAACATGATGTTGTGTGTCTTAGAAATGTGTAGATGTCTATTATTTGCCTGAATGCCTCCTTATCTTTCAAAAATGATTATAGGCAGACAGGTTATTTAATCAGAAACAGATGAAATGGATCACAGTGAAAATTAATATTTGCATGTGCTGTGTCTAAAATATTCAGTTAATTATATATACGTATACTCCTGGAGTACAGATGTGCAAAGCATATGCAGAAGAGTCATTTTTTTGTGCCACAACATTTTTGTTCCTAATAGTATGTATTGACTGTTTTATTTATGACAGAGCTCATAAATACATTTCCTGACACAAGAACTTAAGCATTTCTGTTTTGGATTCTTTTGCACTGCAGTAGGTGAGAAGGTGAGACAGATTCTTTGACAAATTTACTTGCTGACTGCTAGTTTACAACATGCCAAAATTGATCATAATAAACAAAAATAATTTATTGAAATGGTTTGACTGATTTCAATTATTTCCAGGATGTTTTATTATTGTTCAGGTAAAGAAAACCATTTATATTATGCTGGGTCTAGGGTTTGCTGAAAATAATATTTTTCCAGATTGGATGGTCTCTCTCTTGGCTTTTGATTTCTAATATGAATATGAAATTGAAACCCTGACATTAAAATTAAAAAATGTTGCTCCTGAGCTGTATTATTGTATAAAACAGAGAAAAAAACAGAGAAGTAATTCACAAGTAGCAGTAAGCCATGCTTGATGCTCACACTATGATTATATTCTGATAGACATTAGGGCTGGAAGGGATCTGTGTGTGTGTGTGTAAACAAGGGCTAAATTCCCCTGGTGATGGAATTTCTGTTTTCTGCATGTACCTAATCCAGCACATAGCTAAACTTGCCATTGGGAAATATTTCCTAATATATAATCTAAATCTCTTTTGCTTCACTTTAAAGTCTTTTTCCAATATCATACAAAATGACATAAAGAAAAGGAAAATCTAAATAGACTTTCACACTTAATCAGCTCATTTTATTATTTTTTACTCATGTATAGTACATGAGTATACTTGAGCAGTGAACTGTTCCTATTTAAGTGTAGGATTTTGCTTATTAAAATGCTACTTATTTCAAATAATTTCTCTAAATTTTTATTTATTTGAAATGCTTATAACTTCTTATTTGGGAGATGTTGCCTATATTTTAATAAGCATACTCGTTCATCTCTCTTTTCCAAGGCCAACATGACTGAGACATGCAGCCCTTAGAGACCCATTCAATACACCCTTCTGGTTAGGTAATGACACACATTTGTTGAGTGCTCTTTGAATGTAGTTTTCAATGGACTTGGTGTATAAGTCATGGTGGTTTCTTCTAGAGCGTATTTTCTTATCTCTTCAGTTGGTCCTCACATTACATGTTCAGAGTCCTCAGCTGCTGAAGAGGGGATCAGGATATACAGGCCAGTAGATATTTCTGAGAATAGGTGGTGATCCCAAACCTCACAGTACCTGGAAGGAACCAGCATGGCACGGTTGGAGATTGAGTCCCAGACTCACACCCAGAGATGGTGCCTTTTCTCATTATCTGAAATAGTGTAGGCTTGGTGTTTGATGAAGATAAACAGATTTTTCAGAGGAGGAAAAGCCTTCTTGAATAGGTGTGAGAAGAGGAGGAGGTGAGGAAACTGAGGAAAAAAACACTTGAGACATTAGGATAGCAGGGAAGACTAGACTGGGATTGGGGAATGCCTGCAGTGTGAGGAAAGAGGAGAAGTCTCTGCAGGTAGTGTTGAAGGACTGAGTATATGTGGAGAGGAAAAAAATCTCCAATAACAGCCTTTCAGAGAAGGACACCTCCCAGTTGCCTTCCACAAAATCAATTTGAAAACCAGAGAATGAGCTTCCTCTTCATCAAGCCTATCTACTGCCTACATGTGCAGACTTACTTTGTCCATCAAAACAGTCCCCCAAACATAACTCTTTTTCACCATTCCTTCCCAACAGCTCCTCGGTACCATCAAATATTGAATCACACTGCACTTCAGCTGCTTTGCCCTCATCCAAGAGGATAAAACATTTCAGTTTGTCTACGCTTTTGAGCTGTCTTTGAATAGCAGGAATAGCTTGGATCACTTGGGAAATGGAGAATGTCTTTGGGCATGCATCAGGAAGAAGCAACAAGGTACTAGGTGAACTGCAGAAATGAAGACCTTCCTGTGAATGACTTGAATACCATGATAAAAGTAGCTATGTTGAGAGAATGGCAACAATACCCCAGTGGCTGCTAAATTCATAATGTGAACAAATAGAGAAACATATTTTTCCCCTTTGCTTCAGTTTAAACTCTTGTAATATCCCCAGTGGTACTGAGGAAAAAAATGTCTTCACTGTAGCAACTTTTTAAATTAATAATAGTAGATTTTTTTCCTTTAGTCTGTTCTTCACGTTAAAAATCCCCTAGTTTTTTTTTTTTTTTTTTTTTTTTTTTTTTTTCCCAGTATTGCTGTACCTTTCAGTATCATAAATGTTTATTTTAATAGAAAAAGCTAACAACATTTCAGACAGAATTAAGAATTTTCTTCTAAACTCCATGGGACCCCTTTCATTGTGAACACTTAAACTAGGAGGAAATTATAATAACATAATGAACAGTTGCATAAATTTTGCACTATGGAAGAAATATAAAGGGAATAAACAGCAAATGATATAATGTCTGTTAAGAAATCACAGAAAGCCTGCTGAGAAGCTGTCTTTTTTCCTTCTCCCAGAATAAATGTAAAAAATACCAGCAGTTTTAGAACACACAACACATTTCTGACATGAATAGATATGCTTTTTCCCTCAGTAAAGACTTATTATTTGTATCTTCATGTATTTATTGTTTACTTGATTCTGCCTGTGACTGATTCACAAACAGATGGACACAGTGAAATCCTGGAGAAGTCCTGCAGTTTGATTGGATTGTTTATTTGCAGATTTTGGCTAAGCCTGGGGAAATATAACAAGGAGAAAAGTCGAAGGTCAAAATTTAGATGCAGGTGTTTTCATAAGCTTTCAGCTCTAGTGCTGAGTTTCCATATGGGTATGCATTTGTTCTCATGTTTGCTCACATGGCCCTAGTCATTTTATTTTTATTAGTAATAACCTTTCTTTCAACAGCTACATTACACATGATTTTTTATTTATTTATTTATTTATTTTTGAGGAAGAGTGCCCAACTTCTTTTATAAAGGCACAAATTCTGCACAGTTGTGCAGAATTATTATAAGACGTGGTCTGCTGTACCATGATATTACAGTATGTACAGTCAAATCTTGAAGTCTTTGCTCAGCCAAGTCACCCCAGCATTGGGCCAGATCATGGCAGCAACTGAAAGGGATGCATGACAGAGTACAACCAAACCACTCTGCATCTTTCAGCATAGTCTTCTTTTAGCCTGCATATGAAGCAAGTTCAACATATACAGCCTCTCCTTTCTGTCAGGAGATTAACAAAGGCTAAAGAGAAGGACTTTGTGCATACAGAAAGCTGTTATTGGACAGTTCTTTTTCCATTGTGCAAGTGTTGTTTACCTGAGGGCTGTTGCTGCTAGTAACAGTACATCTGATGGGTGAGGTTTACTGTTTTGGTTTCCCCCCTCCAAGACCATTCTGGCAAGTAGATTCATGCTGTGTATGAACAAACTTGCTGAATCCCTTTCATGTCACTAGCCCAAACAAGTTTTACTCCTATGTATCTCTGCACATTGCTGCCATCTAAATCATAATGAGGAATCAGCTGCTTTTCCATTGAGTTTCCAACTACTGGCTAGCCTAAATACTGGAAACATTGCATTTCACTAAATTACATTACATTACATTAAAATATAGGTTTTGCATCTTCTGCATCCTCTTGGGAACAGAGTCCTTGTAAAAGGACTATTTGAGTCCTTGTTAAAGACAGATCATAATTTACCATGACAACTTCTATATCATCTCTTTATCCTATAGAATTTTCAACAGTCAGTAAATAATGTACTCAGTGGTATTGAAATAATCAGGATTATAGCCCATACATGTAAAAGTGCCTGCTGAAAATTATAATTTTGTCACATATATCTTAATAAATATTCAGTTTCTCAGTGATAAATAGTTCTGATCTTGGATACTGAATATGCAGTCTACTGCTCTGATAGAGAAGCAGTGTGATAGAAAGAGACTTCACAAAGGGCGATAAAGTTTTTTTTATCACTTTCTATATGAAGATGAGGATATGATTTATTTTCCTAAGTCCAGTCAGATATATAAAACTTAAAAATCAATATAATATTTGGTTCTAAATGACTATTTTGTCATTAGTATCTGTTTGTACTGTTATTACTCCTTGAACTAGAAGTCTCCTGCATGGATGCATGTGGCTAAAAGACAATCCCAATTCTAGCCAACTTGAGTGAAGGCATGAAATCAGAGTATGAAGGAAGCTTCAGTGCTGATTTGAAGATGTGACTGTAGAGCTTTTTGGGAAGACAAGAGTAGCAGTGAAACTGGTCATTGTGGTTACCATGGTTTGTTTTCTTGGGATTTTGAGAAGTTTTGTGGATTTATAAAGTGAAATTACAATTCTGCCAAACCTAAGTCCTCAAAAGTTTAGAGTTAGAGTTACAGTTTGCAGTTAAAGTTTACAGTTAGAGACCTGCTGCTCCACCTGGAGTGTCACAGGTCCATGAGGCCAGATTGGATACACCCAAGGGTGCTGAGGGAGTTGGTAGATGTGATTGCTGAGCTGCTTTCCATCATCCTGGCTTGTATCAGAAACAGTGTGACCAGCAGGGCTAGGGAGGTGATCGTCCCCCTGTACTCGGTTCTGGTGAGGCCGCACCTCGAGTACTGTGTTCAGTTTTGGGCCCCTCGCTACAAGAAGGACATCGAGGTGCTTGAGCGGGTCCAAAGAAGGGCGACGAAGCTGGTGAGCGGCCTGGAGAGCAAGTCCTATGAGGAGCGGCTGAAGGAGCTGGGCTTGTTCAGCCTGGAGAAGAGGAGGCTCAGGGGCGACCTTATCGCTCTCTACAGATACCTTAAAGGAGGCTGTAGTGAGGTGGGGGTTGGCCTGTTCTCCCACATGCCTGGTGACAGGACGAGGGGGAATGGGCTTAAGTTGCGCCAGGGGAGTTTTAGGTTAGATGTTAGGAAGAACTTCTTTACTGAAAGGGTTGTTAGGCACTGGAACAGGCTGCCCAGGGAGGTGGTTGAGTCACCATCCCTGGAAGTCTTTAAAAGATGTTTAGATGTAGAGCTTAGGGATATGGTTTAGTGGGGACTGTTAGTGTTAGGTTAGAGGTTGGACTTGATGATCTTGAGGTCTCTTCCAACCTAGAAATTCTGTGATTCTGTGATTCTGTGATCTATCAGTAGTCATGGTCATCCAGAGAAGTCTCTGATGACTGGAGACTTGCTAATGTGGCACCAATCCATAAGAAGGGTCACAAGGATGATATGGGGAACTGGCCTGTCAGCCTGACCTCGGTGCCAGGAAAAGTGGTGGAACAGGTCATTTTGAATGCAATCACATAATGTATGTGAGACCACTGGGACATCAGGCTCAGTCAGCATGGGTTCATGAAAGGCAAGTCGTGTCTGACCAACCTCATCTTCTATGACCAGGTGACCCACCTGGTGGATGAGGAAAAGTCTGTTGAAGTAACCTACGTAGACTTCAGCAAGGCCTTTGACATGGTCTCCCACAGTATTCTCCTAGAGAAGCTGTCAGCCCATGGCTTGGACAGGCACCCTCTTTGCTGGGGTAAAAACGGGCTGGATGGCCGGGCCCAGAGAGTGGTGATGAATGGAGTTGAAATCCAGCTGGCGACCGGTCACCAGTGGTGTTCCCCCGGCGTTGGTGTTGGGGCCCATCCTCTTTAATATCTTTATTAATGATTTAGATGAGGTAATTGAGTGCACCCTCAATAAGTTTGCAGATGACACCAAGCTGGGGGGAAAAGTTGATCTGCCAGGTAGTAGGAAGGCTCTGCAGAGGGACCTGGACAGGATGGGTCAATGGGCAGAGGCCAACGGGATGAGGTTCAACATGGCTAAGTGCCAGGTCCTGCACTTTGGTCACAACAACCCCATGCAATTCTATAGGCTTGTGACAGATTTTCTGGAAAGCTGTGAAGAGGAAAAGGATCTGGGGGTGTGAGGAATGGCTGAGGGAACTGGGATTGTTTAGTCTAGAGAAGAGGAGTCTCATGGGGCACCTTATTGCTCTCTACAACTACCTGAAGGAAAGGTGTGAGGATTTGGGGGTCAGCCTCTTCTCGCAGATAACTAGCAATAGAACCAGAAGGAATGGCTTCAAGCTGCACCAGGGGAGGTTTAGGTTGGAAATTAGGAGAAAATTCTCCTCAGAAAGGGTAGTTAGGCATTGGAATGTGTTGCCCAGGTTATGTGATGGAGTCACTGTCCCTGGAGGTGTTTAAGGGAAGGGCAGATGTGGTTCTTAGGGACATGTTTAGTGGATAATATTGGTGATAGGGGAATGGCTGGACCAGATGATCTTGGATGTCTTTTCCAATCTTAATGATTCTATAAAACTGGATAGGAACTAAAGAATTAGTGGCAGAAAATCCAGAGCAAGAGAGGAAGAAGAAAGGAATGATGGTACTGTGGGAGAGGTGAGGAGATGGAGAATGTTGTAGCAGTAAAGCTTGGACAACACTTTTTCGGCTCTGGTGAGGCCGCACCTCGAGTACTGTGTTCAGTTTTGGGCCCCTCGCTACAAGAAGGACATGGAGGTGCTTGAGCGAGTCCAGAGAAGGGTGACCAAGCTGGTGAGGGGTCTGCAGAACAAGTCTTACGAGGAGCGGCTGAGGGAGCTGGGCTTGTTCAGCCTGGAGAAGAGGAGGCTCTGGGGCAACCTTATTGCTCTCTACAGGTACCTTAAAGGAGGCTGTAGCGAAGTGGGGGTTGGTCTGTTCTCCCACGTGGCTGGTGACAGGACGAGGGGGAATGGGCTAAAGTTGCACTAGGGGAGTTTTAGGTTGGATGTTAGGAAGAACTTCTTTACCGAAAGGGTTGTTATACATTGGAACAGGCTGCCCAGGGAAGTGGTTGAGTCACCATCCCTGGAGGTCTTTAAAAGATGTTTAGATGTAGAGCTTAGGGATATGGTTTAGTGGAGGACTTGTTAGTGTTAGGTCAGAGGTTGAACTTGATGATCTTGAGGTCTCTTCCAACCTAGAAATTCCGTGATTCTGTGATTCTGTGATTCTGTGATTCTATGGTGGGAGCTACTTTTCTGTTGAAATTCTCTGCAGAAAAGACTGAATCAGTTCTACCTTGCATGCTTCCAACAGACATTTGTCTAACCTGTTTTGAAAAACCCTCTAGTGAAAGAAATTCCCCCCCCCCTTTTTTTTTTGAATGAGTCTGAAATGAAGAAAAAAGTAAGAAACAAACCAAAAATATCATAGTATCATGTCATTTAATGCAAAAAAAAAATCTTTTAATACTAATTTAATGCATAAAATAATATATTAAAATAAAAACATACTTTTTTTTTTAAATCTTGCCAAGATCCTGATATAAACATCATACTAATTTGCATTTCCATGTCAAGATCTGTAATGGAAACTCAAGGAACTTAAATATTGGTGTGAAAAATACCTGCCAAAGATCAAAAAAATCTCATATAGATCTTGTATTAAATGTCTTTTTTTCATGCATACTTTACATATGTTGCATGGTGGTTAAGACATTCAGTGTACAGTGTTGTTTGTCTGCCCTGTTCAGCACATTTCTAGTACTGATTTGAGGAAATAACTTAAAAGCTCCTGAAACTTTAGCCGTGTTCAGAAGCTGTGCCTGTTTTACTCTTATCAAAAGCAGCTTCAAGCCCAGTAGAATTAGAAAAAGATTCATGTGCATCAGGTATACTGGCTCCTGTAAGACAGCAGACTGAGATTTTTCAAAGCATGGAGCCATCCTGCTTTCCTAGACTGATATTTAGTCATGTTCATCTGTAGGCCAGGCACTGTGAACATTTTAGAGGATGAGCTAAGCAAATACAAGGCCATGTCAGTGCTGATGTGTTTAATGTTTTTGTGTTGTGGTAGGGTTCAAAAGATTAAGGCACCCAGAACAGATTCACAAAGTAGGCAAGGATATCTGGCTGATTTAGAGGTTGCAAGTCAGGTTGATACAAAGTGATTGTGTGCTTATCTGGATTTCTTGCCATCAGGTTATTGCCAGAGCAGATCCATGTCAGAAAATTTTTTACTGAAGGATAGTGAATACTGGAAGGAAAAAAAGGTGTGTTACAAAAAGAGAGCATATTCATATGAAATATAGAATGGTGATATTATTCCAAGCTGGGGGTGGGTAGAATGTGAGAGGAGGTTTTTACTTATAGCAGGAAAGAAACAAATGTTAGACTTGACCAGTGGACTCTATAAGGCTACTTGTCTGACCCCTACCAAGGCTGCTTCTTCTGACTGAGGAACACTAGAAACACTAATACCAGCAACATAATCAGGGGTATGGGGCAACCAGAAGGTTCCTCCATCCCATAAGTAACTACTAGGGGAAAATGTACATGATAACAGATAGAGCATGCTGTTTCCAGACTTCATCAGGCATGACTGTATTTTTGCAGATTTCCTCCAAGAAATCAGTTGTTAAAGGTGAGCGCAGTAACTAACAATGCCCAGTTAGCTTAGCCTAGGCTCAGCTGTCCTTTTACCCAAGTACTCCACTTTTCAATTGAAGAGCACCTTCATTCTTCCCAGTAGGAAGAAAATCTAGAAGAAACACTTGCAGCCTTGCAGCTGCACATGATTACACATTTTGTGTTTAGTTTAGGGGCAACCCTAGAAATAAAAGCTACTCTTTCAGAGACTAAAAGGTGGAATAAGAAAGGTTTTAGGGCAGCAAAAGAAACAATCATGTACTGGCTTCCTCTTCTCCAGTACATTCTATTCAATTTGTTATGTCTCCACTGTTTTCATTCGCTCTGTGTTTCTAAGAAAGGATAGCAAGAAAGCAGTTACATTGATTTTACATTTTTACACCTGACTGGTAACAAGTTTAGCTATTGACTTGTTCTTGGTAAAATTTTTCATGAGTTGATTAGTGGAATAAAACCAAAAGTAAAAAAATATAGAAATAAAATTCATAGAGGTTCACTGAATTTTAGGCAATCTGTTAGGCAATATTTTAATATTTTAATAATTTTAATATTTTAATAATCTGTTAGGCAATATTTTAAAATACAGTTCTAATTTAGCTCTTTTTCAAATCACTGGACCACCACATATTATTTGAAGTTTACCTGGCCCTGTTTGTATAATAATCACAAAAAGATCAAAGCCAAATAGTTAAAAAAAAATAATCTTGAGGAAAGTGAGAGAGAATGTTCAGTTGATGCAGCTTGAAAGATTAAAAAACAGGGAGATGAGAATTAAGATTTCAGGTCAGAATGAAAAATATCTCAGGAAGAAAACGTTATAAACTGTTAATACAAGGAAATCTCTCAAGAAAATAGCGTTTATAAAACAAATGGGAACTAGATGTGAACAGCTTTATAGGGCTACATTCAGCAAAGAGGGATTACACAGTGACAAAGTCTAATGATAACTGCATTGCAGAAGTCTGAGAAAATTCATTCAGCTGTGAGAAAGCCTGAAAGTTCAGATGACAGCTTAGTCTCTACATGAACTTGAGAAAGTAGGCAAGAAATCTCACTGCAGAAGATTCAGTCATGACGGGGTGAGTGCTTTCTGCCTGAGGGCCCTTTGGATGCACCATGGAGCCTCTCAGATCAAACATAAAGTGAGACCAGGAGATACAAATATGTCAAAAAAAATAAAAATAAAGGAAGACTTATTGATTATTTCCACCTCATTTACAAATATATAAATTCATTATAAGTTTTATATGGGCGTTCTTAGTTAAACCATACCAACCATGATATAGAAAGCATGTTTTTATTTAAAACTTTTTGTTTGAAACTGTTGCCCCTTGTCCTATCACTACTATCTCTGATAAAGAATTCCTCTCCATCTTTTCTGTAGGCCCTTTTTAGGTATTGGAAGGCCACTATAAGGTCTCCCCAGAGCCTTCTCTTATCCTGGCTGAAAAACCTTCAGCTTGTCCTCATAGGATTGGTGCTCTGGACACCTGAACATACTTGTAGCCCTCCTCTGGACTCATTCTAACATATCTGTGTCTTTCTTATGCTGTGGGCACTAGAGTTTAAGAAAATACTTCAGGTAGGGTCTCATGAGAGTGTGGTAAAATCACCTTCTTTGACCTGCTAGTTACCCTACTTTTGATGCAGCCCAAGGTACAGTTGGCTTTCTGTGCTGCAAGGGCAAGTTGTTGACTCATATTCAGTTTATTGTCCATTGATACCCCCAGGTATACTTTCCTCAGGACTGTTCTCAATCCCCACATCATCCAGCCTGTATTCATGTTTAGTACTACCCCAACCCACTTGGCCTTGCTGAACTTCATGAGGTTCACATGGGCTTGCCTCTCAAGCCTGTCCACGTCCTTCTAGATGTCATCCCTTCATCCCTACCCTGCAGGTGTTGTGTCATATATCTTTCTCCAAATCCATCCCAGTGTAACTCCTGTACTGGATAGCCACTTAAATTTCTACCTTATAGTAATTCTCTGTGCCTAGTTTCAATGCAGACAAGGACCAGCTGATTTGCTATTTCTCTGAAGAACCCATGCACTTTGCTACCCTGCCATAAAGGAGTTAAGCTCCTTTACAAAGCAGACAACCGAGAACTATGACTCAAAACACATGCCAGCTGCAGGGATCTGAACTATGTGGGAGAAGGGCTCTGCTGGAGGATGGGTATTGTGGGACAAGCTGCCAGAGAGGGGGCTGTGTGGAGATGGCAGAAACACCAGAGAAGTTGACAGCCAAGGCAAGCAGCAAGAGAAAGATTGCAGTATGACCTGAGAAGACCCTAGAGACAGAGTTTTTAGGGGGAAGTGTTGTCAGCAAAGAGCTGTTTTAATCCAGTAGCATGAGGGGCGAAGGGACTGTCTCAATTCTCCATACAGAGACAGTCCTTAACCAGAGGTAGCAGATGTTTGAGAACCCCAGCACTACTGGTGTGTCTGTTCAGGTGATGACTTGAGGACCCAGATGAGTTGCAGAACTTCAGCCTAAAGAAAATCTCAGCCTAGAGGAGATCTTATGGCATTTAAGCTTGCTTGGCTTATTTGTAACCTCCAGTAAAGTGATGGTGACAGACATCTGGAAATGAGCTGGGGCAGACAACATCTTTGGCTCTTCTGCATCCAGATGAGGGTACATGTCTACAGCCTCAATATGTTCATTAGCCACCCAGGTCAAAAAGGGTGCTTACTTTTGGAGGCACTTGCATTGTTTTTTGCTAACCATGCGTTGATTTGTGAGAAACAGGAATGGCAGATTTTTTTCTCTTAGTTGTTCATCTAGAAAGGAGTGGTTCTTCCTGGTTTTCCCGTGACTACAGTATTTGAAAAGAAGCTTAATTTCTCTTTATTAAGAAGATCCAGAAGAAATTCTTGAAAATACTCCTGTTCTTTTTCTAGATTATCCTGGAGTTTTCTGAATGTTCAACATTTGTTTTTTTTTTGAAATACAAAAGTAGATAGTTATGTGTCACCAAATAATTCAATGCTGCTTTCATAAATACCCCGGGCTGCCAGAGGCGCAGACACAGCTATGCTAGCAAGAGTAGTTCTTGCAAGATCCATCTTATCTGACATATGCTGACGAACTACCACAGGGAAGAGACCAGTGCTGGTGCTGGCTTTGCTGCTTCCCTGTCATGGCTTGCTGCCTGGCCATCCTGCTGCTGTTCATACTGCCCAGCTAAACTAAAATCTCCGTTAAGCTACCAGCAGAAGCAACTCATTTCAGCACTTATGGCCCTACTTTACTCACAGTGAGAAGTTGCCATCTAGCTGGAAGTCTTTGAGCCTTTGAGAAATAAACCCTACATGGATTAGCAGGATAGAAAGACTGCTTTTTTGGGGGGGAGGGATAAGGGCAATATGTATCTGCTGGGAACTTTGGTCTCTCTTGGAGAAAGGTTGTGTTCTCTGGTTGCTTTTCTCAGCCCAGGAGAAGGTGATGACCTTTCCATGTGGTTGTCACACTGTATCTGTCTCATCCAAGGATGTGCATTGCTATTGTTTTCTTTAAGTGGAGACAGACAGGACAATTAGCTCCTTTCCTCTCCAGCTCTCCCTGTTAAGTTCTGGTTCAGTGACCACACTGTTGTTCTGTCAAATTGCCCATCCCTACTGTTTTGGCTTCCCTTTTCTTTTCGAGTGTGTACATTTTCCTGCACAGCCTCCTCTTACTCCTTTCACGTCCCTTTCTTCATCAGCTCATTACATGGAGCTGAGGCTGTGGTGGCCTCAAGGGTCACTCTGTGTAGCTGGAATTAATCTTGCAGCTGAACTGAGCACTATAGGAGGAGGACAGAGGACAAACTGAACTGCTAAACTTGGGTTGGTAGACAGCTTGGCAGCCTTACAGGGGAATTGTATGATTTCTAAAAATGTTTCTTTCAGTTGTGGTGAAGCACTTTCTCCCAGTCAAATTTTTCATCTTTCCTCCAGAGCCATCAGAGACAAAACTTGTTTATTTGTTTGGGAAAAACAACAACAACAAAAACAAACAAAAACAAAACAAAACAAAACAAAAACAAACAAACAAACATGTGACCTCTTCTTCTTAGGGTGGTACCCTTTAGAAATTTGGATAAAATTTACTCTCCTCTCAAGCGGAGCTCCAAAATTTTCCTTTGTTTTGTCTACTTACCTCAAGGTATACTTTTGCACATTAATGAAAAAGTGATACTATGCAGAAAGGGCTGCACTAGTTGGTGGCCAAATAAAGGTTCAGGGATATAAAGCTAATAAAATGTGGTTCAGGTGTATAAAGATTCTGAAAAATAAATTGTCTTTCTGATCTCTTGTAGCTTTACCAATGTAAGACCGTCAACAAATAGAGAATTTTGATTTTCAAATGTATGGTTCTGATGATAGTACTGTGATATTGCTTTTAGGTTTGTGTTTTAATAATCTCTGTAGTGGGTACACTGCAAATCCGGTTCTTCTTTAGGAATGAGGCTGTTTGTCCCTCTTAGAAAAGTATTGTTGATTCTAGCCTTATGCATTAGAATTGTTTGCTTAGTTCAGATTTACTGGCATCTGGGCCACTTGTCTCAACTTTTCTTGTCAATGTAGAGTAATACAAATTGCTGGAGGATGAGTCATCTTGTCCTTCAGTAGATCTCTAAGACAGGCCAGATGAATCATTTTTTCTTGGTACCTGTTTCTTCCCCACTGATAATAAAGGGAGTCTTAACAGAGCAGCTCTGATATATCAATACATGTTGTAGATGTCTAAAGATGAAACCTACTTCCAGAGTCTGTGGAAGATTGACTGTACTGGTTTCTGGGTGAAATGAAAGCTATAGATATATAACCTGAAAGCCAAGGTTGGGCCTCCAAGACCAGAAGACCAGTCTACATAATCATGTTGCCTATAACCATAACTTCTTCTCTTTATTAGGCTCACAGTGTACCAGTCCTCTTACTGAAAGGGCTTCCTGCTGGATTTAGGAGAGAAAAAAAATAAATAATGATTTTCATCAAATATATGGCACTTTTCCAGAAAACAAAAACAAAATAAAAACAAAAATAAAAACAAAACCACCTCTCATGCCTAGTCTATTTAACTTGAAATTTCCTGGCCAGTTCTAATTGGGATATTTTCTACCATTTAGAGCAGTAACTTTAACTTTCCTCTGAAATAGTTTATGAGAAATGTCAGCTATGCGGTAGCTAATGGGATCTATGTGTTAATATAGATGAGCTAATGATGTTCTGATTGCATTTTGTGGAAGTATCCAATTTTCTTCATGGATTATATAATGAAATTAGGCATTTAACTTTGTTCCTCTGATTTATATGTGACTTAGATGCCTATCATAAGTTTGAGTAGCTGAACTTGGAACACTTGCATGGTACTGAATGTAAAGATGTATGTTGTGGGCTTAATTATGCAGTTGCAAATGCTAATGTACACATAGACATTCAGAAAGACTAATATGACCTGCAGCTTTCTCCATCATTTATTACTGAACATTTGAGAATGCAGGAGAATGAATGATGGACTAATCAGATACAGCCTTTTTAAAATGAAAATACAGACTATGTGAACTTAAGGCCAAAATTTTCATCCCTGGTCCAGTCTTGTTACAATCAACACTGTTTCCTAAACAAAATGTCAAAAGTGTTTGAGATTTTCTAGAAGTCACCATCTTAAGTCTTCCTGCTATCAATCAAGATATCCTGCTTTTAATCTCATCCACTCATTAGCATTTTGTAATTAGAATTCATATATTTTTCCACATTAACATTCATAACACCCGTAAACCCATTCTGCACTCAGACCTTCCATAAGAAAATGGAAAATATTTGGCTGCTCATATAACCCACCTCTGACTATCGCTGAATATCTGGGAACTTGGAAGATGACCTTCCATGAGATCTATTAGGTTGGAAGGGACTTCAAGAGGACATCCACTCAAACATCTTGCTCAAAGAACAGTCAGAAAGGAATTCAATATTTAGACCAGAATGCTCAGGGCTTTATTGTGCTCAGTCTTTAAGACCCCCATGGCAAAAACTTTACGAATTTCTGGGTACACTGTCCAAACATTTCACTGTCCTGGTGGACATTCTTGGACAATTTCTTTCCTTGGACTTATTTGGAAGCTCCCCTCTTTTAGTTTGGGTTTGTTGTTTTTCATCCATCTGCCATGAACCTCCATAAGAAGGTTTTATATTCTTGCTAACTTCCCTGCAGATACATGCAGGCTGTATTGTCTCCAGGTGGAAAGAGCCCTGGTCCCACAGCCTCTACTCATGGAGTAAATGCTGTCAGCCCGAGTCACCCTGGTGGCCTCTGTTCACTGTGAACTAAAACTGGAAGCAATATTCCAGATTTTTTCTAATGAACACAAGATAAAGGCATATAATCACTTTTCTTCATCAGTTGTACGTATTTTTGTTAATAAAACCCAGAATGCCAGCATTTACTGCTGACTCATGTTTAGAAACCAGCATACATCGGTATTGCACCAGACTATTCTACTGCACTTCAAGAATCTGCAGGCAAACACTGTTTTTAAGCCAGAGGTAACATCTTTGTGAACTTGTACAAATGATCTGTTTGTGGCAAAATGTTTCAAACCTATCTGATTGTCTGAAATTGATTTTCTAAGTAGAGGGCTACTTCGGATTCTCTTGACAGAGATATGTACAAATCTGCTGCACAACTTGTACGCTAACCAACCCACACGGCTGGAAGCCCAGTAAACCAAATGGAGATGGTTTAGGGAATTTGCTGGTGTTACTGTGAGCAAATCTATTGTACAGCATTTGTTCCAAAAGTACATGTTTATTATGCAAGTATAAGATGACTGCCTAATAATTCCCCCTCTTCCCCCCCCCCAACTTTTTTTTTTTTGTGTGTGTGTGTGAAATATAAAATATAACCATTAAACACTTTTCTAAATCAAATGGATAGTTTTCCACACAGCTGTCCCTTCCTGGAAACTGGCTGGGAGACCCTGTTTAAAAGAAACCCAGACAACACTGAAGGAGCTCTAATTGCTTTAGCTGCAATGCAATGTTTCTTCCTCAGAATTTCCTTGCTGCCACGCTTGGGGTCCAGATGACTGGGTTTGGATCCAGCCTGGTGTCTCTTCACTCCACCATGCTCCTGCTTCCAGGGGAAACAATGCAGAGGCAATCACGTTGGCTCAGTGCAGATCTTATTAGCTGGGCTTTGTGCCATTCTTCCTACGATTTCTCCCCAGGCAGGTAATAAAAATGTTTCCTTTTCACAGATTTATTTAGTGCTTTATTTTAGTTCTATACATACGTGAACTCACATATATATAGCAAAGCTGTCCATTCTGTTGCTTGCTCTATAGCTCCCAAAGAGATTAGCTGTCTCCTTTTCCAAATCCAGCCATAGGCTAAAGATCTTCATAACTTTTTCACATCTCCTCGGTCTTCAACTAACCATAGACCTGTCTTCTGCAAGACATTCTCTTACTTTTTCATTTATTTTATTTCCCAGACTTCTACTGAGTGTTCACAAAGGAGGAGACAAAGGGTCTATTTTATAACTAGATGTTGGATATGGTCCCATATATACAGTGTTTTCTTTGCATTTACTATTTGTTTACACTCTCTATGCTCCAAACTTATACCCTTAATGCATTTCCTCCACTGCAACATTTCCATTTTGTTCTTGGACTCAGTATTTATGCCCCATTTGTTTTCTAGATTTATAAATCTTAGCCTTTGGCCACAAAACTGTCCATTGATCCAGTGATCCTTTCTGTCCATGCTTTAAGTGTTGTGCCAGAGCTTGTAAACTCTGGTAAGTGTAATCCAATATGAAGTGCTTTCCAAACACTTGGTATCTTCTTGGCTCATGATGTTTGCCACATTGTGTTCAGCTCCATCTGTTGCTGGAGGATTCCAACTTATTCCAACTTCCTTGAATGGGCCTTTTTTTTTTTTTTTTTTCCCTCTGATGGCATTTTGTTTTCATAGTCTGTGTCAAAGGTCCACCTCAGAGGACTGGTTGTGTCAAAGGTCCACCTCAGAGGACTGGTTTATATTCTTCAAACTTCATTCTTCATTGAGTAACTTTCATTATGCTGTAAATTGTAACTCCTTTCTTAAGGGTTAATCCTGGATCTTCCAGTAGTTTCTCTGTTTTGTTATAGATTCACTTCAGATTAATATCTCAGATTTTATGTCTAACTGTCTTTTCACTGGCATATTGTGTGAAAGTGATCTAGTGTGAAAGACTATTTAGAATTTCTCCAGCAGTCACATTTCTAGACTTTCTGCTATAGCAAGTTTTTTATCATTTTTCTTTTCAAGGCTGTTATTTATATCTATCTATATATCTATATCTATATCTATATCTATATCTATATGTATCTATATCTATATCTATATCTATATGTATCTATATCTATATCTATATCTATATCTATATCTATATCTATATCTATATCTATATCTATATGTATCTATATCTATATCTATATCTATATCTATATCTATATCTATCTATATCTATATCTATATCTATATCTATATCTATATCTATATCTATATCTATATCTATATCTATATCTATATCTAATCTATCTATATCTATGCATTTTTATTTGTATTTGTATTTATTTATATTTATTTTTATTTATTTTATTTTATTTTTAATTTATCCTTCTTGTTTTGAAATCACTAGTGGCAAGGTTTAAGGTAGAAGTCTAATGCTTTTTTAGTCATCACCATGACATGAATGCAATTTCCATCTTTGAACAGTAATGGTACAAGGTGACACTTCTGAGAGCCATTCAAGTAGCAGCTCCAGACACAGATGAATCTGCTTTCTCTTTTCTTCACTGCTATTAATTCTACTTTTTTTTTTTTTTTTTTTTTTTTTTTTTTTTTTAAGATCAATACCAAAATACAAGACAAACCCATTGGTAGATGGCATGCCATTTCACTGAAGTCAGTTATGACTTAAGGCATCTTTGAACAGCATTGCATGTACAAAAGGTGGTATCCACTTTGAACATCTTCCATGTAAGACAAATGAAGAAAATGGAGTTATTATGGGACAATGTGTGTCTATTTGCTTGTTAGAGCTCATCTTATAGGAACACTGGTAGTCTGTTTTATTCTTCTGAGCAGAAATAGGAGGAAATGGGCAACACTGTTCTGGTGTGCTCTAACCTCCATAAAGGTATCTGTCAAGAAGGGAGGCATGAATTTAGACAAATGGCCTAGGGAGGCATAATATAATATGCTAGGTGACATCTAGCATGAATATAAATACAGAGCAGCAAGATTGGAGTAGAGTCCAAGCTCTCTTTACCTCCAGAGATAGAGGGAGTCTGCAGGGATAGCTGCTGGCCTAAGGATCTAGTCTTTCTTGTCTGTACAGGAGAGGTGACTTAGAAAACCTGTGGGTAAATTAGATATGAATTCCCTTGCCTTTTATATTTATGTCTTCATGCACAGTTCTGACTAACAAGGGTTATTTTTGTGTTTATATCGCTTGCACAAGCTGTCAGTAAGCCTCACTAATTTCCTTTCATGGCAAGCCTTGCAACCCATGATCGCTGCACACACATACTAATTCCTTATGCTGCATGAACGTTGATGAGGTGGGACAAAAATATGAAGAGTGATTAGAAAACATGAGGTTGAAAACTTCTGCTAGTTAGTTTTCAGCTGGTCTATAACCAAAGCTTGTGCAAGTTACAACAATGCTTAAGAAACTCCTCACTCTTCCACTTGCCATCTAAGAGAAAATGAATGAATAAGAAAACTAATCCAACAAAACCTGCAGGTTTGTAGCTATGGCTTAACAAAACAAAACAAAACAAAAGTGTGAAATACATGTGTGTATGGTTGGGAGTCAAAACCCAATAAACACACACTAGCATCAAAGGGAGGGGAAATGTAGCAGAGATTTACACAAGCTTTTTTTTGTCATTTTAGTGACATCCTCTTCAGATTAACAGCAAGACTTTTCTTCTAAAGCAGAAGGTAAAAAGTTAATACTCAGATGCAGATCTTGAGATTCAAACATTTGCTATGATCTGCCTCCTTTTTGGACTATCTAAATTATTTTCATTGAGTCATTAAATCAGGAGATATGTATCTTGTTTCTGTCTATGCCTTCAGATTTTGACACTACTTGGTTAGAAATAAAGTATGCAAATGTCAAAACATTTCACAACAGCATTGTCTCTAATAATTTTTTACTAGAAAAATAATGAACTCTCTGTTCATATCTTCTTTATTTAGTTGAAGTGTGATAACAAATTTTTCCATGTAAAGGCATTTTATTCTAAATAACATAACATGCATTTAATAGGTATTATGTATAATCATCTGAGATAATTAAATATGTTTTCTGTATGTCAAAAAAAAATATATTTTTTTAATTGTACTTGAAGAAATTTTTAAATCTTTGGAATTTGCCCCAAGAAATTTCATGTGCTAAACCGATGCTCTGATTCCTTGCAAAGGCATCTGTCTTATAAACTGTGCTGCCTATGCTAATTTATGCAACATTTGACTAAATAGATTCCATCAATGAAGCAGAGGAAAATATTTACATCTTTTGCTCCAGCGCATTTTTGTTTTTCAAAGAACTCTCACAGGCTTAGGGTTTATAATTATTCAAATGAATATTGGCACAGGTAATCCTCAGCCAGGTTGGGGCATAATTGTAGTAGATGCTGCACAAACATACGGTGTGTGCCAGCCTGTGTCCCAGAGCATTCACAGTTTGAAAACACAAGCTGTAACAGGTGGATGACAAACAAGGAGAGAAGGTGAAGTAACTCGTACAGCAAAATGCTGTAGTACAACTAATTAGCTGTGCAACTCAAAGCCCATCAGTGGCAGCAATGAAGAAATGTTTCAAAGAAGACATAAAAACCAGTATCTTGTTCAGTTTCAGTTTGCTAATAATACACAGAAAACTGCTGTCAGAAATACTTTACTAAAAATTGTCCATTTTTTGCAATAATGAGGCAATATGATCTACTTTGCTAAGTAACCAGCATTTGAAAGTCTGTTGAGAGTTCATAAAGCTTCTCTAAAGCATGGACTCTAAACTAAAAATGAAATATTAGTTTAATAACACTAGACTAACAATTTAATGTGCTTATAATTTTCAAAGACCCTAAGCAGTAAGCATCAAAAGCTGATATTAAATTCTGTTTTCTTATTTTAAAATTGCTTTACATTTCCCAATGGGGACTTTAAAGGTTTGCTGTTGCATTCCATCTAAAAGAAATCATGGGTGATAGCACACATAAAACCCATAAAAGTTAGCACAATCAGGGAGATTAGATCTGCCAATATCTTGTTTTCTCTCAATTTGCTGCTAGACTTCCTAAGACTTATTGAGTTAGTGTTTCCAGCAACTTCCTGCCACCTGGAAAATTTTATCTTAATTGCGGAAGTTTTGAAGTTTAAGTTTTTTTTGTTTTGTTTTGTTTTTTTAATATATATATATAGTTCAGGCAATTCAGTTTAATTAGGAAACGTCAAAAATTGTTAAGGACTTTCTTCTAATGATTTACAACATCTTTTGACAAGTCACTTGCAGTAGGTACCTGGAGATATTTACGATTTCAACATCCAGCTTGAACTGTATTAGGTTCACATGCACCTTCAAAGCAGGAAAGCACATTTCCTCCCCTAAATATTTTAAGTCCAGATGAAGGAACTCACAGCTAGAAACAGCAGAAGTCATCCCTTGAATGAATAATATTGCAGACTAATAGATGGTTTCCAGGTGTAGTCTCTGTAACTCAGTAAAAGAATAAAAGTTTAATCCTGTTCAAATATATTTCTACCCATACAAGTTTTAGTTTATTTATTTATTTATTTTATTTTTTAAATATATATAACTGGATACGATTTTCAGTTAGTTGTACAAATTACTCTTCATATATTTTCTGGAAAGTCACTAATATGGACATGGAAGGGGACCAGCTTTCAAGGTTTGATTAAATATTTGATTAAATAATCAATCTGAAAATTAATGGAACATCTTTTCTCTGACTTAGCTTCCCGCATGGTTTTTGTTTTCCAGAAGACCATATCTCTTTCTGTGCCAATCTTTGTTGATTTGAGAGCACAGGTAGGATATACAAGTTTAATATTGATGGATAGGACCTCATTGTGTAACTCAGAAGATCACTGCTTTTCTAATCTTCTAAAATTTGAGATGCTCAGAATCCTAGTTTTCCGTCATCATTGATTTCTTGGTTAACTTCTGTTCTTCCCCAACTCACTAGTGAAATATTACAGCAACATGCTTTAGAAAATGCAATGTCAATTCTTCTCCTAGGGTTATTGCTCTTTTCTTGATGTGAAAATCTTTCTGTTCTTAAGAACGTATATCGTTTTCTAAGAAATAAAAAGCAAAGAACAAATCCTTACAGAAACAGAGGAAAGGAGAGTGAATTTATCCCTTACTTTTCTTTCTTCTGTTGCTTCAAGAAGGAACAGCTCTCAGTGTAACTTAAATAAGCCTTAAAGGGCTATCTGAGATAAAACCGAGGCTTCTTTCTAAATACTGCAATTCTGCCTGCTGGATGGCTAGGACTTGATGTTACACACTTGGAAGATTTTACATACAGAGATTATCAGCCTTCTTTTCAAACTTTGTTGGTTGCAAAAATTTCCAAAAGTTCTTCTAATTGTTTTGCTAGTAGTTACATCAATCATAGATTCACAACTTGGGGTTATAATATATTTAATATAGTGACATATCCTTATTTGATATTTTGCTTAAAAAAAAAAAAGACTCCACTTTTCTTTACTCCATGTTTTTATTTGATCTTTCTGCTCCCTTTAGCCTAATAAAACAAAAATAAAAAATGAAATGAAATGAAATGAAATGAAATGAAATGAAATAAAATAAAATAAAATAAAATAAAATAAAATAAAATAAAATAAAATAAAATAAAATAAAATAAAATAAAATAAAATAAAATAAAATACTTGTATTCCAATTTACTTTATTTTCCTGGCATTCTTTTGACAGGCAGTTCTTTAACATGAATTTCTATTTCCTGATTTGCTTTCTAGAATGTTTATGAGCTCTAAGGCATTAAAATTGTCTCCAAGAATTAAAATATATGCAAATATTTTGTAGATGGTTTTCAAGTATTATGGAAGAATACCTTTTTGAAGTGAAAAAGTCTTCACTTTTTTTTTTTTTTTGGTACAAGCTCTGCATCCCTAGAGATACAGAGATAATCAGTGCCAGACAAAAAAATATGCTCCTCAGCTGTAGGATGAATCACTTACTATGTCTCTTGCTCCTAGATCTTTCATCACAAGTTTAATAGCCTCTCATACTTCCATATTTTCTTCCTGAGAGTCTATATTTATCCCTGCATAAATCTTATGCCTTGTTAAAATCCATCCCCTTATCCCAAACCCAGTGATTAAAGTATACTGCTAAACTTTCCCCAAAGTTGAACTGAGCTCATAAAATCTATTCTAAATTACAGTGGTGATAAGCACAGACGGAGAAGGGCACATCTGTGGTAAACCATTAGTTGCAAAGGTTCACTAGACTGTGTAGGAAGAGTTAAATACCTCAGATTTGGACTAACCATAAATCTGGGTGTGGAATGGAGTTTCTAGTTTAGTTAATTGGGAAATTGATTAGGTTACTGAGAAATCAATTAGGTTACTGCTGAAACTATGGGGGATTTCAACAAAGTTCTCCAGTCCACCCAAATAACAGTGTTTCACTTTGAAACTACATGAAACACATAAACTGTTTTAATTTACTTAAATATTCTTCATGACTTTTTTTTTTTTTTTCCACCAAAAGTTAAGCTACTTTAAAATCAAAATGAAAATTGTAGGAAATATATCAAAAAGGCTTACATGAAATTGTTAATTTAAAATAAGGCAACATATAAAAAAAATCTGTGATTTTTACATTGCCCATCTTTTTAAATTCCCCATCCGTGGCAAGGGGGGTGGAAGTAAATGAGGTCCCTTCCAACCCGAGCCATTCTATGATTCTATGAATTGCCCATAATTATTTTCTGAATTTAATTGCCATTTTCTTGTGGTGTTACTTTTCTCAAAGTTTCACTTTAATTTCATGTGTATTCAAATTTCCTGTTTGCTGAAAATGAATGCCAGCTCCAATTAACCTCAGCCAATTCTTTGGGTTAAGAGCTGTTCAAGTTAGCCACTATGCAGTACAGACATCAGAAATGCACCTTAATTATTGTTTCACTCCAGGACAGAGCAAACAATCTTCTTGTGGGAGGACGGTTTTCTTGTGGGGTACAAGGAAACATCTCCCTCGTCTCATGGTTCATGGCTCTGAAACTTCTGGATTGTGCTGTCTCTGTTCTTTCTTTCCAAACAAGTGTGGAGGTTAGTTGATCTTTTGAAATGCTGTCATGCAAAGAGAAAATGTTAGTTGTGCTTTTCCTTTTATTCTGCTGCTTGCTTGGTGGTACAGAACCAGCATGGAGAGATTGGAGTTGTCTTTTTGGAGTGATGGATAAAGACAGGTGGATAGAACTATCAGAGGATCTGATGAGTGAGGATTAGTCAGCAAGGAGGCCATTATTCCAGCAAATAAATCTTTGTCTTCTCTGGGATTTCTGAAAGACAGGTTTTCTGAGAGCAATGAGGAGATTTTAAGGTGTTAGGAGGAGTTCTTAGAAGTGCAGGCGCTTAGGTGAAGCCACAACACAGCCTTTTGGGAAAATGGCAAGCCCTTATTAGTGATCAAGGTTGTAGCTCATCAGATGCAGGAAAGTTCTTGCTAATGGATGAGAGATACTGGGCAGGATGATAGGTAATACAACTATGCACCCTGATTGATTTTGGAAGTAAAAGCAAGCAGATTGCATTTGACATGGGAGAAACATGCAAAGTTTCCAGGAAAAACATCATGGAGATAGAACTAAAAATCTGAGTGTTCACAGGACTGGAGATAAAAAAATCTATAGAAAGTCATATTTGCAAAGAGAAGCTGTGTGGAAGTCTAGGATACTGGCAAAAGCCAGTTAGCTACTACTGCTGTTGTTCTCTTGTCCTTATAAGTGGCTACTTAGTGCTTTGTGAAAAGCATTGGTATGGAAAATGAAATCCCAAAGTGTTCACAGTGCTCTAAGAGTCAGTTTCAGGGTGGAAAACTAGATCAGAAAGCAATCTGTTGGCAATTTAAATCTGGAAAGGGAGATGTTTAGTTGTAGAAATTGTGAAAAAGTCCAACAAATCAATAAAGATTGCTTTGCTGTTGGAAGACTGACAAGTTTGTGGCAGTGGCATTCAAACCACGTACAACACAAGGATGCCCAAGGTCTTCAAGACCTACTCAGATTGAACTGCTCATTCTAAAAGTACAGTTTGTGTTGCTAATTCGGGTATGAATACATCAAAGCTCTTCAGTGCATGCTTAAGTCAATAATTTTTAAATACAAATTTGTACTTACAGCATGTTTTGAAGTCTTTGTTACTTGAGAAGCGTAGTCCTTTTCCTGATCAGCCAGCTGGAAAGTTATCCCTTCACTGAATGTAAGCTATTTAAAAATAAGGTTCTGAATATAATAAAAATCAGAATGTCTCTGTAGTGCTTTTTATTTATGTATTCATTTTTGGTATCTTATGCTTAAAATTTTCTTCAGCTTCCACCTGTCTGGATAAATATTCCTTTGCAGCTTACTTTGGCTGAAAATTCAGGGCATCACTTAATTAAGTTAATATAGTACTTGCTACTACAATCTTCACTATTAACACACAACACAGGCTGTATTCATGCTGTTTTACTTTGAAAATGTAGGGAATATTTAGTAAATAGCAATATTAATTATTGTATCAAAAATATGCATTCATATGTTTATAAAAATGAAAATAATCAGGCTCTGACATAAAAAAAAAATAGAACAACTTAATACAGGTTGGTTCATGGACATTTAATTTATTCAGAAAGGGTGAAATCCTTGAGAAAGAGAACAAATGTTTGATTCAAGGTGCATACAATATTTGAACAGATATTTGTACAGTTGAAGGAAAATGGACCAGATGACTGACATGCCTTATTCATTTAGTTAAGGAGATGAATTACCAATTTATATGGTTCAATAGCTTATTGCATTGGATTAATATATTACATTGTGCTTTTTGTACTTGTTTGGTGGGTTTGCCTGTGAAAAAATTTGTTCTGAGATTTTCAAATTACACTAAATCAGCATCTGCTTTGCCTGTTTGTGTTTGTGATCAGAAAGTAAAAAAGGAATAGCAATATATTTACAGAGGGCTATCCTGTTTAGAATCCTTTAAACGTCAATGAAGATCTTTTCATTGGCTTGAAATTAGTGATCTGCTGTTTCTGAAGAGGAATGTGAATGTGAAATGACTTTTGAAACATACAAACTGCATTGCTACCTACCTCCATGCAGAGTGAGACAATAGAAATGGAACAAAAAAGAAAATAAATCCTGCAGATATTTCATCAGCATAAAATCATCCTTCTCTAGAAGCAAGAATTTCTTGAAACACATTGGTGAGTCTAGACAATTCTGTCTCTGAACCTCTGTATTAGAGTGTCATTGCTGAGAAACCGTAGCTTCTGTGAAGAAATTCTAAGTTGAAATTGATGTGTGGTTGAAGAGAACATAGAATAAAATTCTATTATATATATAAACTATATAAATTCTGTGAATGTAATAATATTCACAGAATCACAGAATCACATGATGGTTGAGATTGGAAGAGACCTCAGGAGGTCATCTGGTCCAACCTCCCTGCTCAAGCAGGACCACCCAGATAAGGTTGTGCAGAACTATGTCCTGATGGCTTTTGAAGATCTTCAAGGAGGGAGACACCACAGTCTCTCTGGGCAACCTATTGTGCTCAGAAGCACAACTGTCTGAAGCCTTCTTCACAAATGTCTCGTGTTAAACTTTTGATAAGATGCTTCTCTGTATTCAATTTCTTATTTGATTTCAAATCTGAGTTCATATTTGCATTTTTTAGCTGTACATAACCTCCTTCTGGAATGGAATTACTGAGATCTGTTCCTATACAGTACCCTTAAGTGTTACTCATTTTTGATATGTCAAGTTGATGGCAAAAGGATAGCTTTCTTACAACTAGACCAGTGCAAGGGCTAAAAGGCACCATCTGGGAGGTCTTGCTCTCAGTAAGAAAGTCAACTGCTTGTTGAACCATTTTTTAGATACACACCAAATAATTTCCCATACAGAAAAGTTTATCTTCAAACACTATTTCCATTATTATGTTGTTGAAGCCCTTCACTTCCCATTGTGCTAGGTACTCAACAGATGGTGTCAGGTACCTCTGTGTAGTTTGCACTCTGAGCTGGCAATACAGGGAGGAGATAGGGAAGCAGAGGCACAAGAAGCTAAGATGGTTTTCTAGGGAGATTAGAACACTTCTAAAAACACAAGAGAGAAAATATATATAAAGGATTTTTAACAGATTAAAGCAGATTGTACAAGTCCTGCATTGGGGCTGAACTGTCTGCATTGTGCCACCTCCCCTCTCTCCAGAATATCTGTGATAACTCTGAGAACAGGGAACTTGCCAAGACATGGAAAGGAGACAGGGAAAAATATGTCTCAAGGGAAAAATCTGAGACCAGGTGGCAACAAGGCTTTTCAGGCACAGATTTTCCCTGTGTTTTGGGACTTTCTTTGCCAAAACAGGAATCGTGATTTCTTGAAACCTAATTCAGTGCTCAGCGTGTTGCATTGAACTGACATAAACACATAGCAGCAATAATTCTGAAGTGTTTAAAAGTGCCGTACTCTACAACATAGCTCAAGCTCAGTTCTTGTTGGGTTTTCTGCATCTTCTTGATAACTGTGCTTGTGTTTAATGGCATTCCCATTTATAACTGCAGATTAAACAAGAAAGTTTATAAGAGAAAGGACTGTTTTATTACAGGCAATTAGGAAATGAATAGAGGTTACCTTGAGATAACTTAGACAATGAACCTCTTTTAAAAGTCAAGTGATTCTTATTCATTATGCTCGTATATCCTGTGATGCTGTCCTCCTCTCCCAAAATGTTCTCTGCTAAGGAAGAAATTATGCTAGTAATTATCTGAGTTTCTTCACTCACGTGCTGCTAATTTGGGCCACATAAATAAAAAATAAATTTCACAAGATAATATGATCAATAGCAAGGAATAACTTAAGATCTGATGTGATAAATAATAAATAATTACAATGATAAATAATTCCATTAAGGCAATCAGTTTTTGATGCTACCATAACTCAGAGACAACATTGATTTCAGGTAACTGTCATTGTACAAAACTACAAACTTACAGGGCAGACAGTTTCTTAATGATGATGGTTTGGCACTGAGGAGGAGCAAGATGGAGATGGGAGGAAGACCAGAGCATGCGTGTGAATTTGAGAAACCTCACTCTATGTTGCGGTACATTACACTGTAACTGTTCATTTAATTATCAGTTCGTGTAGTGTAAGTGTGGTAAGAATAGATGGCCCCCATTCATTTAACTGCTTCCCATCTCTTTTCATCTGACTGTTACACATCTCTACAGCTTATTGCCTGGGCCTTCGCTCCCATATTCCCTTCTAACTCCTCTGAGTCATGATTAGATTTTTTACCCTTTAGCTGCAACTTGTTGGCAGATGGCTTTGGCTGAATTTAGACAGGCACAGATGCCTTCATGCTTACTGTCTTTGCAAACAGAAAAAAAAAAAAAAAAAAAAAAGGAGAAAGAAAAAGAAATAACCATGATCAAACTCCACATTCATTTTGTTCATCCTGTGTGTTATCTATGCCTACATGTGCATTTGGCCTGCCCAGAAAAAGAATGGGTAATGGCAAAGAGACATATTGTACTGGTAATTAATAACAATAGGCATATCGTTTTCTTTTCAGAAAAGACTAGGAGATAGCAGATCATTTACAAGTCTCATTTGGTACAGAACATATTTAGAAATTGAGCTAGAGCTAGTAATCCTTCCCATGAGTCCATTGCATATCTGATAAACTTCTGTAGACAAGCTATGGCTCTTCCTTTTTTTCTTCGCTGTTTTTCTAGAATTCTATTCTCCTTAACTCCATTAACTCCTAAAAATTAGCTAGATGAAAAAGAAGGAAAAGTCTCACCCATTATTAGAGTTGAGATAAAGTTACAGAAGAGAATTAGCAGTTCCACAGCCTCAATTTTGCAGAAAAAATAATAATAAAAAAAATCATACAATAGTTTTACATACTTTGGTGAATGCTGTTCCAAATTATGTCACAATTAAAGTAAATCTAATTCTAAAATCATAGTTTCAACACAATCTTTAATCTTTTACAGAAAGATACACAACAGGCTTAAAATTCAATAAATCACTCACAGAAAGTCATTCATAGACATGGGAAGATAAAATATGATTCAAATCCTGAGGTATTAAATGTGTTTGAAGTCTGCCTAATTAACCTGAATGATTTCCGTATATGCAGGTCAGCAGGACGTTAAGTCTTTTATTTCCCAGTTAGCACCTACAAGATTTATTGTAAAAGTCGACTCTGCTATTCTCTTATTTTTGATATTCCTGCACTGCTCTAATCCCAGTTTCATGCAGTTAAAAACCATTTTCTTCAATGCATGCATCTTGTATTGGTTTACGCAGCTCTGCTCTGTGAGCAGAGCCCAGTAGCTGCCGCATGTCAGGTCAGAGCCAGCTCCAGCCAGATCCAAAGTGGACCCACTGCTGGCCAGAGCTGAGCCAGTGAGCTACACTTGTTGGGCCTCTGGGATTTAAGAAAGGGAAAAAACTGCTTCACAAGAGCAGCTGGGAGAGAGGAGTGAGAAGCAGCCCTGCAGACCCCAAGGTTAGTGCAGAAGGAGGGCAGGAGGTGCTCCAGGAATGACCCTGCGGCCTGTGGAAAGGCCCCTGGTGGAGCAGGCTGTCCCCCTGCAGCCCATGGGTCCCCCATGGAGCAGATCTCCACGCTGCAGCCCCCCCATGGGTGGAGGAGCCCCCGGTGGAGCAGGTGGATGTGGCCTGGAGGAGGCTGCGGCCCATGGAGAGCCCCCGCAGGAGCAGGGGGTCTGGGGGGAGCTGCCACCCACCCGTGGGGGACCCATGCTGGAGCAGTTTATTCCTGGGGGATGGACCCCATGCTACGGAGCCATGTGGGAGCAGTTCTTGAAGAGCTGCTGCCTGTGGGCAGCCCCTGCAGGCTCAGTTTGTGAAGGACGGCATCCCGTGGGAGGGACCCCATGAGGAGCAGGGGCAGAGAGTGACTGTGAAGGAGCGGCGGAGATGAAGCGCCAGGGACTGAACACAACCCCAGCTCCCTGTTCCCCTGCACTGCTTGGGGGGAGGAGGTAGAAGAGGGTGGATGCGGGGAAAGTTTTTTTGTTGGTGGTGGTTTTTTAGTTTCTCACTGCTTGAGCTTGTTAGTAATGGCTAATAAATTACATTAATTTTCCTATCCTGAGTCTGTTTTGTCTGTGACAATAATTGTTGAGTAATATCCCTGTTCTTATCTCAACACTTGATCCCTTCTCCATCATATTTCCCACCCCACCACTTCTTGTGAGGAGGGGGAGTGAGAGAGTGGTTTTGGTGGAGTTCAGCTGGCCAGCAGGGTAAAACCAGCACACATGTAAGCTAAGGACAAAAAGACTTAAAGGCTGGCCATAGTGCCATTCTTTCTCCTCCTGTCTGCTCCCCCTCTTCCCTCCCCCCCAGTAATTCAGCTATCTTTGGGAAGCAATTAAAGACAGCAGTAGTCTTGCCAAATAAACTCCAGAAAGTGTCAGAAGTAAAGAGCCTCTAGGCTCTGGAAGAACCTGCTGTACCCATTATTTAAACTTTTACTAGTAATTCATAATAAAATAAACATCTTGTGTTTCTGTACCCACATAAGAGCTAAAATTGAAATAGGTAGATCGTGCAACATGGATCACTAGAGGCAAAAAAAAGGCCTACAAACCAATTTATTCTGCTGGTTCATGTTTAATTTGCATTTGACTAAGGTTCATTTCACCTCAGCATTAATGTCTAAATCTAATTTTAGTGAGAGCTGAATAGCTTAGGAACTTGTTATTTCTGCTGAGAATTTGAGATAGAATGTAAAAAATTATAGAAAGATTACTTTTATGATAGAATTTGCTCCTGGTTTAATAAGACTAAGTGGAGATCAACAATACGCAGCTTCTGGAACCTGTGGGGTGCAATCAAAATTGCATGTACCCTGTGGAAGCGGGATTGATATCCTGCCTATCCAGTAGATGCCACTACAAGAGGCTTAGCACAGAAAATAGTGTAGCTTTTGTATGAGGAGCAATCTAATAAAAAAGTGTTAGTTAGCAATGCACAAAATATACATGAGTGTGCAGCAACTGAGAAACAGAAGTCATACAATGCAGATGGCATGCATGTGAAACGCACTTGTACATTTTCAACAGTATGGCTACTCTGAAGCATTTATGGCTACTTTAAGTCATTTGGGGGCTTTGTCATGTTGCTTGTGACAATAGTGTCTGTTGTCCGAGTGAAATCAATTGTTTTGGGAGGCATATGTGAATTTCTTCGAGTATCTGGCATTCTTTTTCTGTTCATGGAGAAAGCTTTGCTGTTTCATTCACTAGTGTCAGAATAGGGCCATATCTGGAAGGAGAGGACTTCAGTTGTAACTCTGAATGAAGCAGGACTTCCACCATGGAATCCGCCATCAAACTGCTAACTCAAAGAGAAAATGAAGATTGGAAAAATCAGCAGCAACAACAGCAAAACAACCTGATAAGTTTGTGTATTGACCAAGTGCATTTTTGGCATGTAAAGCAGAGCTTTCATGTGTAAGCATGTGGTTGTAGAACTGGTGATCCGGTGATTCTAAAGACAATGTCTCTCCCTTTCTATATATATATATATACACATACATATTTTTTTAATTTATATATATATATATTTTGTGGATGCACTAGACAATGACTGCTTAGCTGTGAGAGATTTTTAATATAAACTGGAGCTGGATGTTTGACATAGCTGAGGCTACAGAATTCTCTGAGATCTCTTATTTCTGGTGGAGCCTGTATTCCTTTACTGCTGCTACGTGTATTGCTACGTGTATTCCCAAAGACTGCAAATTCATTTTCTTCAAAAGGACTGACTGTTTTAAAGGCACTGGGGCTGCCTGCAGGATCAACACCTGGAAGATGTATGATGAGCCACCTCCACGGTTTGTGTGGCAATAGGCAATTGCATTATTTGATCCTTCTCTATGGCAAACAGGAAACTTGAGATGCATCCTCCAGGCAGATTAATGGTTACATGTGATAGACTGCTGCATCACTTGGGGTATCAGTGTGAAGTAAGAGACAACTCATCTTCATTTTACCTTGACACTCTAAACAACATTCATATTTAGATAGTGGCACTGGTAGGAGGTATTTCTGTACTCTACTGTAAGCATGTGATTCCCCAGTCTGTGAATAAAAATTACCAAGTTTCTCCTCTGCTTGTCCAGTTGTACAGCTTTACAATATCTGCCAGGCCTCAGTTACTTTACATGTGTATTTATTCTCCTCTTACATTAGCTCAGAAAGCTGTTGCAGCTTTTCACATGACAAAAATTTTGATGGCCACTGGCTGGCAGACAAGCACCATTTTGCCTGTGGTAGGCATTTAAAAATGTGTACATATTTTATGAGGTATTTTTAAAAGACATTTTTAGATTAGAATTGCTTATGAAGAAGATGTGCTGCTCACTGAAGCATCCTCCTGGAAGAAGGAGCAGGTACAGAGATGGTAAGGGAGAAAAGGTAAAAAGGGTCAACTTAAGTACTAGAAAAATGAGTAACAGTTTTGGGGAAAAAGAAAAAAAAATGGACATTTTAAAGTGACTTCTACTGTTTATTTTCAAATGTTTCCTTTGTATGACCTCACTGGACTCTACAGGATTTTAGGACTTACGGTGGCCGTTAAACACAGATGTTATCCCCAAGTTTTTTTTCACTATGTTTTGCACACCTGGAAGCATCTAATGCTCGCTATTTGCTGCTGCAGTCAACGTTCATTAAGCCTGATCCTGCCATTACCTGACCAGCAGGGATCAGGAGGAGTTTTAGTACATTTACAGACTTCCACCAAGATTAAACTGATGGGACAACAGTAGCTGGCCTTTTGGTGTCACACCAAATACCTGCATAATAATCGAACCAAGAGACAGGCTAGTAATTTGCTGTGTTTGAAAGTTTCCTAGTTGACACTCCAAAAATTAAGCAACAATCTACACCAGATGCCTGAAATGCACTTTTATGAGCTAGCTTGTTCTTCAAGTTATTGAGACTAGTGCTTGTGAATGTAAACACACAGTGTCTACAGCATAAAATTTTATGTTCCTACATCCAAGAAACATATACAATAAACAATTCTTTCCTCCATTAAACTTTTCTTTAAAGCAAGAAAAGAATTATTTTCTCTTCACAAGGGTCAGCATTTTGGCAACAATTTGGCCTTTATTCAATTGTTTTTCAGGGAGAAGCAGTCATGTAAGATGCCAATGCACAAATGTAATTGCTACGAGGGTCACTGCTTCCCCCCACCCCCCCCCCCCAACAGAAAATGTACTAAGCATAATAAGTATCTTGCCAATCTTGCCACAGCTGTAGAGTTCTCCTTCCATTTACCCCCTCACTTGCACAAGGTCTGCATTTTGTCACTACTTTGTCCTTTTTTTTTTTGTTATTAAACATATTCCTGCAAGTAGTGAAGTTCACAGAAGACATATCAGTAAAATATTGGGATTTAAGCTCACTTCGTGCTTATGCTTTCTATCCCTATTATTTTACTTTGATTATAAAGAAAATTCTTGAGCCCTATATTGGAAAGGAAAAAAACATTGTCATTGGGCAGGGTGGGGTGTCCTGGGACTTTCTGGGGAGGAATAAACTTTCTTTTCAGGATGATTTACCTCTTAGAGTCAATCTGTGCTCACCTGTAGGATGCATAGCCTCACTACTGTTACCTCAACTTCCTTTACCTGCTTTTTCTAATTAATTTTCCATTACTATTTAAAATTAAATATATTAGTATAAATGCTAGTACAGAAGATTATTGTGGAAACTCATGGAAGCTCAGTGGCAGACCTAAAACCAAACCAAAAGTAATCCAAAACTTTCTTACAGACTCAAATTAATATATTTGCTTCTATTTCATTACTAAATTTTACCTGTATTCCTAATTATGTATACTAAAGGCAGAATTCAAGAAATACCAGGGAAATAACATATTCTTGGAAGTAGATGCTGAGTTAGTGAAAATATGTCATTCACATATTCACATCTGCTCTGGGCAACCATCAGTCAAATACTCCCAACCTCTTTGGTTCTTAAAGGGGTGGAATGAAAAGCTCTGAGAAAAATTATAAATTTATTTATTTTTCTCCAGCTGGGTACAGAAATCACTGTGAAAATTCACCCCATTTTCTCTTTGTCATTAAATAAAATCAATTGATAAGAATTTTTACAAAGGAAAAGTTTTCATGTTGCCATTTGCCACTCTGCAACTTTTTAGAACAACCTGAGTTGTGAAGTAAAATAAAAAAAAAACTCCCCAAAAAAGAAATAAGAGCCCTGCAAACCCAAAGGAATTAATGCAAATCTTTATTTTGCCACTCAGTGACTTTTTTAACCATTGAAAAAGTTTGGAAAACTGGAAAGGTAGTAAAAGTGAGAAAGCAAAAAAGGAAAGCTAATAAACAACCCCCCTAGATACCATTCGTTTTATTGCAGTTGGACACAAAGGGGAAGTAAGGGAATACTGTCAGCATTTTTGTGAATTGTATCCCATTTTTTTTCAACCAGATGTAACTGAATCTCACAAGATTTCAAGCAAGGTACTTTAGATTAAAAATAAATTATAATTGGAGTGGAAAATTACTAAAACTGCCAGAATGCAGAACAGCATTTAAGGTTTTAAACAGCATTGCTCATTGTCCTATTTGTATTCCTGTGGATAGCCATTTGTGAAGTTAAAATAAAGAGTATGTTTGAATGTTATCCTGATATCTCTGAAATCTCTGAAATGAACACATCACATTGTGGCCATTTTTGTCCAACTTTTTGATTAGGTCATTAATAACTGGAATTTTAAGTCGGCTTAACTGCCTGAGGTGCCCATTTTCCGTAGCGTTTCGATACTAGGTACTAATGAAAATGCTTAGGAGCACTGCAAATATTAGACTGTCCCCACATAGTGAAGTGATACCAGTTTGACGCAATCAGAAAGTTTAAGAAATTTTTAGACCTCATTACCTCAACTTCTGCAGTATTGCCAAGATTTATTTATTTATTTATTCATTTATTTATTTAACCAATAACTTTATCATTCATATGTGATTTAACTTTTTTGGAGGAGCACTCCAAATGAGCTAAAGATATTGTTCAAATTGAAAAAAATCCTTTCTCCCGCCTCCCCCCCCCAAACAAACAAAAAACAACCACCACCACAACCACCCATAAATTAAGAACTGTTGAAATTAAATCAATCTATCTGATCTTAATTTAGCCCTGCACTCTGAACATGTTCAAGACTTTCCACAGATGCCCTGCCACATTTAGCAGCCAGCAATAGTGATGCTTAAATTAGAAATGTATTCAAAAAAGCCATTTCCTCCCAGTCCTCAACATTCTCTTTCTCGTCAAATCTAAGGTACCAATTACTATCTTTATACAATTGTACAGACAGAATTACTGTTTTCCTCTCAGACTTCTCAATGGTTTTCATCACTGTATTACCCCAGTAATTAATGTACCTAGGAATGTATTAAAATTAACTTGTTCATTTTCAAAGTTCTCGTATGGTATTATCTCACTTTTATGACTGGGGATCTCTGACAATAGATATAAAACCTATTCACCTCATTTGGGCATCTAATATCTAACTTGACAGGACATAATAACCCAAAGTCACACTTTTTGCATTTAAAGCACAGTCCCAGCTGACATACATCTGTGTGCCTCAGAAAATCAGGCACCAGGAGCCCAACGGCTCCCCCAGATAATGATCTTCTTAAGTTCACTTGACTTTAAGGCAGTGCAAGGAGCTGCTTCTCCAGGGCAGGATGCTGTTGATGAGCGAGGAGACTCCTGTCTCCACAAGCTGTCTCCTGCCTAATTCCTCCTTACCTCCAAGTTCCTACATAAGGAAAGGCAGGGCCCTGCAGCCAGCAGTCTCCTTCACTGCAGAGACCATGCTCGTCCACTGTGCCATGCAGTAAATGGGGCAGGGAAGGCACAGCATGCAGTCAGGCAAGTACGTGTACTGGGTCTGGCTGTGATGTTAACTTTCCCTGCAGCAGTCCATACAGTGCTGTGCTCTGCACTTGTAGCTGGAACAGCAGTGTTATTACACCAGTGTTGTGTCTGCTGCTGAGCAGTGCTGGCACAGCATCGGGACTCTCTAACACTCCTAGGGGGTGGGCAAAAAGTGAGAAGAGAAACATCACCAGGGCAGCTGACCTAACCCAACCAAAGGGATATTCCATACCATGCGATGTCACACTCAGCAATAAAAGGTGGAAACAGGAAGAAGAGGGGAGGGGTGGGCTCTTGTGAAAACTTCAGTCCTCCTACCAAACACCGGCTGCGTGCGTTGAGGCCCTGCTTCAAGGACGTGGTCAAGCACCGCTCATGTGTGGGAAGTAGAGAGTAATTTTTTTCCTCTGCACTTCCACATAGCCTTTTTTTTGTTTGTTTGTTTTCCTCCCTTTTTTTCCTTTCTCCCTCCCTTTTCCCCTTTCCCTTTTTTTCCCTTTAGTTAAATTGTTTAGTTCATAATAATCTTTCCTTAATTATTATTATTATTTCCCTTTAATTAAATTATCCTTATCTCAACTCATGATTTGTTCTTTGCTTTACTTCTTCCCCTCCTCATCTAAAGAGGGGGAGTGAGAGAGCAGATGTGGTGTTTAGCTGCCTAGCACAGTAAAACCACCACAGTATGCTGGGACAGCAGCCCACAGATGTGGGCAGAAGGGTGTTCCTACAGCATCTCCAGCACACCCCATCACAGTCCAGAGCTGGGAAAAGTGCTTCGTAGCCCCAGACAGGATGGTTTCGTGCAATTTGCAGCTGTAACAATCTAAGATATCTCTTTGCTACATATGAAGTCAGATTTTTCTAAAAATAAGTAGTCACATTCAGCTACCATCATATCACATTCCCTTTTTTTTTTTTTTTTTTTTTTTTTTTTTTTTTTTTTTCCCAGAAATTAAAAGTGATAAGGCTGGCACAAAAGATACCTCCTTGCTACATATTAAGCACAAACTCCAAGGTAAATCTTTTTGGAGGGAAGGTCAATCAGCGTTCTTTATGCTAAGCAAAATAAAATATTTTCTTGTTGCTCTCCCACTTTTTTTCTTTTTTTTTTTTTTTTAAGAACTAAGATATTCAGCTGTAACTGTAAATCTCTCTGTGTGTATGTACGTATATATGAGTGTGTGAAAAATTATTTTGAAATAGATGCCCACGCTGGAAAATTTCAGCCTAAACATTTCAAGTATTGTAAAGTTAATAGCATACTCTTACACAGAATCTGTGAAACACCCTTCTGTAAATGCAGTTTTTCTTGTCTGCTTGTTGTGGTTCCTCTTCCACAGAGCTAATGTCATCTTTTAATGCTGAGGTTAAATAAAACCCTGATAAGAATGAGTGCAATAATTTAAACTCTGGTTCAAGCAGTTTATCCTGGCATATTTCTTGTTAATTAAGCTGTGAAAATAGTTGATTTTTCAGTGTGAAATGTGAAGAGAAAAAGGTTGATGAAAGTGTAATTACTGCAACATGAATACCTGAGAAAAAAAAAGTAATTTTGTTTGACATATAACGATCCTTTTGAAGTCAATGGAAATTTTCATTTGCTGGTACTTGTAAAACTTCAAAATAGTAATAGTAATACCACTTCAGATACAGAATTGTTTAGATGCCTCCAAGAAGGCAATCAGTTCTATGTGGTAACAGTTAATGAACTAAGCATGTGGAAGATGCTTATTTTATTTGCTTTGTTTTTTTTAAGCCAGTTCGAGCCATTTCCACAACTAATACATGTTTTCAGAAGTTAACTGTTAATCTGTGGGATATAGGAGCATTTCCAGGCTATCAAGACCATGAACATGCCCTACCACATCTAACTGCCAACTGCCTGGTTGGGCAGAGACCCAGTAGGACACCACTGCACAGCCTGGTGCACCTTGTTTTCCCCTGGAAGAAAATGCAGGCAGGTGCACCATAAGGAGAGTGCACCATGCACTCACTGACCAGACTCCTGAGCTAAATGCATGGGGACAGACCCTGGGACATGTGGGGTGTATCTAGACACTGTCTCCTGTAGCTGAGGACCATCACCTTCTGCTATAGGCATGGTCAGTATTCACTGGAGGTGGGACTAGAAACCAGATATCCCTGGCATGTGCATTTGTACTAACAGACCTCTAACATAAGAATGATTGAATTATTATATATCAAGCTCCATTAGGAATAACCAAGAGTGTCTTCACCTTGAAAGTCTTGTAACCTGAGGGGTAAGATGCTTTTGAAAAGACAACAATGTGTGTGCTCATATGTATCATGAAAAGGCATCTCATCCTGTCCTGGAGGAGTGCCCCAGCCCTCTGGCTCCTTCATGTGAATAGAAACAATGCACCACCGGGACAGTGAATCTGTCTTGTGCTCCCCTTCAAGTTATTTCCTAAGTGTTAATTGGATATGATGATAATTTGTGAACAATTTAAGAAGAACTGAAACACAATTTTCAACCTTTTTTTTTTTTTTTTTTTTTTTTAACTAAGTTAATCCATCTCTAGTTATTATCGTGCTTTCTTCTACTAAAGCTAGTACCTTAGCTATAGCTCATAATGTAACAGTACAGCCCAATCAATACTTGATGTATGAGCGTTCATTCCTCTCTCCTTCTGGGAGATCTTCCCTATTTCTGTTTCACACCTTGGATTTTTCACACCTTTTATCATTTCATGGCTTTGGTCTTTTTTATATTCTTTTGCTTCTCTTCATTCCTCTGCTTTACCAGTTGCTTCTATCTAGCAGTATCTAGTTCCCCCCCTCCACAAAAAAAAAAAAAAAGGGCGGGGTTGGGGGGGGGGGGAGGAGAGAGAGAGATTAAAAAGGCAATGTGCCTCAGGTATTTTATTGTGTGAATTTTAATTGCTTTATGTGCTTCATTCCACGAAACTTGCAGTATTTGCCAGTCAGATTACTCTCTGGGTTAGTTGTAACTGTAGTTCTGCATTTTTGCTTTTGTCTTGTGGAACAAATTGATACATCTGTCTGGACAAGTCTTTTCCAATATCAACAGTAACAAGGTGGTGACAAGTCAGTGCCTTTATGGGATTTTCTCCAGTTCGTTGTGTCCCTTCAGCTGTCAGTTTCCAAATTCTCCTCAGATGGAGCAATGCCTTCTTGTTCATTACAGATTTCTCCCTGGAAAGGGCTTCTTCTTATGGTTTTGACACTCTTTTAGGACTACAAGTGGAAATGCAATGCTAAGCAACTAAATGATTTGCTTCACATCATGTTGCAAATATTTAAAATAGTTATTTATTGACACAAAATAATCCAGACTTTGAAAGATAAGAAGCCCATTGTCAGATTATAAAACCAAGTGGTGAAATCTGAATGTATTACTTTTTTTTTCTTTTCTTTTTTTTTTTTTTCTTTTTTTTTCTTTTGGTAATATTATTTTAAGAATGCATTTTAGAGAATTTAAAATGAGGTATGTTCTCATTCAGAATGCAGAGCAAGCCACATTGCAGTGTGTGCATCACACAGCCCAACTATTAGTGACAAAACCAGGTTTGTAAGGCATGAACAATTGGTGGCACTGGGAAAACAACTAATGCAGATTGAAAGAGGTTTCTAGAAGCACCGTGACAACAAGATTTAACCAACATTTATAAGCTAACTCTTTTTTATTTCAATTTATTATTATTATTTAATTGCACATCCCATGGGTTTGGCCCTTGTTACTGTACTGCTTTTCAATAATACTATTCCTCCTGACATCGCACTATTTACTCTCTAAAAATAAACTGCAACTGGAAGACTCTGAAGTGGCGTTCAGTCGTCAGCCAGCTACACCTCAAAGCACTCTGCTGTTGCAGGGGCTTCTTCCACAACCATTATCATGTTTTATGATACAGGACATGGGATGCAGAGTGGTTAACTACTCCATCCCAGACATCTCAAAAGGGAGCATGAAGGACATTCTAAGTTTATTTACAAAAGGTAGAGCAACTTTAGGACCTATATGTCTAGGTGCTGTGAAACTGGGTGATAACATGAAGGATAACGACTATGACTATAACTATGGCTATGGCTATGGCTATGACTATGACTATGGCTATGAAAGTGCCTCCTTAGAATTTTTTCTAGATATCCTAACCTCATCTTGGAAGTAAGCATGGTCTAGCTGTGGCTCTCTAAATAAATGTACGAATGTTTCCAATAACCCAGAAGCAAGGCTGTGGCAGGTCCAGCCATCAGCCAGTGAAGGCACCTGGCTAGGATGGCAGAGTAAAATTGGAAAAGCAAAATGCTATTGCTCTGCTGCCTAGTTGGGCAGTATTTATTTGCTAGAAAACTGAGGTTTCTGTGTTTGCTGTCTGCTCACGTGGTAGTCTCTGGCTTGGCAAAAGGTTGTTAGGACACAGTTGTTACTTGAGGATAGAAAGCAGCTTTTGGAAACTGACACCACGGTCCTCCTATTTACCAAATGACATTGGAAGCTACAGAGATGTCTCTTTGGCATTTACTGCCTGGCTTTCCATCCTGGCCTTTGGTCTAATGTAGCAATGCCCTGTTGAACTGCTAAGTGCTGCTGGACCTGCCTGAGTGGCCCTTATTAAAAATGAGTTTCAGGTTTTCAATGTCATCTAGCTCTTTTTATTCCTTGGTTGTCTTTGGACCTCTCATGCTTATTTACCTCAATGTTTGGCCTCTTGCCAAAGTCTTTCCTTCTCTGTTGTGTGCATTTCTGTGCTCAACACAGCTCAGCCAGCTCCAGACACTGCTCCAGACATTGGAATATGAATAAATCAATAATAATTATCACTGTAGTCTTTCAGCACATTTTTAAATCCAGCCCAGCACCAACATTTGTTTGCTCTCAGGAAGTTCTCTGGCAGCCATTTTCATTACTGAAGACATTTTTAAAATGGACAAGGCAAATTATTCAAGTTCTATGAGACCCAAGTCCCCGTTCTGAAACATTATTTCTACAAGCATATGCTAGTGTGCACACATGTTCATAAAAGTCAGTATTCAAAAACACATAGTACCAAAAATTTGTAAGATTTTCTAAAATAGTTATAATACTGATAAACAAATACTGCAGAATGTTTTAGCTCCTTTATGCATACACAACATACACATCATATATTGTAAAAGAAAACCTACCTTTAAAAATTTGTGTTTATGCATGGTTCTTTTTTTTTTCTTCTTTTTTTTTCTTTTTTCTTTTTTTCTTTTTTTTTTTTTTTTCTTTTTTTGTTAAATACGTGGCAATATAAGTAGTCTCACAGATCCATAGCAGCTGCAGAATAAAAATACATTTCAAAGTGAGAGGATGAATTGATGGGTACTTCTTTATAAGCCTGGAAGATCTGAAGTGCAATTTCAGAACCTTTGTGAGCCTCATGTAGTGCTGCCTGTGTTTGTGTTTGCCTGTTCCAGCTTGGCTTAAGGGATTTACTGTGGCCTATCTGCTTCAACAATGCACTCCTATCCTAGAATTTCTCATATCTTGTGTTAAAGCTTTGTCTCCTGACAATTTTCATGACAGCCTGTTGCCTCTTCCAAAAATCATGAAAACTGATGACCCAAATAGAAAAGTGAAAGAAAAAAAGAATGTGGGTTTTCCTTGGTGGATTTTCCATAGTGATTATTAAGAATGTGAATATTTTCATTCTTCTACAAAAACTGCCAGCTGGTTTGGCTCTCAAACTGCCAGAGTCTTTTTTAATCTTTTGTTTTTCAGAAGCTTTGTCAGAAGCATTCAGTTCTCCAAGTGGTATTCTAGCTGGTTTTGGTTACCTCTCCAGAGAACAACTCTGTGAATTTTGGGGAGGAAAAATTAGAAAACCATATTTTCCCCCTTCTGTACCTGTTTGGACAAGGAAAGCCTTGATGGTCTTTACTAATCAGAGAGATTTAAAGCTCTGAAAGAGAAGAATGTACTGATTTACAGCATTTGTCCAAAGATCCAAAGAATAATATATTAGCAGAAGTGCAAGTTTCAGATTAAGGCATTAATAGCCTTTCTATTGAGCCACAAGTATTAGAGATGACACTAGTGGCAGGTAGTTCTGTCCTGGCTTATATCCTTATTGCTGTATCAAACCAACTTTTGGAGGTTAATTTGAAATTTTGAGAGAATGAGAGGGCCATAGAATGGCTGAACTCGGAAGGAACCTCTGGAGGTCATATGATTCAACTCCCCTCAAGAAGGGTCTCCTAGAGCAGGTTGCCCAGGACCACATAAGATCTCTGAAGAGGGAGATCCACAACTTCTCTGGGCAACCTGTGCCTGTGGGTGCTCTGTCACCTACACAGCACAGAAGTGCTTCCTGATGTTCAGAGAGAACCTCCTGTGTTTCAGTTTGTGCCCATTGCCTCTTGTCCTACCACTGGACACCACCAAAAAGAGCCTGGCTCCATTCTCTTTGCAGCTTCCCGTAAGGAATTTATGTACACTGATAAGATCTTTCCTGAGCCTTCTCTTCTCCAGGCTGAAGATCAAGAGCTCTTCCTTTCCTCTGAGGAGAGATGCTCAAGTCCCTCCATCAGCTTTGTCATCCTTCATTGGACTCTCTCCAGTATTTCCTTGTCTTTTTTGTACTGGGGAGTCCAGAACTGAACACAGCATGGCCTCACCAGTACTGAGCAGAGGGGAAGGGTCATTTCCTACTTGCTGGCAGTTCTTTGCTTAATGCAGCCCAGAATACCATTAGCCTTCTCAGCAGTAAGAGCATGTTTCTGATTCATGCTCAACTATGTCTCCACCAGGACCCCTGCTTCCCAGCCAGGTAGCCCCCAGCATATCCTGGTGCCTGAGGCTGTTCCTGCCCAGCTGCAGCACTTGGCACATTGCTTTTTTTTTTTTTTTTTTTTTTTTTGCCTGGCATTTGGTTCCTGTGAGCCCATTCCTCTAGCCTGTTGAGGTCTGTCTGGATGGCAGCACAACCTTCTGACTTATTGGCCCAGTTTTGAGTCACTAGAAAACTCACTGAGGGTACACTCTGGCCCATCATCCAGATCATAAATTAAGATGTTGAACGGTACTGGACCTAGCATTGACCCCTGGGGTACACCACTAGTAACTGGCCTCCACTGTCTGGGCTCAGCCACTCAGCCAGTTTTCAATCCACCTCTCTGCCTGCCCAGACAGCCTATACTTCATGAGCTTCTGTATGAGGATCATAAGGGAGACAGTATTGAAAGCCTTACTGAAGTCTGCTGATTCTGTCTGCTGATCTCAAATTTTGAGCGTTTCCTTTTGTTTTCCTATTACTTAGTTCTCCCTTCCCTTTTGGTGCTAGCAAGAAGCTAATGCAGACATTTTATTTGATAGATGAGAATGGTTATACTCTTTGCAGTAAGCTGAGCTTTAAACCTCCAGCAAACAAACCTCCTACATTTTCTGCCAATTGCAAATAAATTAAAATGGGGGTTTCTACTGATTAAAGGTTACAAACAATAATGCAACACAAGATTTCCTCTATTTTGCATTTTCATATTACATTCAATTTACTCTGCTCTGTATTTAAAAAGTGTGTATTAATAAAGTGTATTTCTCATGAACTGCTGGAGGAAGTAGAGAGATGGAAGTATTGTCAAGAGGGAAAGGGGCATTTCACCAGTTATCAAGTGTGGGAAGCTTGAAATGGAATAAGCACATGAATCACATGTGTCTTGATAAAACAACTATTGGTGACATTTGTAATGTCTGACATTTAATTAATCATCAGTGGGTTCAAAAGTTGGAAGTCCTTGATTGTCTATGTTATTATTTCAAGCACTTTGAAAATTCTTCTCTTTAGAATTCTATAGAATAGATTTATTAAGAATTATTTTACCCTACTACAAGGAGAAGACATGTTAAATTATTCAGTTTTGCAAGAATAGAATGCACAGAATTCACTATGACAAAATATAAAAGTGTATAGCCTTTCCACTGGGGAGATTTTGTAAAACTGAAAGGAAATTCAGGACAGAAACTATTTTTCTTCTGTAAAGGAAGCACATTTTTCCCTGTTAATGCTTATACTCAAGAGTTGTAGAAAAAATAAGGCATATATTTTTCCAGCAGATGCCAAAGAACTAAGAGAAAAGGGAAGATGCTCATAAAATGAAAATAAATACAAAACATCATTAAACACAAATATTTTGCCAGGAAGTCTTATTTTCAAGCTGTAAGCAAGAGGGGAGTGAGTGGATTGCTCATCTAAATGAAGAAAGCTGGATCCAACCACTACTTGTCTGTCACTTCAGCAAACAGAATTTTCTACATGTGTTTATATACAAGTATATACGTAGCTTTAATTTAAGCATACTGGGAATGCTTAATAGTATGTAACTTATTTTGAAACCTCATGCAGTCTGTTTATTCTTACATCATTTATATGTATTAAAATTTGACCAACCTCCAATAAATAAAAAATAAATAAAATAAATAAATAAAATAAAAATAAAGCCAAAATGCTGCTGATGACCTCTATACCCTCATTTTGGCTAAGTGTGTTGCAGTACAGGTTATTAAACCTGTTAAAGAAATAACTGAAATAAATAAGACTGGAATAAAAGTGCTTTGGACTCCATATCTCTCTTCATGGAACTGGAGAGCTTATACATGTATTCTGATTTTATAACATCAGTTATATGAATGGCACTGAAAAAGTCATGAGTCTCAATCTAATAAAGATAGAAATGGTGCTGTAAATTCTGTGTTAGCCATGTAATATAAGCAACAATAATTTACAGAGAAGGAAGTAAAGGGAAGGTGCATTGACACCACTGTTCATTTTATTAAGCATTATGTAGGTAGTAGAGTAATTTCAATATACTGGAGAAACCCAGGTACAGTCCTTGCCTTCAAGAACCTACAACACAGCATCCTGACTCTACTAAACTGCTACAGTCCTGCTGTGCCCTGGGCAAATCCTAGTAGCTTATGTCCTTGGAGAAGGGGCAGAAAGGGCTACAAACACAAGGAGCCATAGAAGCCTCCTTTGAACAAACAGGTGAAAGATTAGAAGCATTGAAAGAACCTGTGGAGAGGTGTAAAGATAAGGAAGGGAGAACAGTAAAGTAAAAATAATGCAGCAGAGGAATAAAGACAGAAAGGAACAAAGCAGAGTGCACATTCATATGCACATATATATGTCCTGTAAACTATGTTTTTGGAGAAACCAACTGCATTCTCTCATAATAAATTTGCTTATTTAATTAGAAATTATAGGCCAGATAGATTAGCCTTTCTAAAAACACAGCAAAGAAAAAAAGATCATTTTTCCTCATTAAAAGTTATGTCTTTTCTTTTGAGAAGAAGTGGACCTCCTGTGCTTTCATGGCAAGAAATTTGTTAGTCTTGTGCATTTTTGCAGTTCTATTAAAAATCAGTTCCTCTTCAATTAAGTTAAAAAATCTGCAAAGAAGCTAGCTCCCACTTGGTAAAGACTAGTGCCAAGATGCCAGGACTGAGAGGAGAGGGCTGAGAAGAGAGGGGATATTGCTTTCATACTGTCCAGAACACTGCCATTAGCACCCAAGATTCAGGCAGTAAAAAGATGCCTAGTATGGCAGGACAAGTTTACATGGTTGTAACTAAGGTACAAGAATGTGGGAAAGCAAAAAAAAAAAAAACACCACACAAGTATAGGATAAGGGAGTGGGGAAGGAACTGGAGAGGGGAGGCTGAGGCTGTCTGTAACAAGCTCACTTGAAGGGCTTGGAAGAGAGTATCATATGAGAGTATTCATATGAGAGTATCATATGAAGATGTACAAAAGGAGGATATGCATACCTATGGATATGGAGATTTCCAGAAAGCAGCAAATGATTTTGGATTGGAGGGTTTGCTTAGACTCTGAGTACTGTGACCTTGGGGTAAGGAGTCAGGAACTGATAATCTGAGTGGATCAGTCTAAGACCAAGAGACTCGTGGAGCTGCCACTCTATGTAGTGACCGAGTGAAAGTGTCAATTAAGGAAAATTAACTTGGTAAGAAAAAAAAAAAAAAAAAAAGACAAAAGGAGAAGGTACTGGTTTCCTGGGCAGACAGCCTTGGATGAGCATCTTGGGTGTTTACTGGATCCCAGCTGGTTTTGAGCTAAAAGGGAAAGAAATAACTGGAAAGACTGGAGGAGTCTGAATGTAAACAGGGACACAACTCTAAAAACCTGGGAGAAGCTGCGGTCAAAAAGGAAATAACAAGTGAATATACATACATATATATATATATATATATATATATATATATGTTTCTCTTCTACATTTAAGCATTTAACTGCCCAGTCTTGCTCTTGACACTCCATGCTTTATTGCAGCTCACCCTTGTAAAGCATTTCTTCCTGTGAATTAGAATGATGCCACAAGCAGCATTAACTTAGATTCTTAACTGCTCTGCTGAAGTAATGTTTCCGACTTAGAAAATAACCCTTTAGCAAATGTATAAAAATATTTAAATATTTTTGCCTTTTTTGTCTGTGTTGATAATGGTCACTACTATTTTGACTGTAGAGATATATCAGAAGAACTCTTGTGGTTAAATAAATGGGACTAAAGCCCTGAACATGCTTAGATGGTTAGCTTGTAAGTTATGTACAAGCACAGTTATACCTATTTGACAGTACTGTCCTCAGATTTAATTGTCAAGAATGAACTCATGGTCTCTGTGGTTCTGTGCCCATGCAGTATTAGAATTACTTTACGATTCTGCTTGTCTTTTGTTTTTAAATCAGATTTATTTATTTATTTTGTGCTAAGAATGAGTCGACTTAAGCAAGATTTCTTAAGCTTATGTTACACAGCAGGGATTGTGCAAACACAGACAAAGGCTGAGAAGAGAATGGATTGAGAACAGCCCTGAGAAGGACCTGAGGGTGTTGGCTGGTGAGAAGCTCGACATGAGCCAGCAATGTGTGCTTGCAGCCCAGAAAGCCAACCATACCCTGGGCTGTATCAAAAGCAGTATGGCCAGCAGGTCGAGGGAAGTGATTCTCCCCTTCTACTCTGCTATCGTGAGACCCCAGCTGGAGCACTACGTTCAGCTCTGGGGCCCCCAGAGAATTCTCTGAGAATTTTCTTCAGAGTGTCTCTGCCATGCTCATTATCCCAAAGGAGTGGACTGAGCAAAACATCCAGGCAAATCTTTAACGAAGAAAACCAATAAATATTGCATAAATCTAAATTATATATATGTGTGTGTGTGTGTAGGTGAAGTACGAAGGAGGAACACAATTCTTTTATTATAGTTACTTTCCAGGAGCAAGAGCCAAGCCCTCTAGTGGTCCCAATGAGCACAGCCCGAATCACCAACTCAGTGCAGCTGATTAAACGCGGCAGGAGTCTGGGAAAAGCAGGCAAACTAACTTTGTATCTGATTGCAGCTACAACCGGGAAGGGAAGTGATTTCCAGAGGACTCTTCTGCTTCAACAGCTGCCGTATCCTCATCTTGCAATTACGGCTTTTCTTCTGCCCCATCTCTCCGTTTTTAGCACTTCCCACCAAAACAAGCTAGGGTGTAACAGCAGAGCTTTTACCATCCAAGCTGCACCCCAGCCTGTGGCTGGGGGGTTGGTGGTCATCACTGAGCTGCGACTTTCACTAAGGAGACCCCTTGGGAAGCTGAGAAAATAAAAGGGAAAGGATAAGTGGAAAGAAACTATTGCTTAACCCAAACTGGAGCCAGTTGGGTTTTCCCAACCTTCTTTTATTTCAGAAGGAATTCTGTAAATTTTGGTAAATCAATACATTCCTTTTTATTTATTTATTTTTCTTTCTCTCTCTCTCTTTTTTTTTTTTTTTTTTCCTAATTAACAGCATTTGCAACCGTGTCCTAGTAGCTTTTCATAAGTATTCAAAGGCGTGAATTTGGCTCTAAAAATATTCATTGAAAGACTGGTGCAAAACATGTGCAAACATCCGTTTGCAGAAATAAGGGTAGCATAACTCTTTTATGATGGGCTGAAAAACCCACTGTAAGCCAGGGAGTCTTGAACAGAAATACAACAGTGTGGAAAAATGCTACCTCCAATAAATAAATAAATAAATAAATTGGCTCCTCTGATTGGAGATACGACAGGACAGAAGGAAGGTTGTAGTTTAAAAGTGTATCACCAATGGGCTGTGATATTCTGTAGGAAAATGAACAGATCTGTTGTTCTCATAACAAAGCTCAAGGCATTGTTTGCTGAAGTAAGATAACCAGTGACCTGGCTTATTTCTCTGTCAGCTCTTGCATGACAGGTAAAATACTGTCAGTGTAACTAATCTTCATTTTTTTCTTTTTATTTATTTATTTTTATTGAGTCTAGAGGATTCAATAAATGCCTGGATGCTGTATTTTCTGTGCTTATATCTGAAATATTTTTCAGATTTTTCTCTTTGTTGCCTTTTCTTCCCACTTCATGTACTATAATCTAATTAACTCATTAGATATACCTTAACTGTTTCTATTATAAATACAGCTAAATTAATGTATAAGGTCTACCTACATAGACTTTTCTTTTCATATAAAAAAGAATTAAATACAAAGAGGCAATTTGCAGAGGAGGAGGGAATATACACAGAAGTGTATCTACTTAGATGGAACATGCTGTGTTAGAAGCATATTTGCTGCATTAAGCAGTGCAACAAATAAAACCACAGGCCTTTAAAAAGTTGAGTGTTTCATGTTTACTCAGTGTTAACAGAAGTTATCAAGAAAACATTTTGCATAAAGAGTTTCTTTATACTTGGATGGAGGGGTCTATATGTATATATATATATATATATATATATATATATCTGTGTGTGGGTTACAGTTTTGTTTTATTTCAGTTCCTCAGATGAGGACAAAAAAATAACTTGGATACTTTCCAAGTTTGCAAACAATAGCTTTAGAATTAATTTAACTGCACGTATGTTCTGTTTAACTATTATTTAATTAAACAATGCCTCCCTACATTTGTCAGTAGTGTTTCATGTCATTGAATTTACCTCTTTCCTTCTCCTTTTACAAGGCTGAACAAAGAGAAACTGTGAATATGTGAAGCAAACAGCTTGAAAATAGATAAACAGTTTAATCTAAGAGGAATTTGGGGCTTCTTTAAGACCTAAGTTTTATTTGTTTTAATGTCAATTAATTCATCTGACAGCAACACACATATCAAACCATTGGACACAATGAAGTAAAATAATATATTCCAGTGCCACTACTATGTTGTGTCATATCTGCTAGTCATGAAAGGTCCCTGTGAAAGCAGCAGCAATGACCCATGAGTCAGAGACAGCATTGGTACTAGGCAGGGGTCAGTAATGGCTAAAGGAAAAAAGGAGGTACCTGAGCATCCTGATTTGCTACTGCCTTTCATTGTAACTTTGAAAACCTCATCTGATTGTATTTAGATAGTTTCATAGGGATGGATTTCTTGCTTTTTTTGTCTTTTCAGAACTGTAAATCCAAAAATAAAATGTGGAAATCTCTTGGCTCATTCTGAGGGTAACTACACATCCACCTAAGAGGCATAGCTTTGGCCATGCTGCCCAGCTCCACAGCTCTTCACTCAGGAAAGCTTGTCCATCAGACACTCCTCCCACCTATGGTGGTGAGAGAATCAGATCAGATGAGCCATGCATTGCAATTTCTCTACTGGAAATAATTGTTTAGAAGCAGAAGTCATGGCTCCCAGGACACTCTCTTGGAATCCTCTGGTATGATCCCTCTTGGCAGTGTAATACTCCCTCGTCAGTCAGGAGAAGCACTGGGACCCAGGTGTTCTGCCCAGAAAATGCTTAATTCTCCTTTGCCCCAGCAAAAGCTTAATTATGCCAACAAGGTGTTGCATAATGCATTAATGTCAGTAACCACCTTTCTTCAACCAAAGTAAATTTTAGAAGTATTTTATGGCACGGCAATTAGGGCAGACTTCAGGTATTGAAGGGGATTGGGGCTCCAGTTCTCTAAGATAAAGAAAAATGCCAAACTTGGTCATTTTTGTTGCAGCTGAATGTACTCCCATGTGGTTGGCTGGCAAAAGTTCTGCTTTTAAGTGCTTGGTAGCATCTGACCAGGCACCCATCTCTATATAAAAATTGTCTGTGAAAAATATTCTGAGATGATGTCTTCCTCCAGATGGGTTGGATACCTAGATGTATGCATGGTGCTGCATGGATGCCTCTCAGCTTGCTCCATGCAAACTGGTAGGGCTACCCAACACAAGCTGGTGCATGCAGTTGTGCTTCCTTTGGCACTGCTTGGTGCAGCAAAGCTGTGAAGGACTTGTTGATGTTGTGCTCTGTGTCCATAGTGGTTTTAAATTCAGGCTCAATCTGGTATTCTGAACCTATGAAATCCTTATATGTTTGATTGCCATGAGACTTTGGCACAAGCAGCTCTTCAGGTGTCCATCTGGGCTCCTGGCTGGGGTGTGGAGACCCACTAGGGTATCTGAAAGTCAGAGGTTTATTTTTTTTTCAGATATTTATTCTAAGAAATAATTAATTACATTAAACTTAAAGTTAAAACAGGTGCACAAATCACTATGGCTTGCCAGTGATGTCCAAGCAAACAATTTTGTTTTGAATAAAGAGATGTAATTAAACAAATCAATGCAGAGGTGCTATGTAATTGTTTTCATGGCATACGCTGTTATTCACTGTCATGTCATATAGGCACAATAGAAGAAAATTAAATAAAAGTGAAATCAATGTTAGTTCATTTTTTATTGCATGGAAAGAAAATGAAATTTAGAGGAAGTGGGTGTCTTGAAAAAGGAGGAGGAATATAAAAATCTGTGTCTGCCTATGAACCAGATAGATCATTTTTGAATTAGATTTATTCCATGCCATTCTGCTGGAGAGATGGAAAAAGAGATTAGATTACTTAATTGTGCTTTAATGTAGATATTTCAGAAGACATATTAGGGGCTTTCAATAGATGGTGATGAGCAAAGATGGAAAAAGGATGCTAATATTGACTTACCTACGTTCTTCACCAGCATATACCAGTGATATTCAAAAGGTGGTGCCCTAATTATATCAGGGAGAGTCCTTCCTGGGCATTATTGAGATGTGAAGAACCCTCAATAGTAGATAATTTAGGTGATATGAAAGGGGTTCTGTGTCGCTAATTAGGGTTACTGTGGAAAGAAAAGGAACTGTGGAATACCTGATGGTACCTCAAAGGCTACTTTTAAGTCTGTTATTATAGTTTAAAAAATTAAGAGAATTACCCAATGTGACCAGATTAAGTTAAGTGTATGTATATGTATATATGTATGTGTATGTATATGTATACTGTTGCCCTTTCATTAGTGAAATAGGCGTTTTACAAAATGAAAATCCTATCTTCTCTGTTAACTGAAATCTCTGCAACCTCCATCCCAAAGAGGCTACAGTATAAGGAAGAATCTCCTTTAAAGGACATTTAGAAAACCTTTTCTTTTCTTTTCTTTTTTTTTTTTTTCAGGAGTGGCTAAATGTTCCTCTAACAAACTTCTGTAATTCTTATAGCAAAGTGTTAGTGAATGTTTTATAGGTAACATTTCTGTATTGATATATGTAATTTCCCAAGCTTCTATTTCCTTCTCTGAATCATTGCAAATTAGATATTGCTTTTACTTATGCTGGAAATTCTAGTGTTATTCTGCGAAATTAAAATCTTGGCCACTAAATCAACATCCAATCTAAGCATCTCAGTCTGAGACAGAGATCTCCTGGGCAGAAAGGACTCTTTCTTTCCCTCCCTCCTTTCTTCCTCTACTTTCTCCCCCTCTTTTTTTTTTTTTTTTTTTTTTTTTTTCCTATACTAAGACAAGAAACCATATCTTTGCACTACGAAGCAGAAGGAAGATATAAAGGTCTGACCTTGCAACCTTCCTCTCCATCTTACTTTGGAGTGTGTCTGCAACATCTCACACTATAGATGTCATGTCCAGCCCTGAGGATTTTATTTTTTTCTCTTCTAATGCACTGCTGAAGGAACACAGGCTGATGCACAGCTAGTTTGGGCACAGGTTCCAAAGGATGGAAAAATTCCATCTCAAGGGAAGAAAAAGGACTATAAATAAATGTTGCTGGTGATCTAATATCAAATGGCAATGTTCCATTTGTTATTTTTACATCTATGTAACAACTTCAAGGAGGGATGGGGAATGTCAGGAGAAAATGAATAACCTATCAAGTAGCCTGAGCAGTAAAGCATACAACAAGCACGCTTCACCATTTATTTCATCACTTGTTTTAACTCCACATACTTTGTGCAAATAGGAGAGACATAATGGGAACTGGCCAACAGGAGAAAATGGCATTTACTATTTATTCTTTAATGCTTAATTTCAGGTGGCATGACTTAATTTCATTGACTCTGGTGGGGCTAATCTGTGCCAAAAGTTAAGCACATCTATGGAACTATAATTTTGTTCAGAATATTAATCCAGCAGCCTCCTTGAAACCTCAAAGCTCTAGAGCATATGATCTGTGAAAAATAACTTTCTAGAGTTTTAGAAAGAAAAATCTCTGGACAAAGAAATAAAGTGAAATTAGCCTTTCTCATTTACTACTTAGTTTTTATGTACAATCCCTATTACAGCAGATTCCGTCCTTGGAAAGAACTGTATAATTAGTTTTTTTTTTTTTTCCTCAATTAGGAGATTGTAAGGTTGCCAAAGAAAACATATTTTGAATGTATCTTTTATCACATGGATCAAAGATCACATATATCTGTTCCTATAATGAGGAGCTCATGTGCTAATGTTCTGTAGTGGTCCAAACTTTACAACTGCAAAAACCTTTGATGTATCACTAATTGGTTTTAGCACCATAGATTAGGTGCTGAAATCAGTAGGCAAGAAATTGTGAGTAGTAGGTGGAGAAGGGATAATTCAGATTCTCACCATATGCTTTGAGAAATGTAAATCATTACAGCACAAGTAGAAAAAAGAAGGCAGAACTTGTTGCTTTTTATTTTTAAAAAAGTCTCATAGAGTATCTGTATGATCCAAAAATATGCTTTAATCTAAATCATTAAAAATCTCTATTTCACAGTTTTTATTTTTGTAGAAACAACACCCATCTCACATGCAATGTGCTGTGCATTCTAACACTTAATGTGTGGTGAGGAATGTAGTAACAAGGGAAATATATCTGCATAACAAGTGAAAAGTGCCAAACCTTTAATTCATTTGAGACACTATATCACAAAATAGAAAACTCTAACTATAGACTTCATCTACGTGACACAGAAAAAGGAAAGGAAGGCAAATGATATCGTACATGATATAATGGTGGTACATGTTACGTCTTTGACAGCTTCTTGGTTACTTGGATTTATCATTCCAACAGTAATAAAAAACATTTGTAGTATTGCATAAGGATTACAGGCAAACCGGTAAGAGAGCTCTGTTCTGTGATGGAGGCTAAAGGGCTGGTCTGCACAGACAAAGCTACAGAGATGTGCTCCAGAAGACATAATTGTTGGCATTAAAACACACTCGAATATTCAGTGGTTTTTTTTTTTTTTTTTCTTAATGGAAATTGAGTGATTTCAATCAATCTACGAAAGCATGTACTCACAAACCCCTACAAGTGTGCCATGTTCTTGTTACCCATTCCAAAACCTCAAGGTTTTGTGCTTCCATCACAGGTATCTTAAGGAGTTTATCTCAATACTCTATAATTTTAAAGAAAAAAAATAGCCTTAAGAAAAAGACATTTCAATAGTTTTTCTGTTCCATTGTCTTGATGATTTTGTTTAAACTAATAAATTGAATGTTTAATTTAACTTTGCAAGTTAATCTCCCTTCTTTTCAAGGTTTGCTTTGCTTCCTTGTGTGAACATGTGAAAATTGAGACGTATGGAGTTTTACTTATTTATTTATTTATTTATTTTAGTTATAATTGTAATTTATTGCACTGGTAGCAATGCAAGAAGCACTCATTGTGGCATATTGACTTAAAGTATGTCAGGACTCCTAACACTCACACCAAGGATATCCTCTCTATTCGAATTAGAAGATGAAAGTGGTTGCAAATCAACATTAAGCCAAGGTGATGACCTCCTTATATCCCTAGACCATGAGTGTAAATGAGAATTAGGTCCACCATTTGCAATTGACAGTCCTGCTCAGAAGTGTCACTCAGGGTTTCCTGCTTGGTTCTTAATAGAAATCACTATTTTTTATTTTACTTTAAAGGAACAAAAGTAACACAAAATGCATGTTATTGCAGTAGCTTTCTCTTAAAAGGTAACCACAGGGTGTCCTTCTTTGATGGAGGGGTGAAAGCTAAAGGCAACAGTGATATCTGTCCTTTTGGCCTTGGTTCAAATGCTCCCTACTGACACTGATGGTGTCCTGAAAGTGCTGGTTCCTTTGTTGCTTCTCCCCTTTGGCGTAGTTCACTAATTTTAATGTAAGACCTTCATACATTCTTCACATACATTCTTCCCAGCTGATCATCTTACTTTTATCTCAGTAATGGAGCACCACAGTCTTACATCAAATAAATCTTCACCGAAGCCAGTTTTCATTGTCTCCTCACATTTACTCACTTAAAAACAAATCTTCATTGAAGTCAGTTTTTAATAATTGCTACTCTCCTTGCATTTACACAATTAAATATAATGCCTTCTCCCTCTTCTCCTCCCACCCCCCACAATGCCACTTTCTTTAAATGCACTTATCAGAAAAAAAACAAAATAAAATTGTGTCTGAGACAAGATCACCACTTGTGGAACAATACAGGTAATTTCTGCACACAGTGATGGTGGCAGCAGCTTACAGATCACTTATCCTTCACTATTGAGCTTGTTATGATACCCTACTATATGAACGAGATATCAGACCACTAATCATGTTTGTAGTGCATTGTTTTATCACAAAAGGAATGGTAGGAGGTGACAGAAAATAGCTATTTTTTCACAGAAAGGTTTTATGTATTCCTATGTCACAGGTATCTTTTTTAAAAAATAAATGCAATATAAACAATGGAGGCTTAAACACAGAGTGGAATAATCATAGTGGCTGGTGGATAAATGAAGTGTGGTAGAAAGAAATTGTTTCTATTGGAAGCAGAATGGATTTTATTTCCCCTGAGGAGTTTTACATCTACTCCAGGCTGATCCTTTCAGTATTGCTCTGTCATTGTTACAGCAATGGTGCCTGAGCATAGCTTGGCACTGAAAGACTTCCTCTGGCTGATTTCCACCTGGTCACACTGGTGTGCTGCATACCAACGTGCCAGTGCTGATGTTCATTAACAGGACAGCATCTTCATGAATAGGCACATGAATGTACACGTGAGGACACGTCCCTTACAGCTTGGGGGTGACATTGGTCTTCAAGCTTTCTCGCCACCTCCTCAACTTGGTTTTCAAAAGAGGTTCTTCTAAGCAATACCTATTCATAGAAGATTTGCTTGCTTTTCTGGAGTTTCTTGCTTTTCTCTGAAGTTAATTTTAAACCAGGCTGTGAACTGTTGACTCAAAGGCAATTTTTCTCATTCCTCAATCACAAGGATGAAGTAGCCATGCAAGATCCTCTGATTGCTAGGCTGGAAAACCCAGGAGGTCAGAATACCTTTTTCTTCTCAATGCTTAAACAGAGAAATGTGTCTATAGTATGGGACTTTATAGTGAAATTATAGAGATTAGAAGAAACAAAATTACCATAGAAGACATAACTCTTGTTGAATCTTTGCACATATCTTATAATTTCTGAGATTTTATATAAAAAGAAGCACTTAATATCCTCTGTAGATGTAGCATTTGCAGTTGAAAATTAATGCCTATACTATATATGTAATTTATTATCTAGGCTAGGAAAATCAGTGGATTCTTCATTCCAATGCTAGCGATTTCAGTTCATAACTTAAAGTGGGGTTATTCACACTACTTATCTCAGGTTTTGTCAAATATGTAATCCAGCAAAGAGCACTGAAAACGGGAGCTCAGATTCCTGATCTGGTCCTTTGGAGCACTCCCAAGAGACTGATTTAAGTAGCTCTGCTGGAAGATGCTTTAAACCAACTATGGTTATTCAAACATCACCGAAGGAAAATATTTTGAGTGTTATGCAAAATATCTTTGACAGAAAATTACATCTTCTGGAGAACAAAAATAAGGCAAATATTGAGATATTTTATTTATTATTTTGTGTGTACACAGTAACAGGCTAATGTGTTTAGAAGGAAAAAGTGTGGTAGTGGCAACAACAGCAAAAGAAACCACCAACACCAACAACAAAAACACAAAATAACCCCTGCTCCCAAGAAAACAAATATAAATTTTGTTAATGATTGTCTCAGGAATTGTTTGTAATGGAATGTACTTTTCCTTCCTTCCTTCCTTCCTTCCTTCCTTCCTTCCTTCCTTCCTTCCTTCCTTCCTTCCTTCCTTCCTTCCTTCCTTCCTTCCTTCCTTCCTTCCTTCCTTCCTTCCTTCCTTCCTTCCTTCCTTCCTCTATCTTCTTTGCATCAATGTTCTTTTGAACAGAAATGCTTGTAAATTAAACAACTTTGTATAGGTTGGACTGAAATTGCATTGAATCTTAAATACAATAGTTTAAATAGACAGGGAAGATATCAAATATGAGATTGCTAATAGGACAAATTCCTTATAAGGAAGAGTTGAATTTGGTTATCACAAAATACCAGTGTGATGTAAATTGCCAGTCCACAGCCACTGACTATCGTAGTGACGAAAATTGCACTACTGTGCCTGCAGTTTTAAAAATAAAACATGTGTGAGCAAGGAGGGAGGGAGGGGTAAAGGAGAGATTTCCCAAAATAGGGTGTGCAAAAAGTTTCCATTTTCTCATTTTGAGGTGTTGTCAATTACATGGAAATCTTGGTATCAGAAAGATTTCAACCTTCTCAACTTACTCATGATTCTTGTCTCCAGTTGAGCTGTGCTCACATATTCATCAAATCCTCAAAGGTTTATGAACACATCCTTCTGTTATAAATCAGAGTAGAACTTGTACAAAAACCTCCTGGTAGCTGTTATTATTGAGCATCATCACAAGCAAAATGAGAGCAAATTTGCTGAAGAGTAAAAAAAAAAAAAAAAAAAGAAAAAGGCCTTTGACTGCAACTATAAAAGGTCAAAGCACCTATTACAATGGGAACAGAAGATAACCCATTTTCTTTGAAAATGGGAAAGTAATGGAAGGTGGCACCCCAGCCAAGCGTAGTATGCAGACAATTTTGAGAGACAGTGCACCTAAGTAGATTGTCTTCCTTCAATTGCCAATTGCAGCTTGTTGTTAAGTGTCAGGCTCAGAAATCTCTGAGCCTTTGGCATCGACCCAGAGTGAGCTCACTGAGTAGCATGACTTGCAGGGACACCTCACAAACAGCAGCTCTGTGATCCAGAAACCACTTACAACTCAGAAACAGATGGATCAATTAGCTCTTCTGTACCTGCAGTAGATCAAAGGTGAAAGAGATGTTGGATAGTAAATCTCATTCAACAGCAATGTGCCGTTTTAAAGCTGGAAAGCTTTTATTCTGTCCTTCCACCTTGGACCCAGTAAGGCTTAGAGGGTTGCAGCAGTGTGCTTCTTCAAATAGAAACAGAGCTCAGTCACTCAGAACCTGTGAAATGCTGCAACAAGAAGTAGATTTTCAGTGTTTAGATAATGCCAATTCTTGGACTCTACTTAAATTTAAATCCTCTTTAAGTCTGTACAGTGGTGTGCTTTCCTCTTTCTGTCTCTGAAGGGCAGTGGAAAAAAACACTTCTACATGTTACAGATTTCTGATCTTGCTATCAGTTATACGTACTTTTTCTCTCCTAGTGTCAGGGCATGTTTATGTTTCTGAGATTTGCTCAGCAGAAACTGCAGCATGCCACATCACTAACTGGAGAACCATCCTCTGAATGGCACATTCTATTGCACAAGATGTAAACTAATTAAAAGAGCCTGTGATTGGTAATGTAAGAAAGCAGAAAGCAAGCAATGCACTTAGGGTTATGATCTATCTTAGAATTCCTAGTAGAGCTTTTTTCTTTGTGTTCAGCTTTATTTATTTATTTATTCTCCCCCCAGTTATTCCATTAGTTATTCCATTAGTTATTCCATTCATTCAGCAGAAAAAAATCAGGGAAGAAAGAATGGACTGAGTTGCCTATGCCTATGCCTATGGCTGAGACAACTATCGTTGCCTCATCATTAATCTCAAATTATTATTATTATTATTATTATTATTATTATTATTATTATTATTATTATTATTATTCATTGATCTTGAAAGATTGGACAGTCCTAAAACAAAGAGAAAAATTCCCTTTTATCACAGATAAAATTTAAATTATATTTAAGTGGTGGGTAGCACAAAAAACATGTTAATAATAGTTCAAAAAGTTTCAAAAAGCTTTTGAAGCATTATCATTCCTTGGTTTAGCTGGGGATGAAGTAAAAATAGAAATCATATTTTTGGTTTCTGAAAAGCAGAATATCTATTCATTCTTTTTCTTTGTTTTTGTTTATTTGATTTTGTTTGTTTTAAACTTCAGTTTCTCTTTTTTTCTTTGCCTCATTTTCCATTTTCACTTGTGATATTTGAAGGGGGTGGAGGTGGGAAGAGAGAGAGAGTAAGGAAAAAATTCCTCCTTTTTTTCTGAATTCCTGACTAAAGAAAATATAAGAATAAGGAAAAAAAAAAAAATATATATATATATTAATGATTCTCTTTAGCAAAACAGACTTTCAGTTTCCAAGTTATTTCTGAATGGCAAACTTAAACTCAGATTATTACTGTCTTGTGTTATGGAGAAGGAGAGTTTCTGTTTCAATGTATTTCCAGAGTGTGCATTTTGAATGTGTTATTGAAATTATTTTTATAATACTACATAACTATAGTGAGAGACACGTGATTGGACTATGTCTTAATGGTGGCTTGAAACCACGCAACATTCTAAAAACATACAATGAGTATGAGACAGATGCAAATAAATCAAGTGTAAGAATTGTTACAATTTTTCTGCAAGTAGATAGCCTCTTATTTGCAAAAGCATTGAGATTATTAAGTCTTTTTGGTTTTAAAAAGACCTCTAAATATCTTTGCTCATCTAGATTAAGCACTTGCACTTCCACTGAAGTCAATGAGATCATGAAGAGTTGGTTTTGAAGCATCAATAATCTTTTATAAATCCAATAAAGACTGAGGGCATAATTTTTCTGAAAGCCCATTGGTATGTGCAACAATTGAATCAGAAGATTATTTCTGCTTAAAATGCATAGGATTCAGATTTTTTTTTTTTACATCTTGGACCCTATTGTTAGTGGGAGAGTAGGATGCATGTATTCCCACATCCCTAAATAGACGTAAAAATACTGAAAATATCTTGAGAAAAAACAAATCATTTAATCTATAAAAATTACTGTAAGAGGTGCTTGTCTAGGAAAACATGTTGGAAACAACAATTTTAATGTGCTAATATTACACAGTATTTTCATGAGGTTTAGTCAACAAATGAAAAATAGTCTGTAGTCTATAGATGATCTTAAAGTGTCACCAAAAAACAATGGAGTTCTTGTAGTATGATAGAAACCAACATAGACCCAAGTCCTGACCCTTTTGAGTCACTTTTCAATATATGGCCATGGGTGGCCATTATACACACCATATTCCTCCTTCAGTTTATCTAGAGAATTTCCTAACCTTATTAAGCATGCTGAAAAAAACAAAAAATGACAACCCTCCCTCTTTCCCCCAGAATACAGTTACTGATTCTAAACTAAGCTGACCTTTAAAAAAAAAAAAAACTAGGAAAAGAAAATCATTCATCCCAAATTTATTTACAGCCTAAATGTGCTAAGTCCATTATTTTCCTCATTTTTGTAAAAATGCTTCTTTGTAAAAACATATAGTTCAAAAATATATATATATGTATAATAAAAATATATTTTATAAATTAGAATAAAATATTCTAGGAAATAGAATAAATTGAATAATTATTGTAGAAAATAGAATATAAGAATATTTTATGTATATAGAGTAAAAGCACATAAAATAAATATATAGAAAGAAAGTGCTACTTTTGGTCAATATATAACATGATTTGTCAGGGCTCTTCACTGTAACAACTTATACCAACTTCAGCAGAAATTACAGATTTCTCTGTGTTTTGTATGTTATATCCATTAATAATTTCTCCTTTCCTTTATATTTTATATTAAGAACTGAACTTACCTAAATAGAATTCTGTATGTGTCCATGGGCAAGATTCTGCTTTTCACAGTGACTTCTGTATGAAGAGGCTCATTGGCATTCCATTACCATGTTGCTCTTGCAGCTATGCTGGCTTTCCAGGAAGTCACAAACTTATTGTACCAATATATTACAGCATGAAACTGATTTCCAGACTGGTTTTCAGCAGTGTGAGTGAAAATGGGAAATCATTTTTACATCATCAAAATATCCTCAGAAGTAAACAAGGATTCATTATCTACTCAAATGACCAGCCATGGCCAAGGGAAAGCATTTCACTAGTCAGGGCATTAATCTAGAGATCTGTTTCCCACTCTGTCACAGATGTCCCTTGTAACCTGAGGAAAAAAAATAAATAAAAAATCTGTCTCTCTGCATCTCATTTCTGTAACTACCAGTGGTGTATTAGGCATTTCTTGACCTCATGTGGGTTTTATCAAGATAAATACATTAAGATACTGAGACACTGCCAAGAGTGTCTCCAGTCTACATATTATACTCTGCTAAGAACCTGCAACTGAGAATGTGACATTAGTAAAAGGATACCATAATCACCAAATATTTTTTTTCTTTTTTTCTTTTCCACATTTAACCTCATTTCAGTAATAAATTTTTTGGTTTTCAGAAAGGGAAGATACATATTTATTCAAGCTCAACACAGACTGTAAGAGTATGCAGAGATAAAAATCAGGCTTTCCTGCAGCTTTTGGAAGATTTGTCATTTTTGAATTGAAGCTGGTGTAACAGTCATTGGAACAAGTCCACAATAAGACTGGTCTCAAGTTACATGATAACTTTTTGATTTTCACTCCATAGATGACAGGAATAGATGTACGTGGATCAACAGCAATTTTGAAACAGCAGAGTTTTTGATGCTAAAAGTGTATCCACCATGGTATCAATGACTGTCCTTAAGTTTTGCAGAAGTCTTTCCTGCTTTATTGCATGGAAGAAGACAATGCTAATTGCACCTGGTATATTCTAAGAGATTGTCTCAGAAGAGGAGCTATCTGGTACTTTGTGTGTGCAAGAGTTTAGACTGAAAGAGTATATGGCACTGCATGCAAAGACATAGAAGACTGCACTCTCATAGAAGTCATAGAAGACAGACCTTACTGAATTTGCTTCTCTGAAACTCAGAAAGAAGAAATAAAGATCAGTCAGCCTTCTGGAGAGAGAGATAAGTTGATAAAAGGGAAAAACAGAAAGCTGCTGCATCTTGTAAACAAAGCACTACACGTGTCATGTAACACTCTTACTGTCTTGGACATAAGGAAGAAACAAGAATGCTTTAAGGAACAGATAATAAGAGTGAAATAGATGCCTTATGTCCAAAATGTTGATGTGCTATTGAATAGTGGAATCTATTGCATTCCTCATTTCAGGCCTTATGGAGTAAGAAAACAATACTATTTCTTCCTTGTGTAGAAAAAAAGCTTCAGGGTATTCTGAGAAGACTTCTTATAGCTGGACAATCAAGAAATACTGTCTGTGGATCAGGAGTATTTTAAAATCAGCCAGGATGTACAAACTTGTGATGTAAAACTTCACAATGATAGTCTTAATGCAGTTGAAAAGGACAGTTCTCCTCACAAGGGATATGAGTGAAATGCAAAGGAGAGCACAGACTCACTCCTGGGCTGTGGAATTTGTCCATTTTGCATCCCCTGCCTCACTGTTGTGATGGTCACAAAGCTGGGCAGCATTGTGAGATTCTGTGCTTATTACAGGGAGCTAGGCACTGGTACAATATTGGATGTCTACCTGAAGCCAGGAATAAATTAAATGATGGATAGACTAAGCAGTGCAAAATATATAACCTCAGTAGACTGTTCCACAGAGCCCTGGCAAACAGCCTTAGACAGTGTTACCCAATTAAATTTGCTTTCAGTGTTCTCTGGAGGGTCTAAGTGTTTAAGGTTATAGACACTTTTCAGGGGCTGGTAAATAAATTAAGAGATGTGTAAAGCTTTGGGAAAGCAAATGTGGATGAAGTCACTGTTTATAGTGATATCAGGGACCTTATCCACGTGAGAACTGTGATCCCTAAGAACCAGGAATCTGGCTTAAAAATTAAAGTGTTCTCAATATGACATTGTATTCCTGAAATAATGTCTGGACTCAAGCAGGAACAAATTATGTGTTTCCTTGCAGTACAAAGATGATACCAGGTTGTTGTTGTCCCATGCCCATTGCAATTTAAACTTTTCCATGCTTACTACTCTTGTCCTGAGCTAAACAAATGAGAAAAAAAAAATCAAAAAGAGGATGAGAGTAGGGAGACATACATATTTGTCTGACAAATTTGAACACTGAGAATTCTGTTTTTGTTTGGCTAAACTTACAGAAACTTGTCAGGTGGTAAGGCATCTTGTCTGTTTGTTAGTTGTGTTCTGTATAAGTTACGAAGATATCCCAAAGTTTAAAATACAACTGTGCTGATTAAACATGATGGGGCTGGGAAATGTTGTGATAAAGAATTACAAAAAATGTAGATTATGCATTAAATAAATAAATAACTCCTTGTGAATGAAATTGTACCATAAGTTTTCAACACATTGGGCTACTAGAAACTCCCTCCCTCTCTATCTTTTCTTCATAGCAAATTAAATGGTCAAATGCTTAATTCTTGAGATTTAGTATTGTATTCTAACAAGATGGTACAGCAATTGTTCACTAAAGCATTAAAAAAAAAAAAAAAATAGAGTAACAAATCTACTGTCCTCAATAGATGATCTGCAGGGAAAATTAGGAATTAGGGGTTACATCTTCAAAGACATAATTCCTATTTCAAAAGTGGGAAAAGATGGTGTGCAAAAAACGCTCTGCTGACATGGTCCTGGGGCATTACTGCAGTTAAAAATGATGTACTGTAGCATACATTGCTGAATGAAGGTCAAAGGAGCACATGCAGTGGGAGGATCACCAAGGGACTAGGGCTTTTGCATAAAGCTTGCTCTGCATTTTGGTGACTGGGAAAACAGTTGGTCCAGGAGAAGGATAGGACAACTAGCAGGAAAGGAAATTACAGCATGTTCCACTTAAAACTAGATTTTTTTGGTTAAGGGAGAACAAGCTATTAACTGTCAGTGTTTACATGGGGTGCATTTTGGAGAGTTTGCACAAAGGGCATAAACAATTTTACTGTCTTAGAGCTTTCTTTTAAAAATAAATAAATAAATCACAGTATTCCCAATGCTATTTATCTTCAATATAAATGCCTGAAAAAATAGTCACCCAATATCATGATCTTTTATGCACTACGGCTCAAAGCTTTGTCTCTACAATACTTTCCTAAAGTCCTGATTAGCCAGGAATCTTACCTGCACTTCAGGCAAGAATTAGGCTGGCCTCAAGAAAAAAAGGGATAATTGTAGAGTTGTACATATAACTGCTTCAGAATCACCTTATGCATTATAGATTTCTTTAATATGCTGCAAAATCAAGCTCTTTATTGCTCTCAAAGACTGTTTCTTGCATGTCCTGTTTCAAGAAAACACACATTTCAAGAATACAATGCTAAAAATATTTTTTTCTAACCCCATTTTGTATGTACTTGTGATGTTTTAGTATATGAAAGTACTGTAATGGTTAGGTGAAGATGTTAGCTGAAAAGAAAAAAATATCTTTCATAAAAATAACACACCATATTATATGAGATTGACTAGGGCTATGTTTTCTGAAAGCCAAGAAATATTGTTGACAATTAGAAAATATTTCATTGTAGACACTACTATAAAGTGAAAATAAAATAACAAGGAATATTCATATTATACAGCAATATTATTATTCTGTGAATATAACCTCTTTCTCTACTTGTGGGATAGCCTTTTTCTCACTGCTACAGCATTCTCAGAAGCACTCTAATTCATAAATGTCATTAATAAAAATAACTCCACAAATCCATTTCATTAAAAGTGTGCATTAGTCAGAACATTCTACAAATGTTAATGGATTTATCTCTTTGGACTGCTCATTTATAGTACTTTCTGAACACTCAGTACTTGAAAAACAATTGGTATTTGTAATTGGCTGGATAAGTCACATGGCAATATTCTTTTTCCTGTGGCTTAATGAGTGTGTTAGTGTACATACTGGTGCTTGTAAATGCAAAATTATATCACTATGTGAATATTCATGCATGTTATATTGTTATCCTCTTCCCCTAAGTAGCTGTGCCAGCAAAACTCTCTTTTATGAATATCTGTAGAAGAGAAACAAAAGAGGCAGTATGTTGGAGGTAAATAATTTGACCATTTGTGCTAATATTCATATTAAATGTTTTGCAGGATTTGCCCAGCCTTGCTTAAGAACATCTTTCCTAGAAATGAATGGAGAATTTCTGTGATACTCCCCTCCTTGCTTCTAAGAGGAAGTGCAGAAATAAATGGTAAGCCTACTGTCCCTAGCAAACCCAACCAGCTCTCCAGGTGACATCAAGCTGTAGGAAAATCTCAAGAAAGGCAGCACATGTGGAACAGAAGAGGTGAAACTGAAAGCCTTTGAGATGCCCCTAATATACTCCCCCAAAGAATAATTTCCTTCTCAAGCTGGCACATTCTGCAATCATGTTATTTTGAATATTTGTTCTCCATTTCCTAGGTGTTGACCTCACTCCTTACAGCTATCTACAGTCCACTCTTCCTGTACTTTATAACAGAAATGGAGACTTAAAACAAAGCCACATACTTTGTAAACAAGCTCAGCTTTGGGCTTGATGTGCTGCTGCAGGAGTCCCACTACAGCTATGTTGTATTTGAAATTCTCAAGGCCAAACACTTGTCCAGCCTGTGATGAAAATCCATTCAGTTTTCAGAAATTTCTAACAGGGTTCTTTGAAAGCAGGTGGGCTTTTGTACCAGGGCAAACTCTGTATCTTCCTTCCTAATTCACCCATGATATCCAGCGGTATCCCCCCAGAAGGAGGGGAGGGAGATGCTCAGGACTCCCTGCCATGGTCCCACCACATTGGAGGAGCTCCTGTTGGGCTCCTGAGGCATTGGACAAGGCTTCACAGTCAGGTCCTCAGGCAGTTTATCTGACTTGCAACAGCAGGTTATGTCCTGGTATGCTGGTGCTCATTTTCATCACAGTAAAGTCTCTTCTCTAAATAAACACCACAAGCATTTAAAAAGCAGTAGTTTCACCGCTGGGCAGTGTCTCAAAGGGGATGAAATGGCTACAGGAAATTTCCAGGGGCAGCATGGCATGCTTTTTCAGGCAGGCTGAGCATAAATGCCAAGACTTTATGATTTTCCTACCTGGTAGAAATCATTTGGCCTCCACAGATCAAAGAATTTCCAAACTGTGTTGCCCATCAGCTCTTCAAAGGTACTCCAGAGACCCAAGTTCAGGAACCACTATATCTAGCTTTGCTAGCAAACCAGGCATCCTCCTCCTGCGGCAACCAAGAGGGAGCACACAGGTTCCAGAGAAAAAAAAAAAAAAAAAGGTGTTCTCGAATCAGCCATCAATTCAAGCATTACAGCAGTAACAGTGCCCTCCCAATACTCTGTCCTCTTGCAGGAGAACTGCCAAGCACGAGCTGGTGTACAGGACTTGCCTGTGGTCATCTTCTCTGGAAGAAGGATTGGAGGTGAAAATTAGGAGGTGAAAGGCCACAGCAGAGACCTAGAGCCACAAACTGCCCTGCAAACCATCCCTGTTTCCACAGACTCTCAGTGTTAAAGTCAAGTGCTTGTGAATTTGAGTAGGGGGGAACAACCATGTCCCTTTTAGCTGCTGCCTCTCAGCTGTTATGTGCTTTCACTTCACCAGAAGGCTCACTGGCTAGAGACCGCTGACCAAAGCAAATTCTCCTGCCTTTCAAGCTGTCTAATTTGAGCACATGCCTCATCAGTTTTGGTTAATTACAGACGTTACTAATGAGGAAGCATATGGAATGTGCAAACATGGTGTGTCACACACAAGGAAGACAGCATTGTCTGGAGAGTGATCCCCTGTTTTGCTACAATCTCAATTTATTGAAATAAATCAATCCAGGGGCCATGTATAATGCAGTCTAAAATATGATGGTTCTGACTGTGTGTAATCTAAATTGGATATGCTGTTAATGCCTCCATTACCAGAGCTACCAATAGCTTAATAGATTTTTTCTATTTGCATGATTATTTCAAATCACTTTTTCAGCAATGTATATTTTTACCGTAAGGTATGTTGGCTCACACTTGAATTTGCAAACATACTATTTAAAAGATTTGTTATTTTTCCTGAAAACAGATTTCATAAAAGGTTTACAAAATGAAACACAACATCTTTCTCATTGACCCTTTTTCCCTGCATGGGAAAAAAACAGAGAATTGTATGTGCCACCTCCCTGGCCTGCACTACTTTCATCTCACTCTCTCTTCTTGTTATTTCAGAGATCTGTAATTAATGGTCGTATCTTTCTTTGAATCACTCCAGTGGCTTCCACATCTCTTCTCTTCTGCATTCAGAGCCAATGCTCTACCACCTGCACTGTGGTCTCCATCAAAAATCTTCATCCCTCTGGTTAATCCTGTTCCACTGCTGGCAGAGATGGTGTTGCTTTGCTATCCACTTCCTCTGTTCCTCACCTACTTTCATGTTGCTGGTGAGATTTCATGATAAAAGAACAACATCTGCCTGAAAAACTGTGATTCTTCTACTTGGTGAAGTCTGGTATGTTGCTTGTAAGAGTGATTAGAAAACCTTAGGAGTTTTAGTGCAGAAAAAGTTTAGTCTACTTTCCCCTCTCTAAAATGGCTTGACTTTCTAATCTCCTTGTGTTTAGTTATTCTTAGAAATTCCCCCGTCCTGCACTGATTTCCCAGCACAGTCCCTATCTCCATGCAACTCTTTCAAAAGTAGTTGTGGAGATGAGCCAAATAAGCTGGTTATTGGAATAGCTTCTGCCCTCCTACCCTAATCTGCCTGCAGCCCACAGTGCTTCTCCTGGCTGCCTCTCCTCCCATGGTGGTATGGCTGAGGTGTGGCTCAGCAGGAAACATCTCCCCCACCTATCCCTCCTTCCACTTATGCTCAGCCTTGGACACAGGCCTGAGCATCACTGTAGAAGAGTGAAAAGGAAGGTTATAATCCCCTCCCAGCTGTCTGCCCTTAGAAATAGTTGATATTCTTGGACAGCATAGCCTCATCTACAGCATTTGGCAAGAGAAGCTATGAAGAGGACACACTGACATGGGAAGGGAGTGGGAAATATCCACTAGTGAAAAACAGTACAGCTTCCCTCTGGATTAAGTCAGAGAGGGACGTGACACAACTTTTCAGGGTTTTCATATATATATATATATATTTATAGTGGTTGCAAAACAACTACTTGACCTGCAAGTTGAAGTACCCAAGTCTTTGCAAGGTAAAAACTAATTATATCCATCTTGAAGTTTCAAAAAACACCTCGGTCTTACAGTGGTAGTTCTACTGAGAACAATCTTTGTTCAAAAGGGAGGGCTGCAAATACCCATTTCTGTCTTTTTTCCTTATCAATATTTATGTGCCATACTTCTGACTGGACTCTCAAACTTTTCCATTGACATTCAGTTTTGACCTGTTGGTCTCAGAGGTGCAGAGGTGCTGTGGTTGCTTGATAACCCAAGAACAGCAGCTCACTGGGGACGACAAATGTGTTCCTTCATCTGTTGTGGATGGAGGAGAACACAGACTACTCAGGCTGTGATGCCTGACCTGGGGTTTTGGGGGCCATAAGTCATCCATAAGTACAGATGCAGAGTTCTGGTGGGCAAGTTTGGACACAGACTTGACTTTCAGCAGCCTCAGGACCAGGATAGTTAGATTTAGATTTTCAAATAAGATTTGGGGTTTTGCCTCAGGCAAAATGCCTCCTTCTCAAGTCCTTTTTATTTTACATTCACCATGAAAACAGAGAACGTAATTCCAGGCAGGGTAAGATTTGCAAAGGGAGAGAGAGGGAGGACACTGCCTTCTGTGCAAGGGCAGCAGCATGTCTGTCCGCCCTGAGAAAGACAAACCCACCGGCTCTCCTGCAGGCATTTCTTCCCTTGGAAAGCACAGTGGCTACCATCTGACTGTGCACAACCCTCAGTGTGACTGGAAGATTTTTGCAACCATCTCCATGCACTACATTTCACGAGCCCATGCATACATGATACCTGGGCCTTACAGAGACTATGGAGAGTTTAAAGCCATGGAAGAGGATGATAATCCGCTGTTTACCAATGCTCCCGACTTGTCAAAGCTTGCCAAAGATCAGTGGCTTCATCACTAAGGTAGCTGAGTCTCTGCGATTGTTTTTGCTGAGTATCTGTTTTGGCACAGCTCCCATTTTCAGATAAAGAGTTTCTGATCTGGGTGGTCCACCTTGTCTCTGTGTAATTCTTCTGACTCAGTTGACTTCATAAGCCTTTGGCATATTTACTGCCTTGTTGAGGCAAGAAATTACATAATTCCAGTAATGTATAGGAAGGTAAGTGGACATACCTCTTGGCTTTAAGGAAATTTCAGGTAGAGATAAAGGAAGCTGAGAGCAACAGATTTGGGAAGATCTAGATATGTTTGACATGCACAATGCCTCCAGGCTTTACTTAGAATTGATGTAAGCCGCAGCAAATTAGATAGCCTCCAGGCTTACTTACATTCTGAATTTAGTCCTATAACATTTTTTTTTTTCCCTCCAAAGCAGCAATCAAGTCATCCATCAGGCTGTCAGCAAATTGTCTGCGTGCCATATATTAATCTCACTTTTCATATCCCATATTCTTCTGTTTCAGTGGGATTTCAGCCACAAAGGAAGGTTTCTCAGTTGCAATGTTCTGTGAATAACATAGCCCGAGAAAGAGTTAATTATTAAGAAAAACATGGTATCTGAGTTGGGGCTCTGTGGGTTCACAGTTCTAAATGAGTGCAGTAGAGGGGACCATAGCTGGAATTTCTTACTGAAGAAAACAGCAGGCAGAATATGACTTGCTTCCTACTAGGTGATCAGCAGCAGGTTTTAAGTTAACAGCAATACCAAACGGTTTATTTAGCTGTCAGTTACAAAGGCAGAATTCATAGTGGAGACAAACAGGCAGCCTACAGCGACATCTTTAAGGGAAGTATGCTTTCATATAACCGTGAAAGCACAGTCTTGTCTCCACCAGCAAGCAACAGGAACAAGTCTTGTGGAATATTTTATTCAAGACCTCTGCTTTTGTTCTAAGTTTCCTGCAGAGAACAGGGGCTTCTGTTGCCACCAAAGACTGTGGATTATACACAAAAGTAAAGTAGGTTTGAAAAAGGAACCGGAATTTGCACTATGCCACCTTCCCTTATGTTTGTTTTCACACAACAATTCATCAATACAAAATAAACCTTTAATGATACTGTGCATCAGTACAGACCAATGTCATAGGAATCTTTTTCCATTTGTTTTTGTTGAAAAATAAGATGAATGAAAATGTGTTTTGAAGCACCACCTTTTTATCTCCTGGAAATGGTCAGTGAGAATATAACAAGTTATGGCAAAAGAGATAAGTTTCCTAGCTGATGTAGGGATAGATGAATGCTTTTGTTCTTTGTCTATATGCACATTGGGAGTGAAAGCTGAGAGGTGATAAGATTTTTTATTTGCTACATCTTTTACCAGATAGTCCTTCTCTGTAGATGTAGGAGTCCCCGGTGGGTTTAATAAGAATATGTACAAGTTCCCTGTGGCTGAATTTATGTGTGTGATGACACTTGCAGACACAATTATCTGAGGAACTTTTTTTTTTTATAATTATTGTTATTATTATTATTTCATCCTAGAAAACATAACACTGAGAGCAAAGAGAAAACTGTCTCAAATAGTACAAGAGGATTGTTCAGCTTGTGGTGGAAACTAAATCCACCCAATGGTACTGAAATAAGGTGAGATATGCTTTCATATTTCTTCACATGAAGCAAGGGGTCTGACAGGTGGTTCACCCAAGACACATCATGCCTCTGGACAGAGATGATCTCTCTTGATCCTGAAGCAGGCTCTGGTGGCTGTGTGAGCACTGATCTGTAGGAGGGAACTGCAGCTGCCCACCAGCTCAAGCTCTGCTGGTGGGCCACACTGGGGAGCTGGGTACAGCTCCTATCTCCCCTGCCCACTTTCCTTCCACCATGTGCAAACAAGGACAAGGAAGGACGGGTACAGTGTGTCCTGATACACAACTAGGTTTGAGCACAGAACTAGGATGAGGTAAGGGTTTGCACTGAGGCTTGGAACCTTCGAGGTTTGACATAGAAGAGTGTATATTTTTAAGGGTATTTGGATATAAAATATATTTTAACAAGGTTACCTAATTCTACCCTTTACTATTATTGTTATTATTGTTATTATTGTTATTATTGTTATTATTGTTATTATTGTTATTATTGTTATGGTAACAACTTTTAAAATAAAGAAAAATAAATTAATCTGAGGTTAGAGGAAATATATCAATAAAAGTATTTTTGTCTTACGTGTGAAGACATCACAATCCTAGCTTTCAGCCTTCTCTCAGTTTTACAGTTTGAATTCACTTATGGAATTTTACATTGAACCTGGTTTTGTCCAGTCACCCTTTTTCTTGGCACAGTTTATGAAATCTGGCTTTGAAATCCACAGTCCAAATAGGGATGGGCTATGCGTACTCCAGGCACTGGCCACATCATTCACAAGTGAATGGTGTATGTAGAGTGACTCCCCCAGTTAAACTTACACTTCTAAGTTTGAACTATATATGCCCATTTCCTAGGTAAATACTGGGGAAGTGCAACTGAGTGGAGGTGAAGCAATAAGTGTTGTATATATCATAATGCATCTGCCATCCAAGATTTGAACTCCTGTCACAAGGGACAATTCCAGTAACATAAATTTCATCCAGCATAGACGTGAGTGACTCTACATGAGACTGAAACTTTAAAAAAAATCTGAAGACAATAGAAAACAAAAAGAGGACAAAATAACCTCACAAGTTAGCTGGCTCAGTGCAGGTGTTGATGCACATACCTTTTAAACCTTATTACCTGTTATCAGTTCTTCAGCCATGGAATTACTTGAGACTGTTGTTCTTAACTCAAATTGGACACATATCCAGTTATTTGGTGCTACCTTTATTACCTCCAGAGCTCTGCCACTTGCTGCTTTGCCATAGCAGCCCTGACAAACCATATGACGCTGCAATGCACACTGGAGTGTTCCAGGGACATAGATCACTACAACCAGAATAAACAAAACCCTGCAACCCCACAGCAGCTTCTCTCTCATTGAAATGGCCTCTCTGTCCAGCTCCTTCTCTTAACACATTTTTGTAGGCTGATGAGAGCAATGACTTTCATTTATTGACAGTGAATTTGTTCATTTGCCCAGACCATGTAATTTTAACCTCTTGTGCTGTTGCAGACCTTGTTGAATGGCCAGGAGGAAGCAAGCCCTCTCTGTAGGCAGCTTTTGGGACAGAAAGAACCACACAGCTTTACTTGTGGCAGCTCTGCAAACTCATTGGTGACCTGAGGATGTTCCAGAGAGCAAACATAGGAGCTGCTTGAGCATCCTGCCCAGCTCACCCATTGCCAAAAATGAATGAGGAGCAGAAGCCCTCATAATTGGAACATCTTCCTCTAATCTCTCTGGAAGTTAAATATTTTTAGGGCTCAAACTCCTTTCCCTGTAACCTACAAAAAAAATTATTTTCAGAGCACAAACATTCCATAAACAAATCTGAATCAGTTGGATGACAGACCTCTCCTACCCAAATGGAGAGGCCAGTTTACATTTGTCAGTAGATTCCCTGAAGGCAATTTCTGGAGGAAAAAAAAAAAAAAAAAAAGGGAGAGAGAGAGAGAGGGAGAGAGAGAGAGAGAAAGAAACAGCTTCTCAGTCTTTAAATGAAGGAGCATAAGAGATATGGAAAGCAACAGTACTGCTGCTTAAGAAACCAGGGGATTTATCTCTACTTTTATCTGCTTATCAAGAAAATAAATGAACCTAATAAGCATCATCACTAGCTCTATCAACACTCTCAAGCACTATCAAGATTCGCTGAAGGCAAGCAAAAGCGCGGAAACCCCTTTGACCCCCACTAAGCTAACTCATTTGTGGAGGAGTGTTAAAACAACAAGCAGCCCCCGGAGAGTCCAACCCCGGTCTGCTCGTCCTTGCCTCCACGGCTCCTCTCCTCCCGTCACCACAAGGTGGGGCAGCGAGTCCCCTGCCTCGCCTCGCCTGGGCTGCTGGAAACCGGCTTTAAAACAGCGAAGGAACAAACTGCTTCTGCCTTTCTGCAGACGCCAGAAGCTGAAGTGCACACAGTTTCTTTTAGCCTGGCAATAGGAAGAGGAGAAATCAGCGCGAACCTCTCTGGAAGGGTGTGTTGGTGGAGCTGGTTCCTCACTGGTGTTCAGCATCAATGTTCCCTGCACCGGAGCCTTGCACGTTATCTTAGAGAGAGTTGTGATCACTCTTATGGTACCTGCTTTTTCATAAATAAATAAATAAAAACCGCAGCCTATCCCACTGATGTAATTGCAGCTGACCTATGTTGCAGAGGTCGGCAGACAACACAATTTTTCAAATACCGCAGTGTGAAAGTAAACCTTAAATTAACACTCCCTGACTGGAATCACCAACACAAGGACCACAGAGGAGGAAAAGAGGGAGGAAAAATGAAAAGTATAATATGAAAGTCTTCTTTATAAAGCGAGCAAACTCTTGCCCACATCATTTTGCAGTTTGTTTACTTGTGGCTTCATTAAAATTGCATGCAGATCCAATGACTAGATTTTGTTAATGGCCCTCAGAGGGACAATCACTGCTGAAGCCTGAACACTGTGATCCATTTTCCCTAATTATTACTTTGTAACCATTTCTAATTTGACAGCTCCTGCTGAACAAGGGTTCATTTATTTTGTTTCATTGTTTTGTGTAAGGAAACATCAGATAAGCATAACAGCAGAGCGTTAATAAGGACACCCACTAATTTGAAACATACATTAATTGCATGTTAAGAGCACGTAATGGCCTTCACTAGGGCTCCTGGAAAATTTTTTCATTGTACAATCCCTTTAAAGGGTACAAATCACAGTGTTGTGTTGCACAATTAAAAGGAAAAAGAAAAATATCTAATTCCTTGTGGCCTACAAGTCAAAAATGGAGGGGAGGGGGGCAGGCAAAGAGCTTCTTTTTCCTCAACTCTATTTCATAATTGTCAAAAGATTAAATAAGTGCATATATATTCTCACTATGAACTCATTTCTAAGTCAGCATGGTTACTACTTATTTGCCAGTGGTCTTTGGAGGATTTAACTGTTTTCCTCAGAAGAGAGACATCCAGGGTGGTCAGGTGTTTCTAAAATTTCAATATAATTCATCACTTTTTGAGGGATTTAACATAATGTTAAGTATTCCTAAAGTGGCAATGTGAGAATGTAGAACTACAAGGGTCAGCAGGTCCCGTCTCCTGCTAGCTCAATCCCATCAATCTTTTTTTACTGGGAACTCATGAAGTTCTATCTTAAACGTATTAAGGTTTTTAATTTTTTATCCTTTTTATTCCCATAACCTTTATGTTAGAAGGCTATTCTAGAACTCTAGTTTGTTGATTTGCCTCAAAATTTTTGTTATGAAGAAATTTCATTATCTCACTCTCCATTAGCCCCTTCCTTATTAATTTCATGATATGTCCCTCTCTGCAGCTAAAAAATATTTGACGTGTTTCCATGCCCCTTTCTCTGTTTCTACAATGGGCATTATCTTACTTTCAAGGTGTTTACCCCATTTTATGGAAATACGTTCCATTTAAGTCTTCAGTTTTCCAAGCTAAACAAGGCAAGCTGTTTTGGTCTCCTTTAGTAAGACAGGCTTTTTCTTTTTCTGCATCTGTTCCAGTTTGTCTTTTTTGAGTGTGAATGATTGGAATTATAAATTCTTCTCCAAATAGAATTGTTTGGAAATGTTTTGTCCAGTGGCCTTAGCTATCTCCCCTGGATATACTATAACTGATACGTCCTTGGATTTTTTTTTTTTCCTCTGTTGCAACACATCAGTAGATCATAGCTCTTCTAATAACATACTGGTTTGCCCAGACATTTTTATCATTTTTAGCTCTCAGCTGATGATGAGTCAGCTTGGAGCAGTCATTTTTGCTATCTTTCTGCTAAGGCATGATTTGCACTTTTGCATGTGCTTTTGAATTTAAACTATTTCTAACTTTCCAAGCCTTATGATCATTCAATTATTCCCATAAAATATTCTGATCTTCTTCATGTATTGGCAGTACCTCAAAACGCATGTCAGCAGGAAGTCTGATCACCTGACAGTACTTCACTGTAGCCAGTTCCTTACTCATTTTGTGATTTAATTGTCTACTGTCTTCTCCTGCATGGTCTGCTTTGAATACCTCACTGAAGTTCACACAGATTAGGTTGTATTGTTCCTGCTTACTCTAAATCTTTAATTACTTTGTTTTATACAGGTAACAAATTGACCTTGTTTAGTCTGCTGCAGCTTATTCTACTTCTCCTTTCCTTTCTATGCCTTTATTTTTTCCTTCACAGTTTGATCCAGAGCCCTATGTAACACAAAGGTCAGACTAATGGGCTTGTGGTTGTATAAAGCACTCTATATTTTTAAATATAGCTACTGTATTTATTATCCTCTAGTTGCACAGTTATACCCATTCCCATCAATTCAATGCCCAGTGTATCACCTGCTCTGTAACATTTATGCCAGCAGAATGCTGCCAAAGCTGGTCCAAAGTTGTCCTTGGCTTGCAAGAACCATTTCCTGCACACAGTGGGAATGATATCAAGAAGGAGGAGGAGGTCATCAGGCTCTCCTTCCTGGTGCCACTGTACATGCGTTGTCCCATTATGTTTGATGATTTCTTGATGACACTTATTTCAGCCTTCAGCATGGATGGATGCACAGCAGGTCCATCTCAGTAGCATTCTACTAACAGCTTCCTACTTAGATTTAATAAATCATACTGAATGGTGCTTCCCTGAGTACCTTCATCTTTAAAGATGACCTGTTTTCAGGTAATACACACAAAACAGGTAGCTGATAACTGAGATAAGAAGCAAATTTTAGACCTAATTTTCTGTATTCCATTTAGATTTCTATTCTGTTCTTCACTTTACCACCTTCCTTGGTTATTATTATAAGTACAAAATTGCCACAGGGTAGGAATATATTTGTAGATTTACGGAGAAGTAAAGCAAGTTAAGCCATAAATATTCTCATCTCATTCTTGCCATTTGCTAGTTACTGTCGCTCCTGTAAATAAGAAGTTCAATACTCGCATTTGTTTCCTTTTTTATATATATTTATAGAGCAACTCTTGCCCTTCTTATGTCCTTCTAAGTGGTGACTCACTCTGATTTCCTGATTTATGTTGTTCTATCTTACAGACACTTTTCAAATTCACAAGAAAAAACTTTCTGCTAATGCAATTTATTAGCAGGTTTTGTGCCTAGAATATGTTTTTTGCTAACTTGAACACCATCTCAACCCTATTTATTTATGTATTTATTTTATTAATGTCTTGGGGGAAAACACTTATGGAGCGTTCCAGTTGAAAAGAGTGCTGAATTTGTAGACCACCCATCCTGATCCACTAAAGCAGGTACTTCGAGGTGCAAATCATGTCTACATGTTTGAGTAACCCACTAATGAAAATGAGTCACCCATGAATGCGTGAGCTCCACACACAAACAAACTCAGGCTCCAAGGCTGGTCTCTCTCTTTTCTTTATTCTTTTTTATGTCTCAACATAAAAAAAGAAAAACCAACAACAAACATATGGCAACAACTTCCATACATTAATGTCTGTAAAAGCAAAGCTTTCTAGCCCACTAGTCAAAAGCTGCCTGAAAATCTATTCACAGCTTTCTGTCTTATGGTTGAAATCTCAATGTTGAAATTATCTCTGTTCCAAAAATGCTGGTGTTTATAAGCTAATGCTTATGACTTTTCAAAGAGATAATTTGTAGTGTTTGTATCTTTTGGTTGTTTATTAAAATCTTTCCAGAGACAGATCTCTTGCAATAGTAGATTGTTTTACAAAGCTTAGTCTCTAACTCTTATACATAGACATGCATTACTTTCTCCATTAACTATTATGGTTCTTAAACTGCTATACCTTTCAATTTATGATGATTTCTATAAAAGTCTTCACTTTCTATTAATAATCTGCAGTTTATTTAAATGGTTATGGCCTCTAAAAAAGTCTTATGAGAAGCACAATAGTGGGATGAAAATAAACATATTAGATGAGCAGGTTGACATCAATATCATAAGAACTCCACATTCATATTCCTGAAGTAAATGAGAAGGGAAAATCCCAATCCATAGAAATTCATAGCAAAACAAAAACAAAAACAGAAAAAAAAACAAACAAATAAACAAAAAATTAAAAACCTAAAGTGTGTTTACACATTCTAGAAACTCACAGCTTCCTTTTTCACTCTGGAAAGGGAAGAAAGAATTTTTAAAATTATATTTGTAATAATGATTTTCAGCTGTTTAAGAGAGTTTAAGAGGCCATTGTGCTAATGAGCTGGGCATAAATAAATCCCATAAAATAAACACTTTGAATGCATCTGGTATTTGAACATTTCCAGTGTGAATTTGCTTTTAGAAAATGAGACTTTCTAAGAAGTTCCTAGTGCAAGTGTAAATTATACCAAAAGAATATAGGGGAGAGTTGCCTGCTAGTGAATACCTTGAGTTCCTTCTTATGGTGCCTCCTATGTGCCAGGAACCTAAGCAGCCTTTTGAGCACAATTGTTTAGTCGAGTCTCTTATTTTGCCCCAGACAAGAAGTTCTGTTCTGTTCTTTGATGGTTAACAAGAAAGTTCAATTGATTTTTTTTTTCAAGAAGGGTATATATTTCTATTTTTTATTTTGTACTAAAAAAAGATTCCTTCAAAAGAAAGAAACCAGATGCTATGATACTTTATATCATATTATAGACTCTTTAATTAAAAAGAAAAAAAAGAAAAAGAAAAAAAAAGTGTAGAAACACTGTGTTGGAAGGAATGGAAGATGATTCTTTATTCTGTGTGTTGGTTTGCCAACCATGACTGCAGTTTTTCTGATCTGTGTGCAGCCTCTTTCTATAAATTCTTTGGATAAGGAAAATTTGCATCTTGTATAGTTTTCACATCCCGGTAGCTCACTGGAGATCCCTGCATGACTGGAAAGTTTTCTGCTTGTTCTTTGCCTCTTATTAAACAATTTTCTCTTCTTCTGTGTGCTCAGGGCACAGAACAATTAAGCACACTCTTTTATAAGACAATCTTTTATTTCCTGGCAAGCTGTTATCATTGTGATGGTTTCACACTGGTGGGCAGCTGAACTCCTCCACAACAGCTCTCTCACTTCCCCTCCTCAAAGGAAAAGGGGAAGAAAACACGATGAAAAGGGGCTTAAGAGTTGAGATAAGGACAGAGCAATCATTCACCAATTGCCATCATGGGCAAAAGAGACTCAGTGTAGGGAGATGAATATAACTTATTGCCTACCACTAGCGGACTATAACAGAGAGAAACTAAAAGCAAACTAAAAACACCTTCCCCCCCCCCCCCCCCCCCCCCCCCCCATTCTACCTCCTTCCTGCAAGCAGCGCAGGGTTATGAGGAATGGGGTCTGTGGTCAGTCGCTAACACTTCGTCTCCGCTGCTGCATCACAGTCACTCTCTGCCCCTGCTCCCCATGGGGTCCCAAACTGAGCCTGTGGGCAGCCCCCACAGGCAGAAGCTCTTCAAGAACTGCTCCCACATGGCTCCATAGCACAGGGTCCATCCCCCAGGAGCAAACTGCTCCAGCATGGGTCCCCCACGGGTGGGTGGCAGCTCCCCCCAGACCCCCTGCTCCTGCGTGGGCTCCTCTCCACGGGCTGCAGCTCCGGCCCGGGACCTTCTCCTGCGGGGGCTCTGCATGGGCCGCAGCCTCCTCCAGGCCACATCCACCTGCTCCACTGGGGGCTCCTCCACCCATGGGGGGGCTGCAGCATGGAGATCTGCTCCATGTGGGACCCATGGGCTGCAGGGGGACAGCCTGCTCCACCAGGGGCCTCACCACAGGCCGCAGGGGAACTGCTGCTGCGTGCCTGGAGCACCTCCTGCTCTCCTTCTGCACTGACCTGGGGGTCTGCAGGGCTGCTTCTCACTCCTCTCTCCCAGCTGCTGTTGCTCAGCAATTTTTTGTTTGTTTGTTGTTTTGGTTTTGTTTTCCCTTTCTTCAGTCTGCTCTCCCTGAGGCCCAACAAGTGTAGCTCACTGGCTCAGCTCTGGCCAGCAGCAGGTCCCTTTTGGAGCTGGCTGGAGCTGGCTCTGATGGGGCAGCTCACAGAGGCCACCGCTGCAGATGCCCTGCTACCGAAACCTTAACATGTAAACCCAGTGCAATCATGCTCTCTTCTTCATGCCTCTTTTCTTATCCTTTCTCATTTGTTTTCACTACCTGGGCTAAACCAATGCATTTCTTGTAATTTAAGACATTTACACACTTTCCCATTCAATTATGAAGCACTGTCTGCACTCAGAGTACTTTTTGTAATTGCTATGCATTTTGCACTGTGGTGATTTTGTCTTGACTATAAATCTTTGCTGTGTTTAGCAGTGTATTACCTGAAACAAATGAAAAATCCCCTTCCTAAAGTGGAGTTTTATCACATCACCCTGTAGTCCAGTTGCTGTGTTAAGGCAAGGAGATTAGCTTGGTTGCTTGATTTGACAAAATCTTTATTAGGTGAATCAGGGAAAAAAAAATCAGTATTTTCTAGGTCTTTCTAAACTAATAGTTGTACGTTTTTTTCCTTAGACTAACTGCTTTGAAAGTCCCTAGCTCTTCCTTTTGTACACACATATTTTTATTGAAAAAAAATCCCCATAAATATCTCATTTATTTTTGCTGTTTGAGAAATTAAACATACTTTGAAATATCACATTAAAAAAAAAAAAAAAGTTATTTTTTTTCCCACAAATCTGACACAGAAGTAAGAAGAATCTTTGGGATTCTAATCTTCACCCCATAGCATTTTAAATAGCTTAATAATCTAATTATTAAATACATTTGGATTCATACTGGCTTCTGGTTCTAATACACATATTAAATTCACCAACTGTTCTGAATCTTTTTTGAGATTTCTTATAGCTGAAAATTGTTTAAATACATTTTGAATTGAATTCTCAAGTTTTTCAGTTGTTTCAAATATGTATTTTGATTTAAAGTATTTTAGCTTTTACAATTTTGCCCATTTATTTTGACTACTACATTGAAATTTATTGACATCATCTAATCAGTGTTTGGAATAGAGAGTTTATAATTATCTGTAAACAATTACAAGAGAAAAAAAAAATGGAAAATTACAAATTTTCATTTAAAAAACAAGCAGAGATGTAGACATTTGAAGTGGAGCTGGTAAGTAAAGATCTCCTCTGCCAAAAACAAAGTGAAAATGAGATTCTTGGATGTCCTGGCTTGCACAACCTATTTTCTTCAGTAATGAGCATTCCATCTAAATGTGGCTAGCAAACCTTACTTGAGTGCTTTCTACTCTTTAGCTTAGACATAGAAAGGAAAAATTGAATTCCAGTGAATGGTTTATTTTAATATACAACCACATAATCTTTCCCATAGAAATCTCTTTCTTGTTCAGTGACATTCTGGTTATTTTCTCCAGAATGACTCAGACTGATTTAATGAATGAGATTCTTACTGGTAAGCCACCTACTCCATTTATCCAAAGAGATGGAGAGTGTAGTGAATGACTGCTAGGAAGAGAAATGCAACCTTGTACCTAACACTATTGAATAGCATAGCACTCCAATGAAAACTGAGTTGTCTCCTTTTCCATAAAGTCACATTTTTTACAATAATTTCATCCTTTCTAGATGCCTCATTTGGGATGCCTGGGGTCTGAGAAGTGGAGATGTAGAAAAAGATTGGAAAAGAGACTGGAAGAGATGGAAACCTACTCTAAACCTCTACCCTCATATCCAATGTAACTTTAGGCACACCAGGCTTTCTCTCTCCATTTTTATTTTAATTCCTATTTGGAATCAAAGCAGGTTTGTCACCGTAAAATTTCCTGTAAAGGCAAAATTACCTTTGGAATTTCTTAACAGTCCTGGGACAGTCTTATTTGCACATAGTGTTTTCTTCAGGGAGTCAAATATATCTTCAATATTTGTTTGCTTTTGAATATATTTTAAATAGATGTTTGTACACAATGCTTTAATTAAATAAATTGCTGTCTCTTCACAGTTATAAATTTTATCAGGTGTGATATTAGACCAAAGAATAAATAACTTTTGATGATCCTATATAAATATACATATATATATGATTTCCATCAATGGGTCTTTCCTTGAGAAATCATCACAGACTGAATTGAAGCTGTAAACCATCAGTTCAGCTAGATGGCTTTTATACTTCTTTGAGGTCTGTAGCTTAAGGAGTAGGTCATAACATTATGAAAATGTAAAGAAGAGCTTCACTTGATACAACAAAATAGGTATTGGATTCTTTTCCAACAATTTTAAAGAAAAATGTCATTTAAAGAAAAATTACATGATAGAACATGTAATTCTATTAAAAATCCCCATGCCATTTAAAATCAGTATGCTCTTGGTGTCTGGGGGCAAAATAATGTTTCTTACTTTTTTACTTTTTTTTTTTTTTTCTAAAATCCAGAATACTTTCAGAAACTTTAAAAATTTCTCATGGGAAATTATCCCTCCTCAGTGGAGGGATAATTCTAGTCTGCTCTCTTCAAAGGATGTATAGAGGGGAAAAGTAAATTTAAAGATATCAAAGTTTCTGCCCAAATGACTGAAAGAACCTTGGTGTTCAACATCATAGCAGGAAGCTGCCCGCCTATGTCTTGAAGGAATCAGACAAAATTATCAACTATGCTATGGTTTCAGTCCTTGCCACCTAACTGTTGCACCTTCAGTTTTGCTCTAATGTGGAGTCTTCTGCCTTTTTCATCTGTGTTCCTTGGAAGAGGATAATTAATACATTTGCTTAAAGGAAGCAACCCATGCTAGGGAAAATGCTCCCCCAACCTCGTTTTGGAAAAAAAAAACAAACAGTGGGAAAGCAGGAAATTAGCATAAATGTACCAACTTATTTACGTATGTCTGTCAAAGAAGCACTGAGAGTAGAAAATATTCACAAGATAAGAGGAATTACCATTCATGGCGACCATCACCAGTGTTTTAGACATAAGATAGACTGATAACAGAAATTCATATTCCCAGGCTATCTGCCTCTAGCCCTGAAGTTCACTCATGAAAAGCAGTAAGCTTTGTGTATGGAGCAGATGATTCCTGGGGGCACACAGCTCCTCCTCAGTGACAGTAGCTTTCTGAAATACACATGTTGATTACTTTATATTTAGTGAGAATGACATGTGCTCAGAAGGGAAAAATCTTAATTCTGAAATACTAAGTGACAGTTTCCTTTCTTTTTAAGGGAGAAAAATCTACTTTCATGATGAAATATTTTTCTTTATGAGTGCAAAAATTGATTCTGTCTACTTTGAATACAACAACAACAACAAAAAACTAGATATATCTGTGATTTACTACATAACTTTTCATATTATATTGCACTCTGCCATGTCACATTTTAATAGTGTGAAATAGAGTTTAATATGAACATTTTCTTATATTTTCAACCCAATTCAGATGTACTGTCAAAGAGAACAGAAAGACTCAGAAAATGAAATGAATGAATGCATAAAAAGCAAGAGTATTTTCCATGAGCTAGTGTAAACACAGAAAGACCCTTTCAGAGCAGCATGCCTTTTCACTCCTATAGAAAGTTATCACCCTAAAGCACTGATGGATGATAATTCAGATTTAGACCAGTACATAATCAGTGTTTTCTTTTCCTCTCCCTGGAGCTCAGATGGCACATGAATGGGTGGGCTAATGTTTGTGAAGGTTTGTAAAATACTCAGAAAAGAACCCATAACCTTCAGATCCCAGCTGGGATTTAAACACAAAAGAGAGGAGCAAGGTCATGAGAGCTGGTGCTATTTACAGTATTATCACTTGATATCCAACAGAGAGAAAAACACAGCTGAACATAAAATTGTACTTACCTGTGTCTCATTGTTCATGCAGTGAGCTTTGCTAAGAGAATAGGAAGGCTGCAGGACACATGAATTGTCAGAAGATAATTTGTGTTTTCTTTGAAAGTTTCTGGAGTCTTCATTTCTTGTGTGCAACCCACCTAGTTAATTTTAAGTGATATTGCTTATTTCCTTGCAAAATAAAAGTGAATTTGGACCTTGAATACTGCTGTCAGTTCTATACCCTCCACTGCATTTTCAGTTGTCTTCTCTCTATTCCTCTTGTATTTTTTCCCACCTATTTTAGTCTGCCTCCTCATTCTTCCAATTTCACCATCACCAAATATTGACTGTGAACAATTGTTCAAGTGCTTAATGTTTGTACAACTTATTTTAGTTTTGTTTGTTTGTTTGTGTTTTGTTAGAGAACAAACAGACTCATAAGACTTTCTCTAGACCAGCAAGCAACAAGTGAATATTTCCTGTCATTTCTAAAAAAAAAGTAATAATTTTAATTTCAAGAGTGTTTATTTCACAGTCTACCATTTTTCTGTCTGTTGAAGGTGAACAACAGGATCTCTTCCAACAAACAAACATAAAGGATCTTTACATAAAGGATTTTTTTTGCAAGTGTTTTGTTTTGTTTTGTTTTGTTTTCCTCTTCTTGTGCCTCTGTAGTTATCTTCAAATTGTCCATAGGTTTTTTTTTCTCTTAACATCTGAACTCAGAAAAGTCCAGAAATACACGCAATTTGAGGAAGGTAATAAGAGTAGTATTGATTTTCATACTCACTGAGGAAGATTGCAACACATGCAAGTGGATTGTTGGGGCAGAGGAAAAAGATATATTTGTTTAAAAATATATTTGTTTAAAATTTCAATAGATTGAGTTTAGCTGGTTCTTATTTTGACTAGGAGAATATATTAATCCTTGACAAAGAGACATTTTTGAAACTAATAGGAACTGAGCCTTTTTCTTTTCTCTGGGCAGACATGAAGTCAAATACCCAAAACAAACTTTGAGTAATTGCAATGGCTTGCCTTATACACAATTTTCATTGTACACAGAGAACAAAACTCAGAACTAATAAACTCATATCAGAATTTTTAACAGACTTAATCAAATGCAGTTTTGGACAAAATGCACTTTCTCATAGTTGTATTGACTTTTTACCATCCATATTGAACTTCAGCCTTTCCATTGACTTGCTTTATGGGAGGTATTAATTATGCTAACAAGCTGCTCTTCCCATAATGTTGAAATGAAGTCAACATTTTTGAAACATTAGGAAATGTGTCAATGTTTTTGTCACCATCATTTTTTAATTTTAATTTAATTTTATTTTTTATTTTTTGTAAATGCCAGGAAAAAGGATTACATCTGGGTGGCTGCTCTCCGTTTATTTAATTTAAGATGACACAGACACCTTCTGCATAGCGTCATCCTTCCATCATCCTAATCCAACATAAGGAATGCAGAAAGGATCAGTGAAAAAAAGGAGAGCATTGTTAATCCATCACATAAATCCATGGGTACTGATTTTCAAAAGCTGTGTAAAGTCCTGCTCTCCCACCTCAGAAAACATTGGGGATATCTGGGAGAAGTCTTGAAGTTGAACAGGAAGGATGGTAAAAGTTATGGGATGGCACTCAGGAAGAGTCAATAAAAAAGACTTTTTCCAGTCTGGAAAAAAGACAAGTGAGAAGAAATGTTGTGCATATTTGAAAAAACCTGTAGCACAGAGGATGAGATGAGGAATAAAACTGTTCACTGGCTCTTTCAGTAAAGGAACCTGAGACAATCACATTTAGATTTATAGAAAGGCTTAGGTTGAAAGCAACCTTAAAGACCATCTAGTTCCAACCCCCTTGCTGGGTGTTGATTGCATGGGCTGATTGCACAGAGCCCCATCCAACCTGACACTGAACACTTCCAGAGATGGGGCATCCACAATTTTTCTGGGTAAGTGGTACATTCAGGACAAACAGAAGGATGTGATTTGTGGCACAGATCATAGAGAAGCTTGGGACTCTGCATTGCAATACAATTGTAAATTGTGTGCAGCTTCAAAAATTGAGCAAATAAACTGGTGGAAGAAAAGCCCTTTTGGGCTAATCCATAGAAATAACCACCTCTGGCTGACTTGTTGGAGTTCAACACTTGCTCAGTGACTTGTTGAAGTCACTGAAGGCTTGGAGAGCAAGCTGCCAACAAACTCCATTGCATTTTCTATGTATGCCATTCCTTCAACAATTTTAATTTTAATCCAGAGAGATAGCAATAATTCCATGAATATCAACATTATTTTGTATTTCCACTGAAGTATTTAGAGCAATAACTAACCTGTTCTCCTCAGCATACTCCTGTATTTTTCAAGGGTTATGCAGGAGATGATGGCTGGGACTAATACGTCCATATTTCAAACCAAGAATCCACATTTGGTGTCACACAATATTTGCTTTATAATAAGTTAGTTGACCTCAGTTACTGTAAACAAGATGATATTAAGTAACAAGAAGATATTAGAAAATACAAAGTAAGCCTCATATATTGTTTTGACTGTCTTTTAACCTTTATTTCTCAGCCTATTTTTCTCAAGACCAGGAAAGAAATAGATTTTATTTTTATTTTTAATTAAGTCATTGAAAAAAAAACAAACAAACAAAAAAAGACCTCTAGATTTTTTTTTAAGTTGTTTTGTTTGTTTGTTTGTTTGTTTTTAATTCTGTGGACTCCAGAGCAGTAAAATAAAATTTTAAGATTTTTCACCCTCTTGATCCCTTCTTACAAAAATAGAATTGTATGTGAAAATAACAGTAAGTCTAAAGAAGAATTTATGGGTACCTGAAAAGAAGAATTTACAGTAAAATTTCATTAAAAGGATAAAATCTGGGGAATTTCTGAATATTTCTGGGAAGTCCAGAAATAGTCTGTAATTGCTGCTAGGGAAGTTGACTTATGGATATTCTCTGCTAAGGGCTCTGGTTATTTCTATCTCAATTTCTGTTTTCAGTCCCAAATGGGCAGATCTGAAACAAATGTGTCAATTAAAGTCTTAGACAAAAATTCAGCTTTGTCCTTATGCAAACATCTGCACTAGCTTTGTAAGTAGAAAGAAAATACAACCGATGTTGGACCTCTCCTTGCCTTTGGAGAAGACAGAGGTTTCTAAATGTGCTATGGCTGAGACCTTAGCTGTGGTCTGTTGCTTCAGAACTTGTACTGAGCTGTTCAATGAAAGAAGTCTTCCAGCTTCCCAGTCTCCTCATGAATATGAGATTAGGTTTTAAATTGTCTTAGTTACAGTATGAAGAATGTAGCATGCCTCAGAATGCATAGTATGAAAATCATGGTATGTTTTAGCATGTTTCACTGGATCTAAGTTTTGAATCATTCATTTTACACAAATTGAAAACTTTCTTATATTTTCCTTCTAGTCACACTAGTTTTAATAGCTCAGTCAAACATATGTGTTGTCTACTCTTTGAAATGGGCAGCCGGATTATCTAGGGGTGTCAATTGCTTAATATTTAAGAAATTATAAACAGTGATTAATTGGGTCTGGACACTATAGTATCAAACATTAAATTTAACGTGGTCTTCATTTTTTATTGTCTAGTTGCAAGAGTAAAAAATATACTCATCATACTTCAAAAAAATAGAAGGGAGTTTGGGGAACATCTCTTTGATACATTACTGCTCACTTTTGTATAGGAAAAAAAGAATAAAAGCAAAAAAGTGCTCCCTACTATGCATAATTCGGTATAAATATTTGTGTGTATGTGTATTTACATATATGGAAAAACTCCCATGTTATCATGAGACTGAAATGGTCTGAATGTGAAGAAATGATCATAACCATAATGAATAAAGAGAGAAGGAATTTTAGAAGAAAAGTCTGTTCACCCATCATTACAAGCAAACATCTGGGGTAGCTAAGGAACCTTACTGCTGATTTGTGCAGCAAGGACTGGTGCCTAGGTCTGAGAGGAGAGCTTCCTGTAGCCCTAATGGGTCACTTACCCATCACTCATCCTTTACCTCCACTGCAAGCACTCATTTAGGATTAGTCGTCCACGTGAATATCAGCGTTGGTCTACAACTACACTTGTAAAGATTTAATACCAGCCCTAAGGATTGCTATCAATGTTTAGTGCAACTGCTATTGGCTGTCATAGATGACCTTTAGACTTAATAGCTTTATTAGTAGTAGTAGAAGTAGTAGTAGTGTAGTCCCAAAGTAGTAGTAGTAACAGTACTGTGCTTTTTTATTTATTTTATCATGTACTGTGGTGTTGTTTTTTTTTGGTCAATAATTTTCTTGTAACATCTAGAGGTTTCTTGCTAACAAACTGTAGATTCTTCATGCACTGTGGCAGAACAGTCCCTTAGGTCAGTGCTCAGGTGTGGAAGAATAGGAAATAAGGTCAACCAGCTGCCAGGAGCAGAGGCCAACACCGCTATTTCCGCAGTACAGGAGACAGCCTAGAGGCTGGGAGCTATTCCAGGAGGAGGAATTTATTTCTGCTCCTACATGCCATGGGTTCATGTGGCTCAGAGATCAAGTGCTGCCTGCTATCTCCCCACGTGCAGAGCTTGGGGTTATTACTGTATTCTTATGCACCTCAGACACCCTTGTTTCTTATGGCACATGGTAGGCTCTTATTACTGAGGGATGCACACACTTGCAGGCCCACCTCTCCTTACAGTGCTTTAGAGCTTTCCTAACTTCCACTGAACAAAATATCTGTTCAGCTGTAAAAGTAGTGTGGATCCTTACATTAAGTATTATTTTTAAACAGAAATACCATGGTATTTATATACTTATTGTCAGCAAAATAATAACTGCAGGCATACACATTTGCTTTCAGCTCTAAAAGATATATGTGAGATGTGATAATTTTTGTTGATAGACAAGTGAGAAGAAACTTTTTTTTTTTTTTTTTCAGATTATCTTATCTTCCTGAATCCCATGGTCATGTGCGTTATTGTTAACATAGGTCATGGCAGCAACTGTCTTTATGTTAGCTTTTAAAAAAGTACTGTTACCTTGGTAACTGCCATATCACCTCCTTGAAATAACATGCACAATATAGAATATGATCTTTTGCACTGTGAAGTATTCTAGGGAAAATGTTCAGCGTTAAGCACTTTTTTTTTTTCCAAATTTTAATGAGGTTTGAATGATGTTTTTACTAATTTTTTTATCTGCTTTCCCCATTTAAAATATTTTTATAGAGAAAACAAATGAGTGCACCAATGCATACTTCCATCCCTAATGACCCCTTCAGTTAGTGACAGAACTTACTGTACATGTCATTTTCCATAATACAGGTATTACAAAAGTTATATCAATTATTTGCTTCAGTCATTGCATTCCACTTACTCTGTTTCACTTAAATAGCTCAGAGAATAGAGTGATTGAGCTAAGGCAAAGAGAAAGGTTCTGAAACATATTCATCTGAATTATTTTATTCAAAAATACATGGAATTTAAGACCAGAAGCAACCATTGTGACTATTTAGTTTGGAGTCTTGCATAGTACAAAGAACAGAATCTCACTGAGCAATCTCTCAGAAAGATGTGAATGGGTTGATGAATTTTTAGGAACATATCCTTGCTAACCATCTTTGTACAGCAAATGCAAGCAAACATCCAGACTGGGATCAGCTTTTACTGTTGCCAGGTTGAATCCTATGTTTTACATGTTCTACCTTATCCTGGACTTTCTCAGGACTGACCTTTGGAACAACTGGTTGAGTTGTGGTTATATGTTTCAGCTTCATTGTGTTTTGTCCTTTGCACATCAGCTTTCTGGCTTCTGAGTTTCAGAAAGAGGTTGGTAATGACTCAGACAAGTGAAGAAAAAAAAAAGGCAAAAGTTTGCATTCCAGTTTTTAAAATGCACTAAACGCACTAAGTAAAAGTGAAATATCAGGCAAAACGTTTTGTTCCGTCGTTTATGACCATCCCATTGCTGTTCCTGGAGTTCCCAGTAGTGCAACATCTTTCTCCTCCAGCATGCACTCCCTGTTCTTTGCCCAATTCTGTTTGCTCTTAAACCTCATTGATTTCCTATCAGTTATTTAGCTGCCAGATACAGCTTTCAAAATCTCTGCAGACTGTACAAGCCATCTAGGAATCAACTTACTAAGCATATGTTGGTGAATTTTAAACTTTGTAAGATTCTTCAAGACACTAAAGAAATATTTCTTTAGTAGTATGTCTTTTTCTCTCAGTTTAGACAGACAGCTACAATAATATTTGATGAGCCTTCATAAAATAATGAGTAGTTTAAGTAGATCGATCTGAATAGGCTGCACCAATGGGCTGAGGTCAACTGCATGAAGTTTAACAAGGCCAAGTGCCAGGTCCTCCACCTGGGGCGCAATAACCCCAAGCAGAGCTACAGGCTGGGAGATGAGTGGTTGGAGAGATGCCAGGCAGAGAAGGACCTGGGAGTGATGGTTGATAGTCGGCTGAATATGAGCCAGCAGTGTGCTCAGGTGACCAAGAAGGCCAACAGCATCCTGGCTTGCATAAGAAGAAGTGTGGCCAGCAGGTCTAGGGAAGTGATTGTCCCCCTGTACTCAGCTCTTGTGAGGCCGCACCTCGAGTACTGTGTTCAGTTTTGGGCCCCTTGCTACAAGAAGGACATCGAGGTGCTTGAGCGGGTCCAGAGAAGGGCGACCAAGCTGGTGAGGGGCCTGGAGAACAAGTCCTACGAGGAGCGGCTGAGGGAGCTAGGCTTGTTCAGCCTGGAGAAAAGGAGGCTCAGGGGCAACCTTATTGCTCTTTACAGATACCTTAAAGGAGGCTGTAGTGGGGTGGGGGTTGGTCTGTTCTCCCACGTGCCTGGTGACAGGACAAGGGGGAATGGGCTTAAGTTGCGCCAGGGGAGTTTTAGGTTAGATGTTAGGAAGAACTTCTTTACCGAAAGGGTTGTTAGACATTGGAACAGGCTGCCCAGGGAAGTGGTGGAGTCACCATCCCTGGAAGTCTTTAAAAGACGTTTAGATGTAGAGCTTAGGGATATGGTTTAGTGGGGACTGTTAGCGTTAGGTCAGAGGTTGAACTCCATGATCTTGAGGTCTCTTCCAACCTAGAAATTCTGTGATTCTGTGATTCTGTGATAGATTGTGGTCAGATTTCAAAGGAGAGATTGCTGGCATATCAAATAATAATAAAAAAAAAAAAGTATTTAAGTGAAAACTTCTATCCTGATTTTTCTTTGAAAAGTGAAAATATACATTTTATTATTATTTTTTTTTTTTTCTGTGGAATTTCTTTTGGAATGTGTTTTTCCTATCTGTGAGAATTTTCTATCTTTCCTCTCATTTCTACTGATGAATTTGGAAAAGAAATGGGATTTGGACTGACAAATTTGCATTGTTAGGATTATTTGCATGCTTCACACAAGCAAATTGGTCTTGAATCTTTTCTCTCTGACAGGTAACGTAAGTCTGCTGAATTCAGTGAAGTTGCACAGTTGGAGATCCAAGGTAAATGAGAAGAAATCCAGCTGTTTCTATGAAATCTGAGAACGCTGTGGGGTTTTTGTGCATTTAAAAACATTGCTGCTATGGATTTTAATAGTTTTTATTTATTAGACCAGAGAATTAAAGAAAAGTGCCTGTTTGTTGGTCTGAGACTGGGTTTTTTAAACCTGACTAAACCAATTAAAGTTGATCTTAATGCCAGCAAGAAATAGACATCTTTCAGAAACATTTTACTTCATTGATAGTTCTGTTGTTTAAAATAAATAAATAAATAAATAAATCACTATATAAAAGATACAAAAGATAGCTAATTCTTCAGTTGATCAGTTAATTCTTGCTTGGACAATGTGACTTTTCCATTTTTTTCAAATGATAAAACAAGAGTAAGAAAATGTTTTGTGCTATGTGTGGGAGGAGACAAACGAATAACCAGTAAATTAAAATATTAAAAGAAGCCAAATCACATTGCTTCTCCTCTCCCCACTGTTAGAGAAAGTATTGCATGCCTGACATTACAAACTCTCTCAGCTTCCCAGAAGGTAGGACTAGCTTTGTATTAATAAGTTAATAATACATTCGGAGATTGTCCATGTTTCTAAGTTTTTTTTCTCGGGAGTCTCTTTTTGGGAGTAGAACCCTACAATGACCCAAATGAAATTCTCCTATTCCCCTATTTTCAAACTCCATAATAAAGAACAGATCTCAAAAAGACTGCTATAATCCCGAATGAAGAATATACTCGTATAGATTTTATTCTCCCAGCCCTCCAAATATAGAAATTTAAAATATGATAAATATATAATCAAGAATATAATATATACACTTAACCTCCACCCCCTTTCACTTTGAAGAAATAGTTTTTATTAAAAAAAAATGTTTCTTATTCTTCTGGGGGGAACGTGTTCTGAAATGGCACTTGCATTTTCAAAATGATGATATATTTTAAATAAACACTTATTATTTTTTTTTCATCTATGATCCTTGTTGACTGTCCCTTCAGTCTGCCCAAACGGCAGCTGAATGCCACTTCACAGAAGCACAGAATCATCTAGGTTGGAAGATATCTCCAAGATCACTGAATCCAACTTCTGACCTAACACTAACAAGTCCTCCACTAAACCATATCCCTAAGTTCTACATCTAAACATCTTTTAAAGACCTCCAGGGATGGTGACTCCATCACTTCCCTGGGCAGCCCGTTCCAATGCCTAACAACCCTTTCCGTAAATAAGTTTTTCCTAATATCCAACCTAAACCTCCCCTGGCGCAACTTTAGCCCATTCCCCCTTGTCTTGTCACCAGGCACGTGGGAGAACAGACCAACCCCCACCTCTCTACAGCCTCCTTTAAATTATCTATGGAGTGTGAGAAGGTTGCCCCTGAGGCTCCTCTTTTTCAGATTGAACAATCCCAGCTCCCTCAGCTGCTCCTCATAAGACTTGTTTTCCAGACCTCTCACAAGCTTTGTTGCCCTTCTCTGGACTCGCTCGATCACCTCAATGTCCGTCTTGTAGCGAGGGGCCCAAAACTGAATACAGGACTCGAGGTGCGGCCTCACCAGACCCGAGTACAGGGGGATGATCACTTCCCTAGACCTGCTGGCCACACTGCTTCTTATGCAAGCCAGGATGCTGTTGGCCTTCTTGGTCACCTGAGCACACTGCTGGCTCATATTCAGCCGACTATCCACCAATACTCCCAGGTCCTTCTCTGCCTGGCAGCTTTCCAACCACTCATCTCCCAGCCTGTAGCTCTGCTTGGGGGTTACTGCGCCCCAGGTGCAGGACCTGGCACTTGGCCTTGTTGAACTTCATGCAGTTGACCTCAGCCCATTGGTGCAGCCTATCCAGATCCTCCTGCAGAGCCTTCCTGCCCTCAAGCAGATCAACACACGCACCTAGCTTGGTGTCGTCTGCAAGCTCACAGCACGTTTATGCTTATGATAGGTACAAAGCTAAGGAAACCAGCATGATGCAGGTGAGCTGGATACTTAAAGTGAACCAACACCTGGATTTGAAATTTGTCATCTATCTGCTTCTATCTTAGATTTAGCTAATTTTGCAATCTGATGTGCCATTTTCTGTAGTGCAGCAAATGTTAATAACAGCTGTCAAATTTCTTCAGGTGTAAATACTGTAATAAAGGGTAACCATTTTAAATAAATAAATAAATAAATAAATATGTGCATTTGTGGAAGACACACAAGGAAAGAGATACAGTAGCATAAAGCATTACATATAGCTCAAACTGTCAAACCATATTTCCTAACAACCTTATTATTTCATAATAACCTTAACAGTTGCAGTCTTTTTTAATCTACTATTTAAAGCAGACTTTATTATAAGTCAAAAAAGATTACTTTTCTCATTAACATTAAAAATCAGTAAAATAAGACATTTAGATATTTCCTGCTCATTTCTTGTATAAGCATCAGAAAGAACAATTTTCACTCAAATCCAGGAAGAGATTAAGGAGCCTAAAATGTCTGTCCTTGCTTTTTTGCCACAGCCACCACTTTTTTTTTATTTTTTTTGCATGTTTTATGTCCATTTGGTTTTGGATCCTGGTTGCCCTGATTAAACCTAATTATTTTTCCTTTTTTGAGCTTTCCTAGTTTTACCAACCCAGAATTCCCAAGGAAGGAGGTGGTGCAAAGCTTTGCTCAAGTGGCAACTGTTGAAACTAAACCACCTGAAAAAGGCAGGGAATCTGGATTTGGGTGACACCTGAAAGGGAGAAAAGGGAATTGAAATGGCAGAGGAAGGTGATATATAGGAAATGTTAGCATGGGCTTCCTGAAACAGTCTTGCTTCCTTCATTCAGTACTCCACACAGACTAATTTTCATTTCTCCTTAGAAAGCAAGAGATTTGAACTATAGTAGCCAAGCATTTCAAATGTAGATGATGTTTTGTTAAACAGAGGTGGATATTTTGGAAATGCAGAATACCAAGGGTGTATAGAAAGCCATTATCAAAACAAATTTATATCAACTAGATAGGTGTCAGACATAATCAAAGGTGGCTCTGTTTGAGCTGAAGGTTCTTCTACCATAGTGTTACACAACAAGTGGAGCTAAATGACACTGAAATCAAAATAAATGGCTGAAACTTGTTTCCTTTTAAAACAACCGCAGAACTTCTCTTTAATGCAGTGGTAAAAGATCAGTTACAAAAGAAAATAAGCTGATTTGTCCAGTCAGGGGAGACTGTATAGACTTGGATACTGCATTCAGAGCAACATCAACCTTAGGTGACTAATACAGAAAATATTTGGTACAGGGAATAATAGAAATAGGAGTCTGGATAAGGCCTGAAACCAGAAACCCCATAGTGGATAGAAATATCATATAAAGAATGGTGATAGATAAGAGTGTGGGTTTGCTTGTGGTTTTTGTTTTGTTTTGTTTTGTTTGTTTGGTTGGTTGGTTTTGTTTTTCAGAAACACTTTTTCTGTGAAAGGCTCTGAAATGAAAAAGAGAAAGAAAAGATCATTCAATGCAAAACTGGAGGATCAAGACAAAAGGAGGAAAATTAACTTTAAATTGAGACTTCAGGGCCTGGAAGGCTTTTCTATCTCTCTTTAAACTAATCTTACAGAAAAACACTGTTGACAGTGTTACAGCTATTATATTCCCACCACCAGTCTGAAAACCACACTAACAGCAAGCCATCAAATATCCTTATCACAAAAGAAAGAATGAACACTTCCTCCTTATTGCACTGCTGTTCCAAAAGGCTATGAAGACAGACACTATTAGATAAAATTACATTTACTGCTATTCCTCAATCTGTACTAGTCCAAAGCCACATGTAGTATCTCCTGCCATGAAGTGGAGGGACAAGAGAAATGCAGTATGAGTCCTTATGAAACACCATTGAGAAAATTACTAGAAAAGTTCATTCTTTCCAAAATTTTGCATGCCTTCCTTGTCTTAGCAAGGATTTATTTATTTATTTATTTTCTTGTCTGAGACCATATTGCCAGCCAGCGTTGGTTTCTAAGGCCAAATCTTTTCCTAAGTTATTACAGGAACTCTGTTATAGTCTCAGAAATGTTTATTCTCTTATAAAGAGAGTGAATCTACTGAAACCTTAGAAAGCTCCATTACAATCAGATAAATAACTAGGAATGTCAAATGATGTAACCAAGTATAACACAGGACATTACTGACACAAGCATCTCTGATGCTCCTGAACATGCCCTTTGGGACATATACTTGGAAACAGAATGTTTTTCTCTCACCTAAGTGGAAGTATAACAGCTCTTCTGTTTCCAGAAGGGTGGAACAAGCTACAATTAGGAATCACTTAATAAGTACTAACACTGATCTTAGCATTTAGAGTATTTTTGAAGGAAAAAGCCTCTGAAGGCCAGATTCTGTCCTGTCTTCTCACATTCAGTAATGGCTTATTTACCAACATTTCAAAACAGAGCTATTAGTTCATTATTAAAAAAAAATAAAACTAGCTTTACTTGTCCCTGACTATATGTATATAAAAAATATGAAACATGTATATATATATTAAAAAAAAAAACACAAACAAACAGAGATTAAGTATTATCATAATGATAATTTTTCTCATTTGTATTTTCTTTTATTGTTTTTTTTTTTTGTTGTTGTTGTTCTTTTGTTTTGTTTAGTTGTTTAGGGAGCTGTAAGATTTTCATGGTCAGCTATTAATACAATTCTTAAGAGTTAAGCAAACATTATATTTCACTTTTACATAGCGAATTAAGACATGGAGAGTGAAAATAACTATTCAAAATCCTAACAGGCAGCTACTGGCAGCGCTGGAATAAATATTTTAATAATCCTACCTCCTCAAGAATCCCTAAAATATCATGTTTCTATACAGCCATCATTCAGTTAACTGTCATTTGCTGGATGGCTATGATATATATGTAGGAAGAAAGTAAATGACAAATAAGTGATTTGTCTTTTTTAGTCTGGGAGAGTACAAAGTTAGTCTACAACAGACAGTTAAAGGTGTGATGCTATTTAGTGCATAATTTGGGAAGAACCTGTAGACTTAGTTTCTGTCTGAGTGTTAGTGTCTGGTTTATGCTGTTAATGTGATATAACTAACTCCTGATGAAATCCTGTGGAAAGCATTTGAAATTCCCAAGACCATTTCCCATCTACCTAGAGGAATCCCATTTTGGAGTCATGAATATAGCTTGTATCTCAAGAGGAGCCTTGGTGTGGTTGCTTAGAAACCAGACAAAGGGATTCAAGGGAGAAAGAAGGTGTAATGGTAATGAATGAAAATATAATCTGTGGCAACATCTGACTCATATGGGTAACTGGAAGAGGCTTGGTGCCTGTATAGTTGATAAAATTATATTTTCATTTCTGTCAATTCATTCTTGTCAGAGGAGTCTTAACTCCCTTAATTGTCATTTAGCTGTAAATTACGTCTTTATTCACAAAATCTGGTCAGAGTATGTATATATTATCCAAGGGGACCAGAAATTAAGAAATTCTTTCTGACAAAAACTGTTTTAACAAGCTAATGAAAATTAAAGCTTTATTTGTAACTTTGTTTATAGAACAGCACTTGGGCAGCATGTGTCTTGGGATCTCTGATGACAGTCAGGTACGGTAGATTAACACTGATGATGATCTCAAAATCACATAAATAAGCTTCTGTCATAAGTGCTGCACTGAGCTACCCGTGGCTGGAGGATGCTTATGATTCAGCTCTCCATTACCTCCTCAATGAATTCACATGCGGCAGCTGGGTGGCAAATGTCGGCATATGGTGAGACAATAGCATAATCTGAAGGTACCTCAGACCTTTAGAACCGCATACAAATAGGCTGGTGACACAATGCAGTATTGATGTAGGGCAGATGTAACCTGCAAAAAAGGTGGGTGCTGGTGGGCTGCTGAGCTGGCCATCTGCCTGCAGCCTCTGGCTATGATGCCAGCATGTCCACCTACCTCTAAACATAGTACGCTGTGCATCGCACTTGTGTTGGAGATGGTGAACTTCTGCAAGGCCAAAATGTGAAATAAAGTGTGTAGCTACAGCTCCCACTGTTTTGAGAACAAAGTTTTTTTTTCCCTGTTGTGTGACACTGACCATATACTCATGTTATATTGGTAACAAAGACCAGGTTGCTTACATGGTGGTAAATAATCTAATAAATTCATTATTATGGATGATTACATTATATATTCATTTATACATATTATTTATTCCTTTTTAAGGTTGTTAAATGCATTCAGAAGGAAAGAAATGTGCATGCAACCTCAATCCAGAGATGATGACAGAGCTTATAACAGCTAGTTTAAAGCAATGATTGCTTCATCATGTTGTCACAGATTGTGTGGGAAATGTTATATTTTCATGAGTTAAAAAAATAAGGAAAGTTGCTAATAATAAAACCAATATCCCTACTCACACAGGAGTGTATGATGTTACACCCAGTCACACTGAGACTTGAATCTCAAGGCACAAGCATCCAAATAGCAAAATAAGTTCAGAAAATTGTGATGGTTTCAGTAGGATGCCAGTCATGAGGGCTCAGAAAGCCTCAGGTTAGATTTTAAAACCTGTTCAGGGCAGAGTGGACGTGAGTGTTAAATTAAAATAATAGTAAATAGAGGTATTGTGATGCCTTCTTAACTCAGTCTTTCTCTTTTCCAGAAGTTGTTTTTTATGCAAACATCATTGTCTTAGCAAATCTACAGAAGCAGCCAAGAAAGCAGAATCAATTTGGTGAGCTGTTCTCTGCTGGTAATTCTCCTTGTCTCCTGTGCCATTCCTTCCAATGCTTCAGGTTTGAATGTGATGTTCACACTAATTTGCTGTTTGCTATTTTGTCACCGAAGTGCAACCATTGGGTTAACTTCTAATTTGTCATCTGAAATTTTGACAAAGATGTCTAGCATTAATGCCTGACCATTTGATATGAGGGGAAAGAAGGAAGGAACAGTTCTTCGTTGCACAATCGTCAAATATGAAGGGCTTGTGGGCAGGGTCAAGTGGGGAAAAAGGAGAAAATATGGTGTGGGGAGGAAAAAAAGAGGACTGGGATGAGGACATAGGTTTTTGGTTGTGCTGCTGTGAGGGACTGGTGTGGATGTAAGGGTTGTTGCTGAGGAAGGGGTGGCAGGAAAGCAGCAGAGCTCCACTAGGCAGGGAAGGGCTGATCTTCCCAGGCCAGGGCAGCTGAACTTCTCCCTGGAGGTAAGCAGACCAGGCAGTCTTTGAAAACTATTTAATAGTTAAATCCTCTGCCAATTCTTCTATTACTTTATCTGATGGTACCTACCGTGAGACAGATAACCTTATAGCTATTTTCACAGTCCAGCTCATTTTTTTTTTAAGAATATGGGGCAATGTTAGTTTTATTTTCCCAATCTACTTCAATGTCTGCTGACCCCTAGGACCTGTTAAAATCATATTCTAGTGATCCAGAGTATCCAGCTCTGATAACTTTTATAGAAACAAACTGTATTGACATGATAATTTCAAAATGTCTAAATTATATTTAACATCTTCCCTAGTTGCTGTTGGAAGGGAGACCACTCTATAATCTGTATCATCTGGATTTTTCATGAAATACTCAAAAAAAAATAATTATAAGAGAATTTGAGTTTACCACACTATTATGGACAGCAGTTAATTTCCATTTAGTCCTGGGAAAATTTCCTTGAAAAGACTCCTTGACTATGTATAACACACATGTCTCTTGCTTTTTCAAAATGAGTTTATTTATTCACTCAAATGTATTTATCTACACAAATCTAAACTTATGCATATAATATTTTTTATTCACTCAAATACATTTCACACACAGAAAATGGTAGAGAAAGCTGCATATTAGTATCTTTTCTAATTCTTGGTCTCTGCAAGTTTTGGCCCATTCTCATCAGCCAGGTTTGCTTTTCTTTCCAGGCTTGCAGACAAAGCCATTGTCTTTTGTATTTTCTATCTTCAACTCCCTTCTGAGTTCCTTTCTGTTTTCATCTGCTGACAGTCACTTCATCTCACCTCCTTTTCTGAGGCTCCCATATTCATTGATATGTAGCATTGCCTTTGATCGTAGGGTCTCCTGTCAGCTTGAATAAAGATAGGCAAAAAAAGAACCATGAATTTATGCTCCCTCCCTGTGTTCTCTTATGGAGTCTTGACTCTTTTGTATTTCCTTTCTCTTAACTTCATCCTCTCATTTAATTCTGAGAACCAAACAAAGATAATATCAAACACATAAAGTGAGGAACACAGAAAGTCATAAAATAATAGCATCTTTCATTCAAAATTCCAGGTAATTGTAGAAAAGATCTCTGCATTACTGAAAAGTACCTTTAAGTATATAAGTGTTCTTGTATGCCATTGTTGCTAATCATACAGATAAACCTATTCATCTACACAAGGACACTTAATGACGCCCAAGCAGATGTTTCGTGTCTTAGTATAAAATACAACAATTTCAGTTACTAATACATAAATATGGAGACAAATCCATAAACATGAATTCTGAGATTTGCTGAGATTAGGATTTTGCATAGGGTTGAAGGGTGCACGTACAATCCCATCGATTTAACTGAGGCACTAAGCAGCTGTTAAAGCCTTGAATTTCATCCTCTAACAAGGCCCAAGTCCTAAGAAATAAAATCACCAGGTAAAAGATACACTTTTTTTTTTTTCTTTTTTTTATTCTGTTGTGTGATTTAATTTCTTAGATCAATTTATTTTGTAAGAAGTAAGCATTAATGCATGGATTTTCTCTGAGAACTTTGAAATCTCTATCCTCCCAGGAGATAAAAGTTTATAGCATTATTTGTCACATTATGTGTTTACTACAAACAGTTTAAGATTAAAGGCATATTTATTGTAAGAACTGAAGCAATGAATTAGATGTTGCATGTTTCATCTATACTTGTCACAATTCTATAAAGCTTGTTAGCAGTCTAGGATATACAATGATTTAAGGCTGGGTTCACATTCAGCTTTCTATTTCAGGCTGAGGATCTACAATTATCTTGCCACTGTATTTCAAAAGAGCAGAATCTTGACTGCTTACAAAAAAAAAAAAATCCAATTAATGACTTAATAAGTATGTCTGTAAGAAGCAGTATTGGTTATTAAAGGAAAAGTATTTTCCTTCAAGTTGTCCTGCTCAGGTGTCTTCCTTATAAAACAAGCATCATGTTCATTACCTGAACAAATAACTGAGTCACAAGATATGAATTTGGTCCATTAATTGTATACTGATTATACACGAAGTTTATGTAATTGCAAGTAAAATATTCTGACCTATTTTGGTGAGTAGTTCCACTACCTATGCACTGTAGGGAAAATAGAAGCTAAAGGCTATTATTTTTTTACACTTGCAAGTTGGTTTATTTATTATGTTCTCAAAATTTTATAGCACAAATGGGAACATGCAAATCATTCTTCTGCTGTAAATTAAAACTATACATTTCTATGACTGTAGATTCATAACACGGCCACTGGTAGCTGGCATTATCATTTTAGCAATTATGATCCATAAAAATAAATTATCCCAACACTGAGCAACAAAACTCCAAACATGCAAATCATCATGGGATATGAACAATTCCTGCAGTGATTGTCTTTGAATATTTGCACAAATTTTAAAATAAATTTTCTAGCAGATCAAAACACTGACATCTAATAAGGTTTACTTTGGGCATGTGAATTTCATGACTCATCAATATATGAATATATAAATAATGATTAAAAGGATAAACAAAACAAAACAAAACAACAACAACAAAAAAACTTTACCACGCATTCATGGAGAGCAGGTTTTAATTTTCTGCCAGACCAACTGTCCTGAAACCTTTGCGTAAGTGGTGAAATGATGTAAGATCATGAAGGAAGGAAGAAGCAAAAGGCATGGTTAGGAAATTCACTCAGGGTATGTTATTAGAACCTGGAAATTATGCTAGTTGTACAAAGGGCAGTCTAGCATGGTGCCATTTGTACCAGACATGTACAACTGAGATTGACAGCAGTCTGTCAGGCTCCAGCTTCCACAGTTCACCTCTGACCCTAGTTTTAAGAAATATGAATAACCACAGAAAGAAAGAAAGGGAAAGAACCATGTCTGGGGTGGAAAAGAAGGATGTGGAGCTAATAGCAGGAATAGCAATAGGAAACTGTAGCTAAAATTATCCATGTACAGTCTTTTTGATTCCCAAGCGGACAGCAATCCCAATGCCTTTGTGTGTGACTTGGTGAAAAACAGTGGCTTGTCTGGGCTGAATATGAAATTACTTATGTGAGAACAATGCTAGGAGTGTGAGAGGAAGAAAAGACACTGAAAAAGGACCTGTGGCCTTTGTACTAATGTCTGTGCTGTAATTTACAAATACGTTTGAACCTCAAGCAAGAATCACCATTCACTTGTACTCAGGTTTCCACCTCTATTCATATATCTTGTAATTTGACACAATATATACTGGTGCCATATGTGATGGGAAGATGAAAGGATGATTTATTGAGCACAAGATAACTCTGATGTAACCAGTTGTTATAGAGTGGTGCTATCTGCCATTTTTTAATAGGAGATAATGATAAGGCTTTTTCTTCAATGGATGTTCTTTCAATTAATTTTACATGAAGAAAGCTTCAGGCTCTTTCTTTCTCACACATCTTATATCCTCTATGAAAACACTGTGCGGGAAAGAGGAGAATGTTATATAAGTCCTGGTGCCATTTTTTAATATTGCAAAAGCTATTCCAGTTCCCCTTTGACACTCAAAATTAAGACAACAATGACGATAACATTGGTGGAAAACATCAGAACACAGACAAGGTTTGCAGTGGAGAGGTTGGCTTTCAGTTATAGTCGCCAATCAGTTCCTTTATGTTTTTACATAACTCTCTCTGAGGGACTCTTCATCTGCCCCAGTGCTTGTGTTTTTGCATGGTAAATACGAAAACCCAAACATAAATGTGAAAGAGATTGAATTCCTTTCTGTTTGTAAAGTTGTCATAAAGTTGCTTTTTTTGCCCTTAAAGTATATCGTCTGTATTTGCTCCATATCATTAAGATAATGTATTAATGAGACTATCTGAAAAAAAGGAAAAGGAAAAGGAAAAGGAAACACTTTAAATGTAATTATAGTCAGATGTCAAAACCTATCAATAGGTTTAGATATTCACAACATGCTTAAGCAATGAAATGAACTTTCTTAGTATTAAATACTGAAAAATGAAAAAAAAATAAAATATGGAGAAACACTTGAAATACTTAAAATTGAAATACACTTTTAATTTGAACATATTTCTCAGTTTTCTTAAACAATGTTTAGGATGAAATATCTAGTGCAAAGTCTCATTAAATTGTTTTAATGTTGGAATAATAAAGCCAAACCCTGCCTCAGGTTTCTGAAGAGGTATGAAATGTAAATGTGATTTTTTTATCCCCCATGATGTGGCTGTGTGAAATGCACTGGGAAGAGTATGCTCCTTCAATGACTACTGAAAGTGTTTGTGCACATAGTTTCATCTCTCATGGTCTTATCTGCCAACACACTTGTATATGTGAGGAAGAGAAAGATGGGATACTTTCACCCTGGAGGACTTCTGGACTCCTGGGAATGGTATGTGTACTGGCCACTAACCCACTCTTTGTTGGAGCAGAACCTGAGCAGAATCAACCTACCCTTCCCTGGGCAAACTTCTAAGTTTGCCCAAGAAAAGGATGAGAGAAGAACCTGTCCAAGAACCACACTAGCTAACCAGGTCTGATAGCCTGTTCTAGATAAGGTAGCAACATCCTTCAGCCCTCTGCAAGCTCCTCATACAGCTCTGTTGGCACAGGGCATCTTCCCCTTCAGGGAGCTGAGGTTGCTGTTGTGGTGAGCATCACTGATGATGCAGCTCATAGGTTGCATTGGTTGAGTTGGTTGCTATGAAGGATTATGGTTTACACAAGCTAGGTCTTCCTTAAGTGAAGGCACCAGCACCAAAAAAAATAAAAAAAAAAATAAAAAAAAAGGCTGAATAGAATACAGTGGGAGGAAAGAAAGCAGGAAGCAGAGAAATCTCGTGTACTCTTGGAAAACACAGGGAAAATACATTCTTTAATCTTCTTCATAATCTTAGATTTACTTTTAATGTTAGTGCAGAAGACCAGGATGATTTTTCAAGTTAAATCTCTTTGGTCTGTTTGGTTCTGAATCAGCATTATATTGAGTTATACCACTGAAAGCCTGGTTACTGTATCTGTACATACAGTGTAACTGCAGAAAATACTACAGAAATATATGGTCAACTGGAGAGGAATCAGTCAAGGTTTGTGTCCCCATACCAAAACACTGAAAACAGGATTGAACTGTGAATGACCACATTAGCTGTCTAAATACTGAGCTATAGATAGCCTATTTCCAGGAAGGACTCTCCAATCTCAAGTTTCATTAATTAATTAATTAATTTATTTATTTTATTTATTTATTTATTTATTTTTTAAGGAAAACTCAGACAGTTTTTGCTGGGCAATTAGCCTGGAGACTGAGGGAAAGGAAAAATGATGGGAATTAGTATAATGGTTACTGTAGGGCCAGGTGGCTGAGAGTCAGCTTCCTTTAAGTTGTAAATATGAGGAATTAAGGTTACTTCTAGGTTGCAGTGGGTAAAAGGAATAATTGGGTAGGGCTGCAGGGAAAAGCAGAAGAGTATGGTATTTTGCCTGTGTTGCACTTTTTATTCTGATTATGTTTGTAAAACATATTTGAAGGTAATCTCTCCCTGTTCAGGAAGTGATGAAAATAGCAGTCACTGTATCTCTCAAAGTGGAGGTCTTGGTCTCAAAGGAACTTTTATGTGTTATGGGAATATACTTAATTTTCAAATCTGTTTTATCTATAACATAATTTTTAAGATCTTAAACTGACAGTTAATTTATTTATTTGTTTATTTATTTATTTTTAATTAAGGGTGCAATTAAGTGTATTAGAACATGGGGTGAATCTTCTAGCAAGTCTACATACAAACTTCAAAAGTAGATGACTGAGTATACTTAAAATATACATAAAGATATAAACAGAACATGTAGTTACAGTGTAAAATACAAATATGATGTTTGGATTCAAACATCTGGAGTACATGGACAAACTTCAATTTGAACCACTTTGGGGATGTGTTTCAACTAACACACACACAAAAAACAACAACAAAACAAACAAACAAACAAAAAAAAAACACCCCAACCTGTTCACTATTGAGTTTAGAGAAAATATATTTGATTCATCCTGCTCTGCTAACAATTCAGTTCCTGTCAAATATGAAATATGAATATTGGCCTTGGGTCAAATATGACTAACTCATATTTACAATATTATATAACTGTAGATATATTTAATATTCTGAATATATTCAGCTGCTTGAATAAGAATTGCAACAAGTCAGGATCAGTAGAAGGAAAATTCCTGAACTGTCCTTGACTGTGATAGCAAATATCAGCAAGCTTTACTTTCTGCTACTTATGATCGTACAATACAGAAGCACGTAAATTACTTTGTTGAAGGTCTAATCCTGTTGGATCTTGTATTAAGTAATTTAATACAGAGCAATTATTTTAAATTTTTAATTGGGAAGGGATAGATTTCTATTATTGTCCTAATTAAAACCTTTTAATTTGAAAAATAAAATTCTTGTTCTCACACAAATTAATCTTGAAATAGCAAACTGTGGCCTGATTGTAAAATGTCTATTTTAATTGTGGATTATCTGGCAATGAAGAAGCTAAATTGGAATCAGTTTTTAAATAAGTGCATAATGTTTCTTTGACCAATTTTCAACAGAGGTATAATATAGACTAGATTCTGATTTTGTTTTCAAGAGCTCAAAATGTCTTCAGAATGGGACATTCTGAAATAAAATGTCAAAAAAAAAAAAAAAGCAAACATAAAAAACCTCTTTTATGTCACTGATTCTGTGATTCACATAAATATGGAGGTGCTTTTATGAGTGTGAGAAGGGCCAGAATCTTGGATGGCCTATATCAATTTAGCTCTGTGTGAAACAATGCAATCAGTCTGTTTAACAATAGCAAAAATGTCAGGCAAGGCTAGTTCAGACTAGGAGCTTACATTTCCTTCCCCAAGAAACAAGAAGGCCAATTATTCCTTAAACAAGTGCTTAACTCTTAACTTAAAACTCTGGAATAGTTTCATACACTGTAAAAACTCTAAATATAGGTAGGGTAGATGGGAAACACTACAGACAGTTTGCTGTAAGGACCATCTTTAGAGAAAGTGAGGAAGTAGGAAAAAATGCACAAAAAAATAAATAATGATTTTATTCTAATTTAATAAAACGTATTAGCACACAACGAACAGAAAATCATTCAGGGTTTTATTTTCATGAAATATATTCACCTGGAGATAGCAGATTATTGAAACTAAAATTTTTCCTAAGGACACATTACTTTTGCTGCTTTATTCCAAAAAGTCAGATTTTGAGTATAACAATAGGGAGTACTTGGATGTTTAAAGAGATGTTTTGTTTGTTTGTTTCTTTCTTTCTTTCTTTAAACCAGCTCTTGGTTTTGAAGCTCATGTTCAAGTGAGGCTAAAATTTAAGATTTTAACTTCTAAAATTCTCTACTATCTTTCAGAGATAGTACTGGAACTCTAAAGGATGGGAACTCCAAAGGATTGGCTTTAGAATTAGCACTGACATAAAGATATATTTTATTTATGCCACTGTAATAAAATTAAAAAAAAATACAGTTTGAAATACATCAATGAGACAAAAAAGAATGGGTGAAATGAGAAATCACTCCACATTGGATGTCAAATATTCAATTCCAGTCTCCTTAACTCATATATTTAGTATCCTGTGAAAGCCTTAAATAGTAATTAATAACATACAGTTATTTCTGGATTTGACAAGAGGTTTGAAAGGTTGAACCTTAAACGTTGAGGACTCTGCTGCTTAACATTCAGCTTATTAGAGTTGCAAGATGCTAATTAGACATGATAGCCTCTCCCAGGTTCTTCATATACATGGAAAGGATACATGAGGCAAGGGATATTGGAAGATTTCTATGTTCAGTTTTTGCTGTTTAAAGTTGACCTTGAAAAGTTAGGCAATCATTTCTGAGGGTGTTTAGGAAGTAAATTCTCCTTTTTTATTCTTTTTTGGGGTTATAATTTTGGTCCTGCTTCATGTGTGTTGTTGTATTGTTACATCATTTTTGCTACATCATTATTCTGAAGCGAAGCTGGAAAATTTCCCTGAGATATTACTTTTTAAAGTGGAATGGATTCTTATTACTTCTTGTTATTGATAAAAGTGGGCTTTTTCTTTGACTTTCTCTTTTTGATAATAAAAGACAAGATCCTGAAGATGTCTTCTATCCCTGTACAATATTTAAATGACTCTAAAATTATTAAAACTATGACTGCCATTTTTTTTTTGTAGGTTTAAATTGGCTGTTTTCACTTCTCTGGGGTTCTCATTATTTGGATGTTGCATTATCCTTTATTTTCTTAATTTGCCATTTGTGGCAGGCTGAGCATTTGAGTCTAATTTGGAGGATTCAGAAGTTCTCTTTGCAGAGGATTTTTCCAGACCTGCACAGCATCACACTAGCACAGTCCATCTGTGTAGAACAATGATCCCATGACAAAACTGAATCATTTCTAAACTAAAAGTGTATTTCTCAGGAATGATGAATTCATAGCTTTCCTTTTCCTTCCCTAATGTTTCCTGCCTACTTATTGCAGAAATAAAAGGATATGAGACATCTGAGTGAACAGAACACAAAGAGTAAGCACTTCCCAGTTGCAAGAAAATATAAGGGAATATCCTCAGGAAAACCCTGTTGAAGTGCCTCTGGATTTTTACTCATATGACCAAAATCAGAGTCGAGTCCTATGCAGAAGTCCTATTCAATGCATGTTCCTCACCTGCCAACCCACAGCCCTTTGTGTATTTGAAAGTCTCAAGCTACAGATGAATTCCTTAGAACAATTGGAGAACAGTTCAGATGGTTTCATAAGCATGAGCAGTCCACAGGTGTGATGAGGGGAAAACAGTTCTTTCACATCTAATTTCCTTAAAAAAGAGATGCCTTCATACCTGTGTTACATCTGCTACATACATCTCATACATCTGTTGTATTAGACTCGGAAGCAAGTACTGTTTGACATACAGGACGATTAAAGCCATTTTATTCTAAAATCAGTATCATCCATCATTGTGCTGTTGACATTCTGATGAGGTAGCTTAAAAAAATTAAGCATCATTGAAGGTAAAGGTGGGATGAAGAACCCACTATCTTGCTGTTTGAGTACAGGTAGCCCTGCTATAACATATTTGGCCCAACAGGCACGCAATTTGTGAAAAAAGCTGAGATGAAGGTGAAAAGGAGAAGGAGGTGAGATGAGAATATGAGCAAAACTATGTTCACTTAGTGATATTACCTCAGTAAAGCACATCCAGTGAGAATTCATATTGTATGGTATTAAGATAGCTATAGAAAATTTATCTGCAATAAAGCCTTTTTAGATACTAACATAACTATACCGTGTTTTCCATGTCTTTCTGCAAGTAAACTGACCTTGTAGGAGGCAATTCCAGTTCTGGTTGCCTTCTTGCATTCATGAGCATGAGCATATCTACCGATTTAGGACCTATCCTTTGCAGCAGTGAATGCTCAAATAGGGTTGATTCACAAGTAGAAGGGTTGATGACTTTAGGTACATAGACACTGAAGCTGGCTTTGTGTGTCCCATATCAGAAGAGCTATGTTTGAGGAACATAAGCACTGTTTGAGGCAGTAAGCATTGAGAAACAGGGTTTACTATATGCAGCACTGTTCTGCTTGGAGGCAGGTGTTCTGCTTCAAGTTTTGACATATTATGTCCCTGTAGCACTGTAACGTAATATAATTCTAAAATTATATTAGCTTCCTGATGGAGGAAAATGAAGCATAAAGATCATGTAATTTTCCCAAGGCAAGCCAGTGCCAGAGCTAGGAACAGAATAATAATAGGCAACAGTATTGTTGGAATTGTAGGAATATCACAATTTGAATTGCCCACTGTATTGCAGGATGACAAAATGATTAGACTCCAACACTGTGCATAGCAATACACAACAATTTTAGCCCCACACCTGTCATGCTCTTGTCCTAAAGCTCCTGGAGCTGAGGAGTGCCCTGTCCAAGTAGCAGTAAGGGAGGATGGCTGAAACTGTAGCCCTCTGTGCAATTGGTGGTGTTTACCTCTCGCCTTCTCTGCTAGAGCAGAGCCCAGGCATTTGCATTTGTAGGTGATAATGGGTCACACATGTAGATGGGAGAAGGAGCTGAACTGGGCAGTGGATGCTAACAGTGAAGGAGATCCCTGCCCTGTTTCGCACTCTGTTTTCACCCCAAAACCAGTCCCTCAGGGGTTGGTCACAGAGCTCAACAAGATCAGAGCATCTGTGGAGCAGGAGATGAACAGACTGAGCTAACACAACTTTGCCCATTGCCAGTCCTCTTCTGTCCACTGATCCTTTGTAAAGGGGACTGCAAACCCTCAGACTGTGAGCTTCCTGAGAAGAACTGGTCTGATGAAAGGTTCACTCGTCGCTTCTCATTTGAACCAAGCTCAGGCAGGCCAGTTCTCTCACCCTTGTGGACACTGTCATTTGATAAAGAAAAAGATTAAGAAAGCTATAATCTGTGCAGGACTAAAGTGCCTGCTAGAGATATGTTTCCCTTAATATGCAAGCTCTGACCCCCTAGTCTCCTACTCAACAGGAAAGGACTGAATCAAATAATTAGAGAGTGGGGAAGGGGGGAAAAATGTGGGGATTTTTAAGAGCATTTGGGGAATTTCCTGTCTCAGTTTCAGTCTCAGATTAACTCTTCATACATCCTTGAGACTGTTTGAGCCAGCCCCAGCACATCTCAATGCCTCTTCCACTTCCTACCTTCCTCAGTGATAATGAAAGTGCTATAATGTTACTACTAGGTTTCATGCACTGAAAAGATACTTGAAGTTGTGCTTGCCAAACAACCATGTTCAGTCAGATCAAGGGAAATGAGTTTCTAAATGAAAAACCTTTCTGAAAAAATTCTTTGTCCCTCATTTTTTGCTGTCTCTCTGTATGAAAAACAGAAAAAAATACTTTTTGAGTCATCTGTAGAACCCTTGGACAGTAATTGCAAGAAGTAAAATAAAGAACCTGGATTTCTGATGCCATCTTATACTATTCTTGTGTATACAAGCCTGGTTTAGAAAACAAAACATGATTTTCAACTGACCATTGCAGTTTTGATGGTCATTGCTTCAGATGTGTGTTATTAACTGACATCCTGTAATCTTCTCCTGATGAAAGGTCAGGGGATAGCACCCTATACACACGGCTAAGCAGTTGGCTTTCATTATTCCCACACATAAAACTAGGTACCAAACTTGGCTGGTGATTTAACAATACATTTTGAAAAGAGAACTCTTTGTCATGTGTAATAATGAATGTTTCTGCTGCCTGCACAAAGTCAGAGATTTTAAAGTACTATACCAGAAAGGAAGGAATAATCATTCCCCAGCCCTGAGGTCTAAAATGCTAGATGCTGTCTCGTTGTATGTTAGAAATACCTTTATAAGACTTCATGTTCTCTTTAGCAATTGAAGAGTTTAATTACCATTGTAGCATTGCCACTTTTCCTTACATTATCTTAAAATTACATTTATTTTAAATGAATATTCTAGCTAAGTTAAGGCCTCATTCTATACTCTTTTCTTGTGTTAATAATCTCTTAAGCTATAACTGATTTCATATAAATCAAAAACCCAATTCTTGTAATAAAGAAACAAATAGTGGGGAAAAGGATGAATGGCATTTAATCCTTTCAGTCCAGGTTTTACAATGAAAAATTCCTTAAAGTGATTTACTTTTGCTGGATGTGCCCTACATGTCACAGTATATCATTTTCAAACAGGAAGGAAGATTGCAAAATTTGGGATAGATATGTGATGACATACCCATTGACTTCTGGTAGAAGATCTGAGTTTCCTGTGTAAAAATATAATCATCAAAGTGAGAGAATACTCTGAGACCATCCTTCGCCATGTCCAGGGAATTTTAGTTACAGACAGATTTGCCAAATCTGGATCACAAAAAAATATCAAAATAATGTTGCCCAAATTAACTTATAAAGCAAAGATTTTGAAGTGAGGGGTAAACGGAGAAACTGTTGAACAAGTAATTTTTATGGGCATCTGGAACAAGAGACTGTAAGACTGAAGTGATGAAAAAGAATTCAAGGATAGAAAAATTTCATGAAAATAAAAGGAGTTCTGTGATTTAAAATACTTATATCTGTTTGTAGGACACAACTTTGCAGATTAATTTGCATTCCCCAACTGTTCCTGCAGGTGAGATTTTCAGCACTGCAGAGCAATTGAAAGAACAAAATTGAAGCTATGTACTTTATACATCTTTTTGCGATTGTATAACATTAACAGTGATTAGTTTCAACATAGACCTTTAGCATATTATCTGTCCTGAACAAAATTACAGTGTGCAGTTACTTTGATATTTACATATGTTGTTTCAACATCTAGAATACATTAGCCTCAGTTTTCATTTAGTTTTGTGTTCAGCAGTGACACAATAGCAAGGAATGCAGTCAGTTCCTCACTAATTACCAAATATTTATATTATTCAATTAATCTAACCATTTACATTTTGTTTAGCACCAGCTGTTGCTGTTTTCTCAGAGCTTTTCTTTAAGCTAAATGCACAAGCCATGAGCATGAGTACTGCAGGAAACATTTGAGAGACAAGCTTGTTGAGAAGCTGCTGATTCAAAAACATGCTGTAAGTGAATTTGCATAGACGAATTAAATGACCCATATCAACTTCTAGTGCTAACAAATACTATCGTGAAAGTGACAAGAAGCATATTTCTACCCCTTAACCATTAATGAAACTACACGAGTAAATTAGGTTATGCCACTCTATCTTCATAAATTGCTGATTCAATATATCACACTAGAGAAACAGCTGAGTAATTACAGGATGATGCTTGAAGCAATAGAGGCCTCATTTGCATATTAACAGACACTTGTTGTAATAATTTCTGTCATGGACTGGTAAACGCTAGACATGATTAATTCTGTGAGCACTGCAGTTTGACTTCTTCCGTGTACGGGAAGAACCAACATACCAAAGGCTGCAAACGTGATGTGTGTGTGCTTCTCTGCAACACTGAGGCAACCAGTTCTAATTAGCACCAGGAACTTGCCCAGGTACAGTCTCCTTGGAGATATTTTTCCTCAGTGTCTTATGCAAAGGTCTTGTAAAGCAGCCTCAAAAGGTTGGAAAAAAGGGAAAAGCAAAACCATGAAATATTCTAAGCACCAACTGAAGCAGAGTTCCTTTCAAATGTCTAAATAGATCTGGAAAGAAGATGAAACAGCTTTCCATACAGGGTTTCAGCTAGTTTTATTTTATTTGCAAACTTCTTTACCTGGAAGGCATAACGGCATATATCATGTAAAATTTCTAATGAGCTTTTTACCTGAGGGGTTTATTTGTTCACATTGGTGGTGTCAGAGATTGTATTGGTGGCATTGATACCACTCTGCTTGGTTAATCTGTGACTATAAGATAGGCATTTAGTTCACATTAGTGAAAGTCAGTTTGCTGTCTAACAATTACCTGTTCTTCCTGTGTACTTTGAATTGCTTAGAAGGAAAATTCAATAGTTCCCTAACCAACGTAGCATTGTACTCTTTTGTGCCAATAAATAGTTACTTAGGGGACTGTAAGATACAGGAGGTAAAAATATGTATCAATTTAAAGAGGAGGATAACTTGCCTCACAAGCCAAAACAATGAAATGTTACCCAACTTCTCCATAAAAGCGTTGCAGCTGAACCGAAATATATGTTTCTGAGGAGTGGTTGCAAAGCCACATTCTCTTTCAGTTCCAGTGTAGGAATTGTCTTCTGCATTGGTCAAAACCAACCTAATAGAATTATCTGAGCAACACAATCTGGTGGGCAAAGCTGCTTACAGGATAATGTTAGCCTATTGATTTTCTTACACAAACTTTATGATAGTCAAAAAATTTCCACCTTTCATTCTGGGACTTTGTAGGTTTGTTTATTTATTTATTCCTCCTCCTTTCTTGCTTACAATGCCATGTAGTTTGGGAGTGTCCTCTCTAAGGGCACTAAGTCTCTCTATGGCTCAGTTGTGACTGGGATGTGTGGAAAATGCAGAAACCCCCAGGATGACATCTCTTCCCCTCCTTTCATACAAAGGGATTCTACTGACATTAATCACTACAGTGAATTTTCTAAAGACTTATTATTTGAATCCACACCAGGACCATACTTTGCTTCCTGGTCATAAAACTCTTTGGGGGTAATGCAGAGCAAAGGAATCCCATTTTCATTGGGTTACCTGCTTTTCTTTCTGTTCATCAACAGGGTATTTACTTGGCAACTACAGCCTGGGAAATCAAATGACTCAGAGAATCTGGAGGAGGTCCTCAGCCTCTTCCTCTCATCAGCAGGGAGAGTTTGATGCCACTGAAGTGCAATGTACAAACTGGTTAAGGGCTGCCTTGAGCTAGGCAATAGGAATGGAATTAGCAAGGGCATGTCTAATCTCCCTCCCTTCTCTGAAGCATGCATCATAGTCACAGGTAAGAGACCTTTGCCCCTCTGAGATGAAAACAATCACACTGCTTGTACTGAATTTGGTTGCGACGAGCAATCCCTGTCTAAAGGGTGTCTGGAGACATCTTCTTGAATAAGTTTGTTGTGTTGTTTCTGTGTTGTTCAGTGCTCCCTTGTTCTGATGGAAAGACATTGCTTCACAAGTAAAAAATAAGGCTTTAGAAGCAGAGATCATCTTAATGAAGGTAAAAAGTTTTGTCCTATCAATTCCTAGGCAATGAAGTGCTCTGTGGTACTGTCAGAGAAAGCTCTGTTCAGCGGCTCCATCCAGAAAAATGCAAGCATTTCCATTTGCTTAGAGGACTCTGTCCATAGTGCAGGGCTTTCCTGTCTTCCAAGTGGTAATAATGCAATATATTCTGCAAAACAGAATGGTGTGAATCATCTTGGGACCTAATTACTGAAAAAAGGGACAATTCCCTTTCAAACCAAAGAATCTTACTAGGACACCAAACACAAACATATCAAAAATTAGCTGTGCCTGTTTTTGTTTGTTTGTTTGTCTGTTTGTTTTGTTTGGGGGAGGGGGATGAGTTTAATGTCTTGGCCTTGATAAGCAAACCTAAGTCAAGATCTAAATGATTAGGGACCTCTGTGTTTTACAGAACATTATCACAGTTGCAGTCATCATAGGCAGATGAGTTGAGAATATCTTGAAGAGAGGAAAAATAAAATAAAACAAACCTAAGCAAACAAACAAACAAAACAAACAGAAGAGCAGAAGAATTAAAGAGCATTGCATTTTGAGGCAATCCCTCACGTTTCTCCAAGGGTCTGACTCTGTTCACAGGGATGCTCTTCCGAAGACACCAGAGATACTAGCAGCAGGATGATCAGAAGTCAAGCTTTTTCCACTATGGATAGTAACAAAGATGTTCTTTTCCTAATGGATAAAGTGACTCCTGTGATTCTCAATATTTATATTTCATTTTAATCCATTTGTTGGCTTACGGACTCAGAGTCACAAATCACAGAGTCCCTGAGCACTGAGGTTCATATTTAGCTTTTGGAATTAGCTGAAAATGGATAAAAACTCATTTGGTGAGACAGCTTCATTTTCACTCAAATCATTCATTTTACATTAGAACAGTCTAGACAAATGAATAGGATCCTTTTTTTTTTTTTTTTTTTTTATCTCTTCACTAAGACATAAGTACTAATTCAAAAGTAGGCACTTAATAGCACTGGGAAGATTTCTGATGGCTCTTAAAGGAGCACAGGCTGATGAGTAAAATATAGTGAACCAGAAATATTGTATAAATACCGAGAATCCGTCATTAATCGAACTGTTTTGGATTACTGCTCTTACTGGATTACTTCTCCTAACAGAACTAACTCTACAGATGATGGCAAAGGGAAAAACATGTATTCTGTTAATCTTCCTACTTTTGAGAGATCCAGGTTCCCAAACCCATGGACACTCGAAGATAATCAGGGATAAAGACCATTCCCTTCTGGAAATAAGCAGAAGATAATAGCCTTGTTAGTCTAACTTACATTTGCTTTTGTTTTACAAAATATCTATTTTATTCATGATTTTTAATATAAGCAATGAAGCTCCGTTTGGGGAATTTGGTTCTATTAAAAAAAAAAATGAAAAGAGGGGGGATCTTAAACATGAAGAGTTCTTTTTATTCCTCTCATTGGCAAGACTTCAAAAAATACAGTGAAGAGGGGAGACTAACCTTTGAAAATTTTCAAGCTCCATTTTCTTTGCTTCCTTATTTTTTTGCCATTTTCCAAGATAATTAGGTAGAAACAATCCTATCAAAGAAGTAAACAAAGCAGCAGATTAAGCGTTTGAAACAATTGCATGGAGCTAAAGTCATGATAAACATATGAACAACGTGAACAGCACAACTTCTTGTAATTCTAATAGCTTTAGAAGACAATAGATAATAAGGGACTAATACAATAAATTGGTGTTGATGTATATAACTCTTTTTTAGTCAAATTATATTTTACTCAACAGATAATTATACATTACACAGCAATAAATTGGTATTTCATTGTAGGTACACTCGTATTTTTGAGGACTTTGAACTGGATTTTGCTGATACATGAATGTGATAACAGAGCTTAACACTATGTTTCTTTTTAAAAAGATACATCCTATGAGATCCATACCTGAATATTTGTCAGGATTGAGATTAACTAAAAACTTCTGTAAAAAAACAGCTCCCTCAAAATACGAACAAGAAAAATGTTTACTTCATACATTCTTAAGCTAAAATGATAATAAAGCCATGTTGCTGCTATCTGCATCAATTCTAGTTTATATCAGGAACTTCATGTCAAAAAAAAAAAAAATTCCAAAGACAGACTTATATGCATGTATAAGAAACAAACCCAAGCAAGAAAAGGGAGGAGGATAATACAGCAGAATAAATGTAAAACAGATCAGTTACAGTTTTTTAGCTTTTGTTTGGAGCAGTATCTGTGTCATCATAATGAACAAAATATGTGATTCTCTTGTATCAGAGAAGAGCACATCTTTGCCCATTACCATTTCTCCCGTGAACTGCCAGGAGCCTTCCAGGGTGCTGGTAGGGTTCATAGCAGCATCGACCAGCTGCCACCAATTGTCCTCCAAGCCTGTGTTGAGCAGCTGGAGCTTTGGTGCAACTGTATGCAAGTCTGAGCAAAAATGTAAGGATACCATAAGAAAATCAGCAGGAAAGTTCCTCACAGACTCTCCACTGCTATGTTATTTTTCACAGTTTGATCTTGTTTAGGTTAGGCAGAAAGGACAGCAGTACTGCTGTTTTGGGATTATTCATTCTGGGAATGTAAAGCAAATTGTTCTGGATTACAGTAACTTTAGTCATCATAAAGTTACCATTACATGCTTCCCATTGCCTCTACATTCTATCATTTAGCAATATTCTTTAGTCTCCAAGCATGTACTGCTGAGGACATTAGTGATTCTCCCAAATATTAATTTCCTTTTTGAACCTAAATTTCATTTCTTTATCTACCTGGACTGAAACATTCAGTTCTTCTGTCTTCATTCTTATCCTAATTCTGATTAACTTAAAGAATGTCAAGTCAATGTCAAATTATGCTATCATGCAGTCCTCTTACTTTCTCCCAACTTTCACAAAAATGCAGACAGCGCCATTAATCAGAGGATTTTGGACACTCCCAGCTTACTGACTACTGCTGCACCACTTTCAGCCTAACAGATGGGCACACACCATGTCAGAGAGGTCCATTTGCCAGATACCTCCTGGGGGGAAGTCGTTCTCTTTGCAGCAGTATTACATCTCTACTTCTGCTTCTGAAAAAAAAAAATAAATAAAAATAAATAAATAAATAAAAGGCACTACTAAGTCCTCCAGAAGACTGATTTGATTTTTATCAGTTTAACAGCATCAGAAGTATTTTGAAGAAGACATTTAAGAAGGAATATCACCCTGAGATCTTTGGATTAGTTCCTATTTTAGACTCCCAGCTTTTGGCAAACAGATTCTAGAGTTCAGACGGAGACATTAGTATGATTAAGATCTATACCCACATACATTTACCTGAATTTATCACCTTACATTTTATCTCTGGTAATGCATAAATTAATTGCCATTCATGTAGCTCTTAATTTTTTAATAAGATATTAAACTAGATAAATTATCATTTAAAGCCATCATTAAACAACAAATGAACATTTTAATAAGTGCTGCCAGTAATTTATGTTGGTATGAATTGGTCCAGAGTCTTTATTGAGCAGAGAACTCCAGCTATTAACAATAACAAACTACTTCATACAGCCGGAATTTTTCTGACAGCAGAGGTCTCATGCTTGAAATTTTATGTTTCATTCTGCATACATTAAAAGTTTGAAATAATTTAAACAAAGCAAAATTATGTGCTTGAGTATGTAGGTGAGAAGTTTTATGTTTTTTGTTGTTGTTGGTTTGCTTGATTTTTAAAATGTGGCAAATTTAACAAGAAAAATCATGAAGACAAGCACTTCAGAAAGATAACTCTGAAGTGGTGAGAGGGAAAAGTTCACATTTTATTAATTATTATTTTTTTTTTTTTAACCAGACTTCAATAGATTAACACTTAAGTGCAATACCTCACTTACTACACAAATTATTTCATATGATGTTGTGAAAATGAAAATCATGTAAGTTTATAGGTATGTTTTGGTTGTTTTGTGGCATTCCAGCCGTAAGTCTACCTTAATGTTTAGAAATTGCTGGTGAATATGGCCCAGTTACTCTCCTTACAATGGAACTGTTTTACTACGTAGTTCATTTAAAGATATGTCACAAAAATTAAGTAACTTGAGAGTGATTTAGCAGCAATCAGTTTGCTACACCCCCAGATTATGCACAGAAAAGTTAAAGTAAAAAATGGGTCTTCACAGCAGAGAAACCAGCTGGTCTTAGTAGGTATTTTTGCTGAGTTGGAGCTCCCTCTGTGAGGTTATGCAGACCTTTAAAAAACAGACTGAAAGTGCATCTAGTTGTAAGCTGTAGTGATAAAGCTTATGCTGTTAAAGATGACCACAATACTGCAAATTAATCTTGGTAGTGAAGAACATTGCTTCCCACCTTACAAGGCAGAAATTAAAGGTTTTTATGAAATCTCTGTCCAAGCAAAAGGAAATAGAATGATCCTGTAAGTCCCAAGGGTTCTCTACCTATCTCTATTTGAATGGAGAAAAACAAAAGACAAATACATGATATTTTTTAAAATTGAGTGATAAATGTGAAAATGAAGTTTGAGTGGCTTGAAAATAATGGAGAGAAAGCTTTAATTTGAGAAGAGTTAGAGGCCTTAGGGAGGCATATAAAAAGGTTTAAATTTCCTGGTCCATGCAACTCAGTCTTTCAAGCATGAAGGATTTTAAAGAGTTTCAGGTGTAACTATAATAAAGTTTATGCAGAACTAATGATCTCCTGTAGAAATTAGCTCTGTATGGAGTAAGGTACACAAAACAGCAAATCATACAGCTTTACTCCACTGGGAAATCAAAAACCATAACTGTATAATGTGAATAGTTTATCAGCATACCAAAATGCTTTCATGCTGATATCAGGTAGAATATATGCAATGTTAAGTTTTTTATTTTATCCTTGGATTCATTTACTTCCAATGCTGGTGACTTTTTTTGCAACTTTGCTTTCCCCTTCTTTATACCAGTGAGATGTCAGAATACTGGAAACTGATTGTAGTTCCCAAATTTTGTGATCTTATAGGTTTTTTATACAATGGAACTCAGTTTGTTCCTGTTTTAGGCACTGCCGATACATAAATGTAATACATTAATAACAATCTGATGCTGTTTCTTTCCTTCACATACACTAGTATATTTCTGTTCATTCTGCTTGGCTCGACTCATAAATTTTAATAGAAGATGTGATGGCAAGAAGTAGAGATTTATATGAAATAACTAAGTGCTTTCAGTCCATTTCCAGTGAACAGTGTGTCTGGCATAATCCCTGCTATATACACTAAATTTTGACAGATTTAGAAAGGAGGATGAGGAGCAAAGGGGTCATTATGCCCATTACTGAGGGTGGTGCTTCTTTTTTAAGACTTAGGCACACTTTTGATGGACAAGAAGAAAATGTGTGTTTTTCAGTGCTCTTCCTTGAGAAAACAGTGGCCTGCCAAGTAAAAGCAGCTGGTGAAGGTAGTACAAAGAGGGCAAGAAAAACCACACAGCAACAACATAACGAACCAAATTAACCTTTGCTAGCTTATTGAAAAAACTTTTTTTTCATTGAAAAAGTTGGAGGTAACTCTAGAGTTATTCAAATGGACCCAGTTCTGCATTTCATTAGTGAGCTAGGAATAAAATAGATTAGAATAGTTTCAGTTAGAAGGAACCTATAAAGATCATCAAGTCCAACTGTCAGACTACTTTGGGACTGATCCAAAGCTAAAACATATAATTAAGAGCATTATTCAAATGCCTCTTAAACATGGACAGATGTAGGGCATCAACCACCTCTCTAGGAAGCCTGTTCCAGTGTCTAACTACACTCTTGGTGAAGAGATTTTTCCTAATGAATGTCTGAACCTTCCCTTGTGTAATTTTGAGCCATTCCCACACATCTTGTCACTAGATACCAGGGAGAGAAGACAAGCACCTCCATCTCCAATTCCCCTCCTCAGGAAGTTGTAGTATTTAGGTCACCCCTCAACCTCCTTTTCTCCAATCCTAACTAACATATTGTCCTAAGCCAGTCTTCATAGGACAAATTGAATACATAATCCATGTAAAAGCCTGTAATTTGGTTTACAAACCTGGCTATATCTCCAGTCAATGGAAGATGAGGGCTCCAGTGCTGTAAAATGCCTAGATTAATTTTTTTCTGTCCAGCCAGATTCTTAGATTCTTTACTGCTTGAATCATTCTGTCTCGTCTGGTGCTTGTCACAGTTACAAAGCATTTTTTTTTTTTATTTCCCTAAGGAATAAATAAAAGGCTTCTGCCTCACCTTTTTTTGGGGGGGGGTAGGGGGGAGAGGGGACAGAATCTTCTTCTAAACTATTTATGAGTTCTTTTTACTCTGCAGTCTGCCGAGAAACAGACCAGACACATATAAATTTTAAAGAATATTTCACAAATATCTCACAACATTTTAAAACTATATTGTAAAAGCTTGACATTTTTAGCTCTTGAGTTTAACCATTGTTCTTCATGATGATGGAAAATATCCTAATTAAGAAGTTCATTCCAAGAACAGATAGAGAATTGCTTGCCAGTATTTGCATATTTGGATCCTAAGTATTTTCAAAGAAAAGTGTGGAGTATTAGAATATGATAAGCATATCTCACCTTTATTCACTCTACAGGATATTCTGGATTTCTGCATGATAATTTATCTTTGCAGAAAAGAACAGTGAGGTAGTCATGGTAGATGTTACTGGTATGACATTCAGCACTGTGGAAATTTACAGTGTTACCACTGTATGTATGACAAAAATTCATGACAAAAATTCATCTATCTTCAAATAACAATATCATAATACTAAATGTTTAAAGTAACTTTTGAAAAGAAGGTGTAAGTCTGCATTTGTGAGAAAATAAGGAAATACAAAGGGAAAGATAGCAACAACTAAAACGTCCACAGAGGTTTGGGTAATGTTTTTAGAGGTGTGTATAATAGTAACAAAGAACCTGCTAAAATTTGGATTTTGTTTAAGCAAATCTCAAAACTCAATAGTATGATCTGTTTCTTTTGGAGGGTATCCGAACTCTATTTTTCCTTCAACAAGCTGCTTACTTCTTTTTCCTGACAGAGCTCCATTCAGCTACTATATTTTAGGCAGTGAGTAGGTGACAATATCAGTTTAAAGCTGTTCTGGGGGATTGGACTAGATGATCTCTCAAGGTCCTTTCCAATCCCTAACATTCGGTGATTCTGTGGTTCTTTGGGATGATAACAGCCTGTTATTACAGACAAGACCCATTAATCCCTTAGTTCCTTTCAGCTAAATGACCAGGCCCAGAGTGTGGTGAACTGGGGTGCAAAGTCTGTTTGGAGCCAGTAACTAGTGGACCCTAGGGGTATGATCCTGGAAAGCAGCTTTGCAGAAAGGGACTTTGGTGGACACCAAGTTGAACATGAGTCAACAGTATGTCTATGATGTTAAGAAGGCTAATTATTGGCTGCTTTAGGCAAAGTATGACCAGCAGGTTGAGGGAGGTGATCTTTCCCTTCTGCTTACCATTGATGAGGCCACACCTGGAGTGCTGGGTCCAGTTCTGTGTCCCCCAGTACAAAACAGGCACACTAGAAAGAATCCAGAGGATTTGAGATATTGTGGAAAGAATCCAGAATATGATTAAGGGGTTGGAGCACCTGTTTTCTGAGAAGTTGAGGGAGTTCAGCCTGGAGGAGACTCAGGAAGGAGCTTATTAATGTGCATAAACATCAGAAGGAAGGTGCAAAGAGGATGGGCCCAGGCTTTTTTCAGTGCTGCCCAGTGCCAAGACAAGAGGCAACAGACAAAAAATGGATCACAAGAGATTCCTTCTGAACATCAGAAATAACTTCTGTACCATGCAGGTGACAGAGCACTGGCACAGGTTGCCCAGAGAGACTGCGGAATCTCCCTCCTTGTAAATCTTTAAAAGCACCCTGGACATGATCCTGGGAAACCTTCTTTCACTGCTTGAGCAAGGATGACCTCCCAAGATCCTTTCCAATGTCAACCATTCTGTGATTCTAAGATGGCACTGGATCAAGTACTATTCCTGAGCCCATTTTCTGTGTAAGGAGGCCACCCCTCTAGAATCAGAAAGCAGAACACTTTCCCCATCTGTCCCCAGCATTACATGTCCCATCTCTGAGATATTTCTGGTGCAATGTGGCAAATTTGAGGAATCTGAATCCATTCATAGTGAGTTTAACATTACAAGCTTCCAGAGAACAGCGAAGTCCAAGACTGCAGGGAAAATTGCATCTTCTTGATGCCCATTTATCCTGAATTGTAAAAAAAAAAAAAAAAAAGCAGTCTTGTTCCCTGAAACAGAGGAATTACCAGCATGTTTGATTCTCAGTGTGTGCAAAAAGATCTTAAATACAGGTTATGGCAGATGTCTTTACTGTTTTTCTGTAACAGCTTTTGCAAGCCTGAGGAAGCTGAACAAGACAGACTTACATTTAGCAGGAATTTGTCAATGTTGGTATGCCACCTAACCTAGACTGCTGAGTGTAAGTGTGCTGAAAAATAATAGTACAGCAGTTTGCAATAATACATCTACCTCCCTGTAATGTCTTATGCAATGCCTGCATATACTTTGGACTGAGAGACATTAAAGGTGTAAATACTTTAGGGCCCACTTTAGGAACACTGCAATGTCAGAATCTCATTTTGGTTTTAAGATAAAGAATATACAGCTGTTTTATATTGCTAAAAGCTCTTATTTGTGCAAACTAGTGGAGGGCCTGAGGATGAAGAAGAACTTTTCCAGTCACGGAGATGAGGAAGTTACTATCTTGCAGGTGCTTTCCATCACCATGCTCCCAGATGCCTCCCAGGACACCAGGAGCCAAAATGGTCCTGTTACTGGGAACGGACATGTAGGAGATGACAGCACAGATGGGTGAGCAGGTGATCTGTTTGAAACCTGCAGTCCCAGCCATGTGGGGCAATTCTGTGTGCAGAGAGCCCCGCACAGTGCTGCTGTACAAGCTGCATGCACACCCTGTGCAGTACATCATAGGGAACGGGCTGATGGCAGCCCCACTTCAGTAATCTGGCCTGCTCCAGATCTGCCTGTGTCTTCCTGAAATATTTAAAAGGTCATGCTGTGTTCAGGTTATCAGTTCTGGAGAAATCAGACCTCAGATCAGTGTCATAGTTTACCCAGATATTGAGAGCTTTGACAGGATTAAGTAGGACTTGGTTTATGTATCTGAGTGTGTTTTGTTTTTTTTTTTTGGTTTTGTTTTTGCTCCTCTTTTTTTTTTAATTATTATTATTATTTTGGGGGGGTCAATACAGGACTGGAAAATTTGTAAATGTCTTTATAAATTAATCCTTTTGATTTGGCCTTTTATACTGCTATTATAAAAAATAAGGTCCCATAAGTGAGTCAGTAAATCACTAATGAAATTGAATAAGTTAGTGCATGATGAATTGGTAAAATAGCTCCACCAATTAATTTATCCTTGGCTTTTCCATTAACATCAGCCAACACAGTAAATGCCATCTGAGTTAAAGCTTAGAATAATATTGGTCTTTCATGCAAAATGAAGTTGCCAGCAATATTAAGTGATTTTTATATAAGGCAGATGTGGAAGCTACAAACAAGTAAATAGCTTCTTCACCACACTGCTGGTATGTTTGCATCATGTGTTATTATTTTCTGATTGCAGAAAGAAATAGGAAAAGAGCAACTCTGAGGAAATGAGTTATATAGCATTTGAAGACTATAACATTAGCCTGCTAACCAAAACATGCAATTACTCAATTAAAGGACAAAATCAAAGGACTCCTTCTCCACTTGATTGCAGGTGAGGAGATGCTGTGTTATTCACAGGGTTACAAGTCTGGTCCTGTTGCTAGGACGGTAATTTCCATATACAAATCATTCATGAAAATGAGTCCTGAGCAAGATAACTGATTTCTGACCTCAACTTAATTTCAAGTGAATATGTTTCATTCAGCACTAAGTTCATTCTGGGCACTGAGTGCAGGCCAAATCTGTCTCTTAGAGGAAAAGGTGTCATTGGATTGCAAAGGGAAAGCTTGTGTAACAGCAGGGCACTCTCACCTGATAGCACTGAAAGCTGTCACAGAGCTTATTATGGTCTCTTCATTGAAGAAAAAAATATTACCCTGATCAACCAAGGTATGTTCTCTGTTTTGTACTTTGTTCTGTATTGAATTTTACTACTTCCAGACTAAAATTCATAGCCAATTTACAGTCATATATTTTTTGCCAACAATGACTTATCCTCTCTCCTTAATATTTGCCTACTGATATATTTATAGATGGCAATAGAATCTCCTCTCAGCCTTCATTTTATTAGGTGAAAAAAGCTAAGCTTTTTTATTCTCTTGTGTAAGACAATCTTTTTATTCCCCTTTCTATCTTTGCAGTCACTCCATGCACCTGTTCCAACTCTAGAAAGTGTTTCTTGAAGGTGAATGAAGTCTGGCATGAATGATTTTTTTCCAAAAACTTGCACAAAAATATTAATACTTCTCTATTGCTCTGGAAAATATTTTACCTCTCAGTCTTGGCCTCCAATGTTTTGCTTGTTTTCTTCTTTCCAGAACCACAGAACACTGCTCAAAATTATTCTATCACCCAAAATCATGCTTAAGTTTCTTTTTTTTTTGGTTTTTTCTTTTTTCCTCTTTTACTTCCAATCGGTCTTTGCTCAACTTACAGTAAAACTTCCCAGTTTGCAAATGCAAATATCTACACCTAAAACAAATTTGAAGCAGCACTAAAGGAAGTTGAGATGCCTATGGTTCATGGTTATGAATAATTTTCTCAAATTCTTTCTAACATTGGTAACATGCAGTCCAGTTGGGTATCTTCTTCCTCAGTGCATTTTAATGACCTTCAAAATCGAATTCACCATCTGTCTCCCCAGGGAACTGGGCAGTGAACTCTCAAGCACAACATGCAGAAACTCTCCAGAGCTGGCAGGTTTCACTGCAGGAGTTGCTGGCAGCTGTTAGTACCATAATAGCTAATTCTATCTCAGAGAGGAGATCCTGTCTGGGTTTCCATAGGCTCTCCTGAGGATATTTTGGCACTTATATTACATTGCTGGTAAATCCCAGGAAGGAGGTAAATCTGAGAGTACGCTTTCCCTAGGACCATCCTTCAGAAGTAATTTATTTGTAACTGTTAGAGTCCTGTTTGTGTTTGCCACTGAGAGTGGGTTTTGGATGAGGTATGAGTACTGTGAGCAGCCACTTTCCATCCTCACGTCAATGGAGCAGCTCTCAAGATGCTGTTACAGCAGTGATTAAGCAAGGAATTTACCTCACCCATTTGTACACTGGAGACATCTGAAGTTCTTGATGTTCGGTACTTCATGCCCCAAATGCCAGAATCAGAAAATCTATCTCCTGATTAAGCCCCCCAAAATTCAAAAATCAAGTCTTTCTCTGGCCCCCAAACTGATCAAAACCCCAAAGGCCTTGATACAGTTGTGGACCAAACACAGAGCAACATGACCAAAATACTAGATGCAGTGATCTTTTTCAAGACAAAGATGATGATAGTGTTCATTCTGGGAATTTAAATCTAAATATTGTCCTCAGATGTTCAATAGGTAGGAAAAACTCCATGTTTCCTATCAACTCAAACAGAATTAAGAAATACCACAGGAATTTTTGGTTTCAGATAATGAGCCTTTTTCTGTAAAATGCAAATGAAAAATCTCCATTATTTTTCTCCATTATTATTTATATCATGTCTGTATTTGGCCATTTCCTACCGTCATTTGCCATGGTTTATAGTTTTATACTATAGCACCTATGCTATGCATTACGGTTAGCACATTATTCACAGTGAATCATTCTTTCAATTCTGATAATCTTGTCTTTGTGCATAACTCCAAATTAACTCATTTGGTATGGTTCTTTGAAATATCACATACATAACAATGTGCATATAAATTATAGAAAAGAAGGGGAGATTAAAGATAATAAGGAGGGAGATAACAGAGCTATCAAGCCACTGCTGATATAATTTAGTGAGCATTACATAAAAATAAATGTGTACTGGACTAAGTTTCACTAACCATATACAAGCAATGATACTACAATATTTTGCTTTAGCTAGCAAAATATTGCAGCAGCAGCTTTTGGTTAACTGCAGCATTGTTATCTAAATACACAAGAGTACTTAGATTTTCAATGTAATTTTCTTTTGCTGCAGTTCATGCTACTTAATGTCATCTTATTTTGCAACTTTTGAAAGTGCTGGGTATCATTACAAGCCTGAAATGATCAAAAATCTGATAATAGTATGACTCTTAAAATAGCAGTATATTGAGAAAACGATGGAAGGATTTTTTTTCCATGTGGAGCCTAGAAACAGCCAGGGTGCGTTGCAGGTATCTTTTTGCCTCCTGTGCCTAAATCCAGACTCCTGCTTGTAAAAGACTTTTATGACTGTTGCATTGACATGGAGCAACTCAGTGACCACTTACTGGCACTGCAGAATGAAGAACAAGAGCAAAGTTTGCAATCACTATGGAAACCACCTCTCCTGTTGCTGTGCTGTGCTGTGCTGGCACATCTGTTAGGGACAGCAGCTGTTCAGGAGAATTCCTTCCAATAAAGCTCTTCCTGAGACTTGTATCTGGGTGGGGCTAGAGGGTTTGTTTCAACAACAATCCAACAGTCTAAAACAAGCACAATTTTATTTTTCACTCTGTTTGTGTAAGACAACTCTAGGCTTTCTTTTCAGTGTTTGAAGAACTACAGAGTAAAACACCTGGAGAGGTAACACACAAATCTATGTGGTCCCTAGACTTGCCATTACAGAAAAGGAAGGGTCCAGCAAGTAGAAAATGGAGAGCTTTGTGCTCCTTCGGCCTGGCTGAAGTACACCTCCAGGGATGGGGCATCCACAGCTTCTCTGGGCAAATTGGGCCAGTGCCTCACCACCCTCTGAGTGAAGAATTTTCCTCCTTATATAAATCTCCCCTCTTTTAGTTTAAAGCCGCTACCCCTTGTCCTATCACTACACCCCCTGACAAAGAGTCCCTCCCCAGCTTTTCTATAGGCACCCTTTCAGTACTGGAAGGCTGCTATAAGGTCTCCCCAGAACCTTCTCTTCTCCAGGCTGAGCAACCCCAACACCATCAGTCTGTCTTCATAGGACAGGTGCTCCAGCCACTTGATCAACTTTTTGGCCCTCATCTGGACTTGTTCTAATACATCCACATCCTTCTTGTGTTAGTTGTCCCAAAGCTGAACACAGTGTTCTAGGTGGGGTCTCACAAGGGCAGAGTAGAAGGGGAAGAATCACCTCCCTCAACCTGCTGGCCATGCTGCTTTTGATATAGTGAATCAGCACTCCAACTGAGATCCACCACTGTAGTATACCTAAAACAGTATTTCAAATTACTTGCTGTCATCAGCTGCAGCAGCACTGTTCTGTGTGAAGGTGGAGGCAAGGTGTCTGAGGACAGCTCTACTGTAAGGGAAAAGATCCACCAGCAAAGGCATAGATACTTTTATGGTTTGCACATCAAGGTGTTTTTATAAAACAGAGACTCTTATTAAGGTAGTATTTATCTTTCAATATGCAGATCAAATTGAAGTTCATTTTGTTTCATTTGAAATATATTTCCTTATATAAATTTAAAAACTTCACTGTGAAACATTAGGTCATGCCCCCCTCAAAAAAGTAGTCTTTAGTGTATTACACAGCCATATTGAGAGGAAAGCACATTCTCAGGTATAATTTTCCAGTGCCATCAATATTCTTGGGGCTATTGAAATAGAACAGGGAAGTCTTGAATCCCTGCTTACTCTGCAGGTAGTAGCTCAATCTTTTTTTTTTCTGTGAAGCCTTTCAAAATATGTCCATGATCTTTGCTTCCTGTGATAACGAGCCATGGTATGTTTTGTATTGTACAAACTCTTCAGTGTTTGTATTACGTTTTAAAATAAGACTTTTTAAAAGAGGATATTTGGGGTGAAGGAAGGGTGAATAACATTCTGGTGGCAAATGCAGCAATGCTTGTGAAAGCCTGTCATACTACCAAAGAGTTTATATTTAACTGTTGTAAATCAACCCAGGGTGACTGTCATGACTAGCATGTACTAATTGTACTCTGATATAATAATACAGCAATATCTGACTGGGGAAAAAAAAAAAAAAAGCTTCTAAGGCTTTGCTTTTTTAATTTATATTGCATTTGAATCCCTCCTGTGCTATAATAAACAGCTACTTGTTACTTTTGTTTATATATAATTGACCTCAGAGATAAGGCATTATTAATTCTTCAGCTAACAGTTTATGTAATTAATGGTGCATTTATATCAATGTACATACAAACAGTAGTGTTCTCATATTTAATGCTTGAAAGCTACTAGGGTGGTACCTTTAGCAGTGGTTAGAAGAATTCAGCCATGAATTATTGCTTGACAGCTAAATCTTTTTAAATGCTTTATCACATTTACTAGTTCTGGGAATCCAAATGGAAAGCCTCCTTCTTTGGCTTTCAGAATCACTGTGAAGGAAAACCAGATGGAAAGAGATGTCTTCCTGTCTGTAACAATTTTATTTTTGTTGTAGAAAACAGGGAAAACTAATAAAGCATGTTGTGTTTTGCTGAAGGTTGTAATTGTATATAGGTTTGTTGAACAAAATAAGTCATTTTTGATGGTATTTTGCCATTGCTTTTCTGGGCTATTCAGATGACAAACTTCATGGAGGAAGACTGAATCTGTTAAATGGAGTTAGACTGAAAAGGTCTTAACAAGTTTAATAACCATGCTCTCTATCTGCAGGGGTTGCCCTAGCATAAGTGGAATCACTAGGTCACCAAGACCTTCATGTTTAAATTTCTTTTCTTGGTAGTTCTGGACCTGCTTTTATATTCCAAACACAAAGGGATGCACTGAGACACTTGGCAAACACAGTGCTGGGGGAGGATCACAGGCACAAATGCAGGTAGTTTTGATGAGTTTATTTAGTAGTGGAATGACATCTGGATCCAAACTGCTGCAGGGCATGGTCACGCTTCACTCTCAGGAGCAAGCACTGCCAAAGGTTCAAAGAGCCATGTTTACAACCATGAAATAAGCTCCCTGCTGATTTCAATACCTGACATTGCACAGATATACAGACTCAGTGCAAATTGTCCCATCTGTCCCTCCTTCTTGCTACCAGTAATGGCAACACAGCAAGTACCGTGCTCCCTTCTCCTAAAATGCTAGCAGTCCTACTGCGTGATGGCAGTGAGGATGATACAGGAAATAAGGGAGGACAGAATAAAAGCTGTATTTTAAACTTTCCTACTTACTTGTATCTTGGTATCTTGGTATCTTGTAGCACTCAGTACTGAAATATGTAATTGTTTCTGGATGTAAATTGCCTCAGGTAGATTCGGAAGTGAGACACAGAGTACTTTGTCTTACCAAGGCTGCATAAACAAGTCAGTGTCACAGGTATGAGCTTAACTCAGGAGATCCTGGACCTCTCATGTCTTGCAGACAGTCTCATGCTCTGATGTATGCCAGTAGGTACAAAAGTTTCACTTGTTATTTTATTATTCTGCAAAGAATTTGTTTTACTGTAGTGCACTATTGCAAACAGTCAAAATGTTTGGAATGGATTTCCAGCTCAGTAGGCTTTTTTTCAGAAGGTGAAATTAGCCACTGGAGTTAGGTCTCCATAAACACTCACTGCTGGAGAACTGAAGCGTCATAAAGGGTGTTTCATTCTTTCTGAAACCAGCATTTTCTGGAAGTGTTACTCACAGGAATGAAAATGTCCCAAAGCACAGAAGTACATTTCTTCAGAAAGACGGGAAGTGATTTTATTGCAGAATTTCAGAGATGCTGCAGGAAATAGGCCCACAGAATAAACTGATTTATCAAATTTTGCATACCCTTGGGAAAACAACTTTCACCCAATTGAATTACTATGTTATACCATCCTGTTTCCTTTATTCAGTTTACCTTTAGGACTGCTCAGTCCTAAAGGACTTTAATCATAAAGGACTAAAGGACTTTAGTCCTAAAGTCCTAAAAGGACTTTAATTGTTATAATATTCATTTTCTGATTGTTTTGATTATAGTCTAAAACAAGTCATTACTACAGAAATACCCCCTAAAAAACATCTTTTTGTTTAGATTTTTCATAATTTTTCTGTTTCTGAACCTATGTGAAATTATAGCAAATATTTCCAACATATTATTACACCGTGCATCTATATCCTTCATGTCATATTTCACATTTGGCATTCTGGTTTTACTCCATCAATAGACATATTTTCCCAAAAATGACTTGGTTTTCTGGCCCCTTTTTATGGCATCTTTATTATACACTTTTTTGTCAGGCTAACTGCTTTTGTTATTAACATATGAACTGTGAGCTGCATTTCCCTCTCTCCATCTTTTTCCCTCACCACTAAACACACTGGTGTTTCCTGTTTTCTGGTTGGTAAGATTGTTCCTGACAGGTAGGTCTATGCTCTTATTTTCTCCCTGTTCTTTACCTTCAAGTTTACTATTTCTCCACACATCTCTTTTGGCAGCAATGTAGAGTGCTTTCTCCCTGCTGAAAGTTATATTAACTTTCCCCCTTATGGCATCTGTCAGTCAGAAAAAGTTTAATGGAATTTTGCTTTCAATAGCATCTAGACTCTAAACCACCAGTAATGACATTAGCTTACAGCTACTGATAACAGTGAAAACACTAAAAGAATAATGTCCCCAGTTTGGTGTTAACAATTCTCAGAAACTTTTATTGGAATCTTCTGTAGCTTATTTTTGAAGGCTGAAACCATGAATTATACAAAGTTGTGTGAGATGAGAAGTTCAACTTGCAAAGAAAGTGGGAGGTATACACTGAATTTGGAAGCAGTGACAACAATTAACTCTTGATGTTTGATATATCAAAATATATTGAAAACACTGTTCTGTTTCCATAAATCAAGCCCAAATATTTTTTCCTAGCTAAGCCAGAAATTTCAGTCTTCAAAAGATGTGTGTTATGGACAATGAAGAGTCCAGTTTGTGGACAATGCCTCTGCAATAGTAAGGAAATTATCAGATCAGTTGAACCTAAATAATTCCAATAGCTTGGAAGCCATCTCTTCTGGTTTATCAGAAGGCCAGGAAATATACCAAATAAACCTCAAGCTCCATCACCATGAAAAGGAGACAAATGCTGTCCAACTGATTAGACTCGTTTGTGAGTAGACACACCAATGACACAAATTTCCCTCAGAGTAAATTGGCCTAATTGTCCTAAATGCTCTGTATCATGATCTAGATGTTGCAAGCTACTGATGACATGCAAGAACAAGATGAGAAAACAAATAAACAAAAGCAGCAGGAAATTTCTCTTGAGCCCCTGGAAGTAAGTAATTGAAAACTTTAAGCGCTGATTAACAAAATCCAGTTAAAGTGTAAGCATTATGAGAATGCTGAGATAATAGAAAGTATCCTGAAGCCAAGTCAGAAAAAAGGAGATGGATCAAGATGCTGAAATAGGATGAGTTTCTTGGTTCATAACAAAGAGGATGACATTTGGATTTATTGACAGTTAGAAAGTTACACAGGCAGATTTTCATGAAGCCAAGAATAAAATAAACTATTTCAACATCACTGTGATTGTTGTTGCTTTCACAAGCTACAAAGCTGATTTTCAAATTTTCTGATTATGTTCATAGTTTCTCCTTTTAATCATCTCTTTATCTGTCTACTGCTTCCAAGCTGTAGATAGCATAGCTGGAAGTAATAAACTGAAAGTGGCGATGTAATGAAAGGCTGCATTTGCCCACATAGAGATGAGAAAGTTTTTATCAGCTACTGCCAGTATACTACATGAGAGTAGAATGAGGATCAGATGGCTATACAATTAGGAAAAGTCAGACTAGATGTTTGCAAAGAATGAAAGAATTTAAGCACTGCAACAATTTAACTGGTGTTAAAGCAATTTCTCCATCAGCAGAAATATTGCAGTCAAGGCTGAATGTTTTTCTCAATACTGCACTCTAGTTCCAAATGTACTTCGGAGGGTGTCAACCTAGCGCAGTTAGGAGTGGACGTTTTTTGGCTTTATAATCTGTGAGGCAAAAGCTACAGGACCCTGTACCACTCTGTGCAGACGAAAACCCTGTGGCACAGAAGAACGAACCCCTCTGCCTGTGGCTCTGCCTGAGTCTAATGCATTCTGTTGATGAATGTAGTGGGTTTACGTGGCAAGGTTTTGGTAGCAGGGGGTCATAGGTTCTTCTCTTCTGTGAGAAGAATCTAGAAGCTGCCCCATGTTAGGTAACAGCCCCACTGCTGATCAGAGCCGAGCCAATAAACGATGTTGTTTTGTACCTCTGCGAGAGCATATTTAAGACAGGGGAAAAAAAAGCTGCACCACACAGCAGCTGGGAGAGTGAGAGGAGTGAGGAAATGCCTTGCAGGTGCCAAGGTCAGTGAAGGAGGGGAAGAGATGCTCCAGGCACCAGAGCAGAAGTCCCCATCAACCTGTGGTAATGACCAAGGTGAAGCAGGCTGTCCCCCTGCAGCCCATGGGTACCATGGTGGAGCAGGGTTCCACGCTGCAGCCCATGGAGGAGACCACAGTGGAGCAGGTGGTCCTGCACCAACAGAGGCTACGGCCTGTGGAAGACCCCTGCTGGAGCAGATTCCGGACCAGACCTGTAGCCCGTGGAGAGGAGCCCATGCAGGAGCAGGTGAACCAGCAGGAGCTGCTGCCCGTGGGGGATCCAGGTTGGAACAGTTTGCTCCTGAGGGATGCTCCATGGTACGGACCCATATCTGGAGCAGTTCTGGAAGAGCTGCTGCCTGTGGAAGCCCACGTCAGATCAGCCCAGGAAGGACAGCATCCTGTGGGAGGGACCCCACAGTACAGGGGACGAGAGTGACCGAGAAGGAGCGGCGGCGAAGAAGTGCTGTAGACTGACCATAAGCCCCATTCCCCTGTTCCCCTGTGCCGCTTGGGGGGAGGAGGTGATGTGTATGTAATTTGTCCACCTCGTCAATGTTGTGATGATGTTATGTTTATTTTGGTGTGGTGGAGCTCGGCCACCCACCCGAGTAAAACCGCCACAATGAAGTGCCATCCCTCTCTACTTCTGCTTCTTGTAGACACATTTGCAGCATTAGTATCTGTGGGTTTTTCAAATTCTGTAAAAGTGGATCATACTTGTGATGTGAGTGATCAGTGGATCACACCCTGTCCAAGTGAGACAAAGACTTTTCTGGTTTTTATGAAGGTGTCCTGACTGATTTATCATCACCATAAACACTGCAGATGAAGAATCAAATGCGGGGATATTAAGAAATAAAAAGAAAACTAGAAGACAGACTAGTTAATGTTTCACAGAAAGTTTGTTGTAATGAATACAAATGAAAGCTATTAGCTTTAGAGCAAATTATATTTCAGCTGTAATTTATAAACTTTGTTTTCACATCACTGTAGCCAGAGCAGTCAGCTGACCTAACTGGTAGATAGGATGATTTGAAAGGTTTTTGTTTCATAAAAATCTTATCTGTGCAGGGGAGACAAAGAGATGACTTGTTAAGAAATGCTGTAGTGAGACATTCATTTCCCATGTACAACAGGGGCATGTAAACCTTGAGAAGTTACATACTTCAGAGGCCCAGAAATTTGGACAACTTTTTTTTTTCTTTTTTTTAATCTTCTTGAAGACATACAATGGGCATACTTCCCTCTATAACAGCTCTCTTCTATTTCAAAAAAAAAAATAATTCTTTTTCCTGTGCAAATTTTCCACGTACTCCTTTCTCCTTTGAGAACAAGGCAAATGAGACTCCTTTTCTTGTGTGTTAGATTTTTTATTTTCTTCTTTGGCCAGCATGTACTCTATGGCATTCTTTTTTTTGCTTCTCCTTGCCTGGCACACACCTTCTTCTCTGTTCTGCACAGAATAAAACTCCTTAGGTAGCCACTTGCTCACAAGAAGCTTTGCAGTCCCTCTTCCCTTCTCTGTGCCTTTTGAGCGTTGACAGTGCTGACACTCCAGTTCACCCCAGGGCTACAAGCTGGAGCATACCTTCTTGCAAGACAACAGGTGATCAGGGGGAGAAGGTCTTTCACTTCTGAGGACTTGTCTTGCAGGCAAGAGACAACAAGCACTTGTGTCCTTCACTCAGGAGAATCCTTTACTGATTTCTGATTTATTTGGCAAAATCAATGTCCATTGTTTGTTGCATTTTTTGTTTGTTTTAATTATTGTTGTTGTTGTTGTTATTGTTACTATTGTTATTATTTTGATCCAAGGCATGTCTATACCCCCACTTAGTAGATTTTCTTTAGAGTATTGTAATAGGACTTCTAAAGCTTATTTCTTCTTCAACCCACAGAGGACACAGAGACAGAGAAGGGGATGTGAAATGATCAAAAGAGGGTGAACAGCATTCTATTTTGAAATTAATACTTATACAAAAGTTGCTTTACTCTCTTCTGTCAATGTAAAGGGGACTACAATTTTTATTGACTTCCCTTTTCACCACCAAAATGGAGCTGTGGAGGCCTGCTGTAACTAAGAGCTGGGCTTTCCAAGTATGTTAAAACAGTAAGTTGAGAAGATTTGCAACTGTAGGAAAGGAGACAGAGATGTGTGTGGGTTACATTGTTACAAAGTTGAATATTACATATTTTGACTTATTCAAATTTAATGAACCCCAGAAAGCACTTTGAGTGTTTACTTTTTCCTCGTTTGATTCTAATTAACCTTTCCCATGATTCAGATGTCTAACAAATGTGGAGGGCTGCAGGGCTAAGTGCTTTTTTCCCATGATTGACTTTAATTAAGCTTGCTCTAGGCTTGAAACCCTTGTAAACTTAGAGAACTTTATTTTAATTGCCTTCTGCCAGATTTACTTATGCTAGACAAATATTATAAATCAAATAGTAACACTATTAGATGAACGACACACTGACTTACAAAGTAGTAATCTGGAATGGTGAAACACATTACACTCTAAATCTGAATAGAAAGTACTGTGTTAGAAGAAAGATGATGGGTTTCATGAAGGCAACTTCTGGAACATTAACAGCTTTTCCTTTTCTGCACAGCAGGTGCATTAAGAAACCAAGACTCAAACTACTGTTATTCATCTCCAGTTTCAGTGGTAATAAGTCTTATTCACTGAAACTCAAAATTATTAAGTGGATACTTCAAGAACTTATTTCACACTTCGGACTGCTCACCAACTCTCTGTTGCAGCTGTTGGTATGAGTCAGTTCAATCTTAATTAGGTAACTTTGTCACCTAAATCACGTGGCTTTTCTGCTCCCTGAGTCTGTCCTAGGAGAACCAGACAAAGAGGCACCAATACTTGTACAAATATATCCCAATATTATTATTCAAAACAATGCAAACAGGAATGTGCTCCAGAAGATTTTTGGAGAAATAAATGAAAGATCACCCATAATTTTTAAACAAATATGAACATTTTATCCAAATAAATGTTTTGGTTGTTTCTTTTAGTGCTTCTATTGAATGACAGAGTTCTAATATAAAATTCCATCTGGCTTACAGGCAGGGAACATCCCCACTACGAAAATAAGCAACAAATCTTATTTTCATTCCATTGCTACAAACTGAACTGTGACTCTTAGAGAAGCATCCTGAGTTGCACAATTTTTGCTCCTTTACCATCATACCATAGGTTTTGAAGGATTGACTGAGCTATATTTACTAATTCAGGTTTCTCCTATGAAATCTCTTTATTCTTGACAGGACCAGTGTGGCTGTCATGCTAGGATGCCACCCTAAGAAAACCTCTTGCATTTGCTGTGGCTGAAAGTGCTTATCCTTAATAGAAAAAGGTTTTAGGAGCTTTTGCTGGAAAGAAGCTTAACAAAACTGTCTCTGTGCTTAATTACAGTATAGAAGTAGTCTTGAAATAAGAGCTAACCTTTTGCTTCTGTAACCAAAATCCTGAAAATAGTTGACAACAAGGATTAACCACAGTGTCTCAATCTTGATGGCTGTTTCCCTCCATTTTTTTCTCCCTTTTCTAACATAATACAGAATACTCTAAATTATAATCAAGATTATTACAAACATTGTTCAGATCAAGTCCAAAAACAGAATCTTTGCTTATGCTCCCACAAACAGTGCAAAGAAATGCCTCAATATTTCATTAATCAGTGAAGGCATTATAGCATACTTAAATGTGCATATGCTTCTATGTATTTTTATATACAACTATTTAAGAAAATAATTTCCTCTGAAAACAGATCTTGCACAAGGTAGCAGACTGACAGCTCTGTTAGCTCTGTTTATCCAGCTAATGTGTACAGCTGAAGCCATTGCAGCAAAAGGATCTCCATAGGGACCACCTTTGGCTTAGACAGGGTAATTACGTTCCTGTTGATACTTAGCTTCCAATAGTGCTAATAGTGTAACACTGTACAAAGGTGGCAGCTCTCAGACCCCAGCCCAGGACTACAGGATACCCCAAGCCAACCTAAGAACTGGTTCCGGAGACTGCACAGAGCTGGAGGAGAACTTTTAGCCTTCCTAGACCTTGCAATGATGCTGGTTTAATTCCTGAGTTTTACATGTTTAGGAGTCCTATTGGAGGACCCTAGAGTGTTTACAAGGTAAGCTAAACTATGTAGTGGGATATGTACAATGTGGAAATCCACAGTTGGTGCACAAAGATGGTTATTTTAGAAGTACTCTGAGACCTCTGTATAACAGAGTATTATATATATATATACATATATATATATATAGGAGATATAAACTATCTGGTGTACTGTGGCTTTTTTATGCTTGTGTGTCTTTGCTTAATCAGACTCACAGTTATTCATGGGAAAAAAATCTACAGCCATTTCCTGGTTTTAATTAATTCTATTTTACATCCTGACACTTTTACTTGCTCTTGATCAGCTTCTAAGTGATCTGTTTGACATGTCTATCTTTAATTCAGAGTAATTGCCAAATCGGTCTGCAATTTATCAGAAATGTGAAGAATAACTCTAGCCAGAAAGGGCTATTTTTCTTTGAGAGTGAAAGCAAGCCATTATAAAGGGCCTGGGAGATTTAAGAAAAATGGTAATGTCATCTGAAATTTCTGAGTGGGAGACCCCCTTCAGATTTCTAGCAAGAATATTAAGTAATTTCTGCATTCCATAAACATTTCAATGATCTGACTTGAATGAAAAATCGTGCCTACATTTTATTGCCTTATTTAGACTAAATTGAAAGCCCTGCAATCTTTTACAATCCATCGTATGAGCTCAAATAGTGGAGATGTTTTCAATGCCTGTTTTTAATGGGTGAGAATATTGACAATTGGAATCAGTCTTCAATAGCACTTGTAATTACAAACTAGACTGTAAATTTTCTGTCAGAAAATGTCCTTGATATATATTTTTGGAACTCTGCATAACAATTACAATAACTGAAAAAAAGAGCTTCTGTTTTCTTCAGGTTATTCATTGCATACAAAATCCCAGGTATAGACAGTCACATTTGCTCCCTATTGAGTCATTGTTTGGGGAAAGTTCTTTTGCCAGCTGCCAGCAGTGGGACCAAGGACCTTACACAGAAAGGTCCTTTTCTAAAACTGATTAGACTATGACCTATGCACATTTATGTTTCTTCTTCTGTCTCTGAGAAATTAAACCTCAAATACAGCTGGACCAAATGTTTTAATGAATTTTAACAAAAAAAAAAAAAAAAAGAGAGAGAAAGAGAGAGGCCAATTTTGCAACTTAGTGAAGCTGGGAAAGCTGGCATGAAGTTTTGATGCAAAAGAAGGAATAGAGAAAAAAATTCTAAAAGCCTTTTTTTTCTAAAATGAACACAATGTGGTGTTGAGATTTTCACTGGAAATAAAAGTTTCAACTTGAAATTCACTAATTTATTTAATATTATATATGAAAAAACAACAACAACAAAGAAACAAACAAAAAAAAGAGATCTAAACAAAACCTCCGTGGCATGAAAATGAAATACTTTAGATTTCTCTAAAATATGTTTTCTTTCAAATTTTGGTTGGGAGACTGAGCAGAAAATTGATTATTCACACAGAAGCTCTCTTGTGGGCAGGATTTGGTTATTTTCAGGGTCATGAGCATTGCTCAAACCATGCAACCATAAATTCTGCCCACTGAGAACATGGGAGGCATGAAGCTATGTGTACTGATATTTTTAAAGACAGAGCAGAGCAAAGTGTGTAATGACTATGACCAATGGCACAGCTGCAATGTATTTATTTTGCAGCTGATAGAAGATAAGAATATGGACAGAGATTCCCTGTGGCACTCACAGTTTGACTAACTGATAAATAAAGGTGAGGGAGACAGGTGGCATTCCCTTCACTCCAGCAAAGAACACACTTCTGCCTCTAATTTGAAGCTATCCTTTCCCATTTTCTATAATGTCAGTACAATCTCTTTTTCATCTTTACTGCAAAGTCAGCTGTACCCTGCTATACCTTCTGCCAACTCCCCATTCCTCATCAGAGCACAACACATTTCAGCCTACATCATGTGCTCTGAGACTGTGGCAAAACTACTCAGGGCAGCTTGTGTAAAGGCAGCTCTACACAGTCACCCACTCAACACAGCCCCAGCTGGTGGTTAAATGCTTTGGGGTGGTTGTTAAATGTCTCCTCAATGGGAGTGCTTCCTTCCAAAATGTCCTGTTTTCAGTCCTGGACCCACTGCCTGAATAATCCAGGGAGCACAGCAGGTTTCATCCCTGTGGGATTTCTAGATCTGGCATTTACACCAGGTCATGGCAGCATAAGGGCCCCTTTGTGCTAGCATGCCATGAATAGGTCATGTCTATTTTAAATACATTTTTTTCATATATATATGGTATGTATACACACATACACATATATATGTTTAGCAATTTGTTAGTTGTACTCATAGTTTAAATATTGACACAGCAAGACCACTTTCCTCCTGCCAGAGAACTGGTAATTGAAAAAACACATTAGCTAAAGAAATGAATGTGAGGGAGAAGGGCACAAAAGTGTTACTGTCAACAAAAAAGATGGGAATGGATTCCCCATGTTCTGGGACCACATGATTGCCTTCCATCCATGTTACTCACAGCTAGTTTATTTAATTATTTCCAGAGAAAAACAAACAAACAAAAAACTACCCCTCATAAAAAAGGGGGGGGGGGGGGGGGGGAGGAGAAAAACAGACAAAATAAAAGGACAGTAGAAAGCACACTTAAAATACGCAAGAATACTACTGACGGGGAACACAATGGGCACTCTGTTTTTAGTTAGGTGTAGTGGTATTTTGTGAATTTCTTCCTGAAAGCAGTGATTATCTGGCTAAACACAAGACGCTTTTAAATTACTTCCTTCTCCCCATATTTGTGGGTTAAAAGAATACTTGTTTAATTGCTATGATTTGTCCCACATCAAACTTACCTTCATAAAATATCTTGCCATATTGCTGCAGCTGGCTTGATAATATCTGTTACTGTGATTTTTATTGCCAAGCAAAGAGACCTGCCAAATTATTCAAAAGTGTATTGCAGTACCAGCAACTCTTATTATTCCTTGTGCTCCTTGCTCCCATTCCTTTCATGTTGCTCTGATATGCAGTGATGTAATGAAGAAGTTACATAACTAATTAAAGCAGACATATTTTTAATAAAGATTTTAGGATTGATTTTTTTGAGAACTAACAAATTCTCAAGGGTATCTCAATACTTTTTTTTTTTTTTTAACGTTAGATTTATTTGTTTTGGCTTTCAAGAGTGCTGTTTTCATATGGAATTTCCCAAAGAGGTACTTTCTTGGCTTACTAACATACAATGTAGACAACCCATGACTATTTATATATGTTGTCCATTCAGAAACTAAGGTGTAACTAACATAAAAATTAAAGGATCTCTAAAACTAGGAGACTGTCTGTGCAGGATTTTATTGCATTTCATTCATATCATTGTTACGATGTAAATATAGCTTCATTTTTATCACAAAGCATACAAATGAGGCAGTTGTTAGCAAAACGTGAGGTGCTAAAGGAAGGCTCATTGAAATCATTGAAAATTCACACTGGTTGCATTAATCATGGGCAAATATTATGGACCTCATGGACACTCTATTGTAATTAGTTGTTTAAATTAAGAAGTTCCCCATTTTAAATTAGCATCCAAAGACTTATAATACATACAAAGAAAAAGAGTAACAAAAGTTATGGAAAAATATTTGTAATATTGCTCAGAGGTTTTTCAAGTCTGGGACAGGAAGACCAAAAAGGAAAGATTTGAAAATTTTCATCTTTTTATCATAGACCTTGAACAAGAAAACACTTGATTTTATTTTTACGATTGGATGACTGGTGGTTTCTTTTCCTAGTTTTATACTTGTAGGTTTCCTTCCTTTATTAACAATTTCTTTTCTCTGTTCCCTTTGTCAGAAGAAGTTGGGAGGGGACAAATAAGAGAAAAGGTACATTTTAGTACCTGATTTCAAAACCAAAGAGAAAGCTCAATACATTTTTCTTCCCCGTGGAAATATTTGTGAAAAAAGAAATTTTAAAATAAATAAATAAATATTACGACAATCATTACCTACATGAACACACACACACACACAAAAAATAATTATTAATATACCTGGAAACATTGATAATTGAAGAAAAATATCCTTCTTGTATCACTTGTTAGAAGGCAAATCTATAAAGTATCAAAAGCCAAATTCACAGGCAGTAGCATGTAGTGTACTACATACATTAATTTTGGAGATACCATGTTCACTTTCTCTTTATATGTTCAAAATATTCATCTGTATTGGAAAGCATGGTCTTATATAACTACTTTGCCATAAAATGTACAGTTTGGATCGTGTATTTTCAGGTTTGGCAGACTGAATCTGGGATCAATTTTTTCTCCTATCTTTTAAGTTCATAAATACTGCTCTGCATCCATACCTCTGCTCTGTCCTGTTTCTCTGAAGCATTGAATCTCTTGCTCAAAAATGACTGGTCATGTGGAAAAAGATGGGGTGAGACTAAACCTTGTAGGGATCGGCTTCATAACCTTGGGCTCTTCAATGGTGGTATATTTTTGTTTTGTCTATGAAAGGTGTTGTCTGTACAGAGCAAAGATTTCCATATTTCTTGGAGTTGCCTTTCCTGTGATCTGTAGTTTTCTAAACTTGGAAATACCAAGTAACCAAGTGATAAGCAATGGGGGTGCTGTAGTCTCTGTGTACACATTTATGTGGGTAGCTCCCACACACAGATATAGTAGAAGAAACAACAAAGTTTCAGGTACCTTTTTTTTTTTTTTTTCTGAAATAGCTGCAGGGTGAATGAGAAGAATTAAATGGTTTGAAAGAACAAAAGTTCAGGGAAATAGGTGCAGCAATAAACCCAATGATTTATGAGCAATGTGAAGAATTTACCACACTCTTGCATCAGTTCACATGATAAATTTGCTTTGGTCACTGCCTTCTGACTCACCATAAGAATTAATTTGCAATCCTGAGATATCTGAGTGGTAAGTTATTATGTTTATTATTCATGATGAACAGCAAATCATTGTAGTAACATTTCTAATTATTTTCATTTAATATTTGAGGTTGATACAAAATAAAAAGTAATTAAGGTAAAGTTGTGCAAAATTTGACATATACAATTTTATTCTATTCACTATTTCTGACACTGTCTTTCACCCTTCCCTCATCTGAACTGTTTTATTTTTTGCAACACTTCAAATATAGAGCAACTTGATTTCCCACACAAAATAACATTTTCAATTCTCGTTAAGTCTGTTGTTTTTTCTACCTGGCTGCAACTGCAATTTCTTCATGGTCAATGCTACTTTGTTCTTTGCTGTTCCCATGTTTCCACCTTGGTTTTCTGCTGTTCTTTGCACAGTGAAAAATGTGTTGATTAGCACCAAGACAGGAAAAAATGTTCAGGGAAATGACTCAAAAAGACCACTCAAATCTCTCTGAAATGTTTTGGGAAGTCTGTAACAGTAACACGTATGTCACCTCCTGCCATACATATAAATCGCTTTGCCTCATTTCCTAGTTGCAATCTGAGTTGTATTTCTAAGGAGTGGATTTTAATTTCTAGTTATTATTTTAAAGGTCAGCCAGCCTAGACAACCAGCATACCAATGACATAAGTTAATCATTTAGCTACCAGAAGATAACAGTGTTAACTCACATGAAATACAGTGGCAGTATCTCATTCACAATTGTTTTCTTCAGGAAAGTGATATTAAATTTTCATATGAATCTAACTATCATAATCAAGAAGTTGAGTGGAATGTGAACTTGCAAGCTTGTAAGATACTCCCTGATAATTATACATGTATTCTGTGATAATTTCACACTCTTCTGGTAAATGGAAGGCACTTAGCACATTCACTGAGAATGAATGAAAGCAGCCTTTCATTTACCAGTATTTACTGGTGAACCATGGCAGTAACTTCACAATTCAGCTTTCCCAGTGATAACTTGCTATTCTACCAGTATTTTAAAAAGGCTGGAAGAAATATCTCAATAATCCTTACCCCCTGAGAGGACAGGATCAGGCTGAGACCTTCTTGTGGATGTCTGGATGAAAGTGAACAAAACCTCCTAACTTCCACATCTCTTGCAAAATAAATTATGAGTAACTTATTTTCATGTTCTTTTTTCCTTCAGGAGTAGGTCTGAAAAGCTGGAATTACACATCTCCATGTATTAATAGCATACTGCCTTTTTGATCAATACAACCATTGAATTAGGAAATGCACAAAATTAGACACAGAATGTTGCTGGCTACGTCTGAAGATCATGTTTATTCTTCTGAAGCCACCTCAAAAACCTATGTAGCAAACAGTAGATTTGATTTTTGTAAAACAGAACATCATATAGTTGTCATTTGTCTGTCCATTGCCCACTGCTCTAATAACAAAACTCACTTCTAGTACAGATCAGGCAGCAATATTGACATTGCTCCCTACTAAAATATCATCTTTAAAATCTAGCTGAGGTTTCATAGGAGTCCTGTGAGCTTCCTGACATTTACATTCCCAGCCAGCCTTAGCAATATTAAGGCCACTTCTCTTCAGTGGTACTGATTACTTTGTTTGCAATTCAGATGAATTAATGTTCAACAACTAAGATGCCCAAAGGAAGGAGATAAAGATCACGACAGAAAGCTTTCTAAAACATACATAAACCCTTGCAGATGTTATGACATTAAGATATTGATGGAAATGAAGTTGGCAGGGGAGCTGAAACTACACTGAGAGGAAATCACAGTTTTAAAAAAGTGAAAAAGAAATCTAGAACATTTCATAACAACCCAGATCTGTGCAAAAGACACCACAGAATAGTTACAAATGAAGACTGATACTAAATGAGCACAAGCTGGAACACTAGAGCTTTTCCTTTGATGATGTGGTTTCATGTATGACTGGAAAGACTTTGTTTTATGTTTTTCCCCATAGCAGCCACTTGTTATTCCTCAAAAGACTGAGACAAAATTCCTTCCCTCATCTGGACTAAAGCAGATGTTCAAACACATGCAACAACATGTGCAATGAATGCCACAATAAGCAGTGCTCCTCATGTTTCCTACCAAAGACCACTCTACTGATTCACACTGAAGTTCTACTAGGGGTCTATGGCGAAGAGCTTTCTGTGATCACTTCTAAATGAGGGTAATCACTTTAATATACTGTGCACTTCCTCACTAGCACTAGTACTAGGAAAGAGAATTAATTATCTAAAATAGAAACAGTTCTCTGAAGGAGCAGAAAGAGAAATATTGGGTTTCATGAAACTATGAATCTCTTGTGAAAGTAGGTGTTTAAAAAGTGTGGAAGGACATGATCAAACTACTGAGGTTTACCATTGTTTCTGTCATAAAACTGTAATAATACAGGAGGGACTTTTGTCTATACAAAAATACTTGTTCTATTGCTTATAATTAAAGAAATATAAAAACCTTGAGACAGCCACAGCAATTCAAACACCTAATAAGCTTTGATTCACAGCTTCTGTAGAGCTTGTGCAAATAGATTATTTTTAAATGTGCTATTCTCCACAGTGGTCAGATGTTCTACTGCTGAAGTTAAGACAATCAAGGATAGCAGATTTCCCACTGAGTGCTACTGAAGGATTGTGAGTGAAGATACACATGATGGCAATATGTTAAGAACTCCAGATAACTCTCCCTAACTCACTCAGTGCCAGAGCCCTCTGTTAGACAAAGTTGCATTGTAGCTGGAGAAAGAGTGAGGAGGTACCTTAACCAGTCAGTCTCTCCTGAGACAAAGCTGAGTCACTTGAGGTGTTTGCAGGTCAAGGTTGACTTGATGTCATCTTGATAGCTTTTGTAGCTGTAGTCATTCGATGCAACAAAGGATTCACTAAAAATTGGGATCCTGAATGTCAGACTATCCCTGACTATATATCCTTGACTCAAACTATACCGGTGCACAGAGGACTACCCTACAGCCACAGAACTTTCACAGTCTACTGGAAATCTTCAGACCAAGGCCCCAAAAGCCATTTCTTTATTGTAGTGGCAAATCATATTCTTCCTGCATGTTTCATATGATAAGGTCCCAGTGGTACTCTTTTCTTGAAAACAGTAGATATGGTAGCTCATTACAAAGACTATTGGAATAATTAAAGCTTCAATTGCTTCTCCTAGTTTATGCTTTTCCATGTTTTTAGTTTTGGGAACTGGAAAGAATTGAGTCAGCTCTCACTTTCATTTTCAGTCTTGTTTACATGCTCTGCACTGGGTACTGTAGCTTATAAGACAAAAAAAAAATAGAGGATGTGCTTAATTTGCTAATGATTACTTGAAATATTTATGTATTGGAGTTACAGGAAAAAAAATCATGAAAATATTCCTATTTGTCTTGGTATGGCTGAAATTCTGTCTTAATAAATCCTAAACATTATGCAAAGTTAACCTGTTATCATCCAGGAAATCACTGTGGAAAAAAAAAAAAAAAAGTACTGCTGGTTCCAATTCTTCAATGTCCTGAATTATTAGTGGTAGCTGGGAAAGAATGAAAAACTAAATCACATAAGATGATGAATATTTCTATTAGAAGTGTTAAGCAATCGGAATAAATCATTATGAAAAGTGAGCAACATGAAACACAGGCAACAAATAACTGGAGGCCACTTTTTAGTTACTGGTCAGTACAAAAGTCTTTTTGTAACCATGGCAACTGGGAGTCCAAATTTACAGCGTGATTATCAACAAATATTGAAGGGTATCTTACAGCACTTTTCTCATTCAAGAGATATTACCTGCTTTCCCTGTTGTGCCCTATAGATATATGTTTTGACCCTGGGCTTCTTCCTTCACAGGGAAAATCTACAATAATGATGGTTAAGTTCTGTACATATCTATTCCTCTTCCACATCAAGCATATTGTCACTCACCATGCGTTGTTTTGCTGGATATTCAGTATTATATTTCTTCTATAATACTCATGGTAAATAAAACTTTCTTCAGACTAAGGCAAAATCTTTTCCCAGTTCTGAGACCAAGCTGAGTTTTGTTTGCAACACTTTATATCTTATGTTCTGGTCAGAAACAGAAACAGAAACATACCAGGAAAAGACCACTTAAGAACAACTGGAAATTTAATGCCATTTTTTCAGCTGAAAATCTTTGAAACTATTTCTGGGTAATCTTGGTTGAAAAGCAAATGTGGATTCACAAAATTAATTTAGTTACACATAAAAAGTCAATATGCATTTCTTTATCTTTCAGGATTAAATCCTAAGAAACAGACAAATTGTTGCAGATACAAAATACATAGAGGAAGGATTCAGCAAAGGTCCAGTTTGGCCTGGACCTAAAAGCTGTATTTTTCTCCTTAACTGATGTATTTATCTCCTTAACTAATTATTTCCCATGATTACAGAAGTCCCTCAAGCATTTCCGTACCTTTGAAATATATGGGCTGTCTGTAAGTTAAAAGATTTTCTGCTCTAAAATGTTCTACAACCACATATATTTGTTTTCATTGAGAGCTTAATTAAATAACTTCATTGCAGCTAGGTATGTACTTAATGTTAAGTGTTTTCTTAAGTTAACTTATTAAATCTACACTTCAACCTTTTCTAATTATTTAGAATACCAATGTTGTCTGGGTAGATCAATTTATTCCTACAGTATTATCAAACCTAAACAAAGGCAACTTTCTCCTATATCCATTTTTATTCTGTGGTGCAGAGAAACTCATTTGCTTGCAGCTAAAGCCTGATTTATTCCTGCTATTTGTCATGCTGCAGTTTTTGCGCAAGTAACTTTCAGTTTTTATCAGTGCATTCCATTTTTCTCATTATTTAGTCCTCATTCAACAGTCATGTAAGTTTTACAAGGTGGTCCGGTTATCCCACAGGGAACAGGAAAATAGCTCTGACTTACCAGAGATGCACTGTCATCTAGAAGTTCAATAAACAGTGTGATAATAAAAGGTCAAATGATGTACCGAAATGTTTATGCACACCTACTTTCTGTCATTGTAAAAATGCATTTGAACAAACCTTTTGGAATAAACTAAAGACAAATTTAATGCCTTATATTTTTTTTTCTTAATTCGACCATAGACTCCTTGTGCCACCTGTACCTGTCTCTTAAATTAAAATATTACAGGTGCTTTGCCTGTGAATGTACAATCTCTTAAGTATATGTTATTCTTTTACATTTAAGATCAATTCTGAACTCTGCATTTGTCTGTTTTTTTCTTTGTTTTGTATTTTTCCTTCTTGGCCCATAATTCTGTTTATATCAAAAGCTCTCCAAATGAACAAAACTATGAATAGAAACTACATCCCTGAAGTCTCAGATAGTGGACTGGGAGTAGTAATTTCTTTTTATGATAACATGTATCTGGCTCAGTGAAAAAATACACCATCTGATATATATTTGCCACAGGTATTTTATTTCTATTTGTAATGATAAAAAATATTTATTTATTTTTTTACAGGCTAACAAGTTTTCAATAACTTTGACATTCTAAAATTATGTTTAGTAAATTATAGGAGATATAAAGGGTTATCATTGTTCCTGTTTTTCTAGCATAGTGAAACATTCACCATATTTAAACAGATATGAATTTCATGAACAGTATTTTGATTTTTGACTTGTATGCCAACCATAGTTAATGAACCCATCCCAACCACTTGCTTTTGTGCTCTAGAAGTTTTCTCAGCATTATCTTATGGTCATGGTATGATGAATAAGAATGATGAATAAGAATTTCTGGAAGCATTGAATTACTTAGGTTGGAAAAGATCTCCTAGATCATTGTCCAACCTTTAACCTAGCACTGCCAAGTCTACTACTAAACCATATCCCTAAGCACCACATCTACATGGCTTATCAGCTAAAGTTAGACAAACAAGCAAACTAATACATAAATTGCTTGAAGTTTGGAGGTGCTTGCTTGAGCAGCTCTCAAGCTCATCCCCAAAGTAAAATATATATATGTAAAATATACTAAATATTTCTTCAGTCCTTAAATGCTGATATGGAAACAACAACATAAAAGAAAGAGCTGTAGTTTTAATTTTAAAAGAGATGAGGTTGGTGTGGATTTAATTTCAAAATTATGACTTTGTCTTGGTCAATGTCTACATCCCAGCGTACTTACTCTGTGTGTGCTTTTTGTTCTGTTCTTAAGGGATTCTATCTGAAAACACAACTTTGGTATCAACAAAATAGCTTTTGGTAGAACCTGTGTAGTCCAGGCTAGGGGTAAGCAGATGAATTCCAGCTTGTGAAGAACTGAAAACAATCAGCAAACTTGTACCTTACTCCAGCTCTGTTTGCTCTAAGAGATCATTGGTCTCCAGATAAGTGAAAATAAAGAAGCAGTAAACAGTTTGTCTTGCTTCTGGCCTTGTAAATCTCTCAACAGGGTACCAATATCATTAATTTATGATACCTTTTTGGTAGCCTGAATACACTTATTAAAAGAGAAAAATGTAAAAGATGACATAGAGATTGAACAGGAATTTTGTTTTCAGGGCTTTGACAGAAGGTGTAATACACCAATACATTGACTTATTGAAGACTCTCCTTCCTATGACAAGACATCATGGGGCATTTTGATGATGATGCAGGGTAATATCTGCAGGAGCCTCTAGCACTTCCCCTGTTAGACTCCACTTCTTGACTTCTCCACCCAGGGTATGTTGCTAAGCCCAGGCCAAGGCTTCTGATCACTGGTGGCTTGTCCTCTCTCTGACAGATGTGGGGCCATACAAGAAGGAGACTTACTAGAACACAAGTTTTCCTTTCAGATATGGAAGGCTCTCTTCTCTGCCATTAACCGAGCTACTTCTAAGCACCAAGGTCATTCTCCTGACCATGTCCTTCAAGTGCCCATGCTGTTCCTATTCACATGTATCTGCATCCCTTGATAAAAGGAGGAACATAGCTGATGGGGACCATAAAACCTCTCTGCACCTGGAACCCACTAGAGGTTTGGCTGCAAATCACCCTCATGACTTGGGGCATGCCCACACTTTGCCATTACAGTGTCTCTTCCCTCCAATAGTAAAGATCTTAAAGACCTTAAAGGCTAAATAACTGCCAAAATATTTTGAAGCCTCTTCTCCTTCCCTCTTGTCATTCTCATGGCATCCCATCCTATGTGCATGTTACATTGATAGGTTAGAAATTGATACAGTTACAGCACATATCAAGAAGCACATAGAATTTGTATATACCAGGCCATTGAGTTTCATCTCCATATTTGACACACAAGTTACCAGCATTTTCTTTCATTTATTCAGTAAATTATGTAGAGTTTTTCAAGAAAAACACAAGTCTAATCTTTATTTTTTTTTCTATAGCTGTCTTTGCCTCAGTCTTGCTAAAATAGCAGTGCCCCTGACTGGACTCTTGAAAAACGAAAATCAAGCACTTCTCAGGAAGTACATCTAAAACCAAAGTAGCCATAGGAAGTGCTTGAGGTAAGATGGAGAAGTCCTATTGGGAGCTTGCAATAATGTGGTGAAGCTGTTTTTAAAGGGAAATGACAGTAGTATGTGTGCAAAAGAATGACTGTGTTTGATATTGTGTGCAGAGACCTCAGTTCCACCTGTTATTCAACAATGAGCATAACACAAAGTACATACTGTTTGTTGAATCAAGACACAGCACTGTTAAATTAAAAATTTCATTTTTCCTTCCAAATGATGCTGCTTTGATCTCTATTTGTAACCCCAGCTCAGAAAAAGGAAAACTCCCTCTGCTTGTATGCTGGAGGCTGACACCCTTTCAGATGTATTTTGTCTGACTGTTTCTGAATGGGAGCAGTCTGATGTATTGTGTTAAGACATCTTCGTCTCCCAGCTCCCTATCTTATATGACTGAAGCAATGAGTACAACACAGCATGATGGAGAAAGGGCAGATTGAACAGATGATTCAGAGGTGAGATGAGGACAAATGTATGTGTCTACTAGAGGTGCTTGAGTTAATTTTTGTGAAGTTTTCATAAGAAATAAACTTTAGTCTTGTTTTCAAACTCAGTTTGTTTTCCAGAGCATGAAAGAATCACTGGCAAATTTGTCTGCAGCTACTTTAATATTTAGCAATGACAGTTCACTGTATTAATTCTACTCATTTACTAGTTCTTCTGAAATACATAAATTTTAGTTCAGTTGAATACGTTGTATATCTGCTGATTTGGTTGATTAAAAAATATTTTGTATATCTTGTACCAAAGCAGTATAGAAAACACAGCTTTGAGTCATCAGAGTTCTTAGTAGTAAACAGCTCAGAATAATTACTTACGACAGGTTTTAATCTATTTGGTCATGAAATATTCATGGTCATACCTAAGAATAAATGTCAGTACAGTGACAGCTTCCTATGATATATAGGACAGTATCTGTGAAATGGCTGAGCACCTATTTAAGATACTTAAGTAACATTGCTGCCTGCAGTAATGTATTAAACAGTTTTGTGTGTGGTTTCCTTTTCCTGTAGCAAAAATCTTCCTGACTGTCTCTGAGATTACAATTAATGGTGTTTGCTATATCTTATAATTGACTCTAACGTTCTGGAAAACCAAGGGTAGTACTTATTTGCGAGTAGTGTTTTGGCATTCAAGTCCTGTGAAGAACTTATTTGATATTCAGCATCTTACACTTGCATGGAAATGTAGTACAACACAAATCTCCAAATCTCTTCCTTCCCTTAAAGACATGAGTTGACATCATATCCTTTAACCAAACATAATAAGGCTAGAAATTACATAACAAAAATATGAAAAAGTCTTTGTAGGAGTTAGAAATATATTATTTCTGGAAAATGCTTTTCCATGAATTTTATATGTAATATTCAATTGCATGTTCTCATCCAGATGTAAATAGCATACTCAGTAGGCAGCAAGGTTTCATGTGGATAGCATGGAGGTCTGCAGGGGGCTGCTTAACAATAGTGGGCCAGTTCCCAGCTGGAATAAACTTCTGTACTACTGAACTTGTTATCTACTGTGTGTGTCCCAGAGATTATACAACTTCAGGCATTTACACAGGTCATTGTCAAGGAGAGAGTGTGAATGTAAACTGACCTTTGGTCTGATTCAGCACAGCCATTTGTATATGAATGGTAAACTTTATTTTTTTCATTATTATTAAAACTGTTGAGATCAGGCTGATGTTCTAACTCTGCTAAGATATACCTTTGTCCACCAACATTTTTGTTTTAATTGAAAACATTTTATTTTAGATGCAACATAAATGACATATTGTGTACTCGGCCCAAGTAAAGGCATCAGAATGTGACCCAGGGCTTGCTAATGATCAGTTGATAATGAAATAGCAGAACATTCAGATCTACTTTGAGTTGTCTTTTTAGATATGACCAATTGGCCATGTATCAGTGTAATGCTCAAGTTTCATAGGAGACTAAAGACATATTTTATTAAAAGTCTTTACCATATGTCAGAAGAGATTTGTGCTTATTAATTAGCATCTTGAGAAGTCTGTTTCAAGAACATGTGTAGGAGTGGTCTGGTTAATTAGTGACTGTCAGAAACCTTATATCAACATACTTTAGATGTACATTATTATTCTGATGTCTATTATTTCATCCAGGCACTACATTTACTGCAATACTTGACCTAGTTCTCAGCTTCAAAATTTGTCCTCTTCATATCTAAGCCAATTTACCAATGAGTTGGATGTTACACAGTTATCAAGTGCATCAAATTTAAAAATAGAAATAAATAAAGTTCTTAAGGGACCTTCATGTTCAAGCAAATTGGTCAGCATTACATTTCCTGCATGAATACGCAAATTAATTACAGAAAAGATAAATGGATCGCTAATTCTGACCAGAGTTTGTCATGCTTTGTTGTTTGTTTGTTTGTTTGTTTGTTTTTCCTGTTTTAATTCCATAATTAAATTCATTGTGCTCATTCATTGGCTACAGTTATTGCTTTTGCTGGCAGGGAAGAATATGTGAGTACCTGCTCAGTTTTAGACTATATTAGCACCCTGGCACAAATGTTCTGTTTCTTCTTTTCCTTCTCTTCAGTCTTCAAGAAGACCATTCTTACAGGGTATTCTAGCAGATGGAATGATATCACAAATGAGACTGTATATGCCTCATGATATAATATGTATAATCCTCAGATCTAATAATATCTGTATCATAGTGATCATAAATATCTTCATGTCACAAGTGGTGGCCTCAGAGATGCATTATCCTGTCTTTTCATAGAAAATTTTCACACTCTGAAGGAATTTGCCTTTTTATTATTATTATTATTTTTATTCATTTATTTTTTTATTTCCATCTTTTAAATCATTGCTTCATTGCTTCCTAAATACAAACTAATTATGACAAACTTCACTTCTTTCTCCCCTTGGCCACTCATAGAGTCTCACATGCTGCTCCAATGCAATCATTTGAATAAAAGCAGGAAAATACAAGCTATTCACCATTTTAATTTTAATTATCTTTTATAAATAAGAAAATGAATTCAGTCTACAGTGGGCTAGATACCTGAGCAAAAAATTCTAGACCAGTAGATGTGAGCAGTCATTTTACTCTAATATCACCCCTGTATGAATACCTTCCCTATTCATATAATCTGCTCCCATAATATCCCTTGCCTACAATGTTCCTTATTTCTATCTCCAGTGTTGTGTTGGTTCTTTGCAAGTATAACTTAATTCAGGGAGCCAGGGAGTAGTACTTTTGAAGGAGGATGTGAGCTGCAGATTACAAGTATGAAAACATTATTTAAAAAATATTCCCCATGTTAGTGAATATCATGATGTGATTCTTGCACCTATGTGCTGTGCTGTCCCATGAATGTGGGAGAGTAGAGGAAAAATCTTTACAAAATAAACAAACTAAATCTTTAGTTTATATGTCAAATGAAAACATACCCATTTTATTTATTTCCCTTACTTATTGTTTACATTGTTATTCTGGAAAGCATTTTTAATTAGTATAGTTTTTAATTTGACAATGTATCACCACCTCTGACAGCATTCAAAGAATCTTGTTTACATCCTTTTTTCAGTGTCTGTTAGAAGCACTGTAAACTGAGCATAAGATATGTATTTTCAGTCTGGTTCTGAACAGTGCTTTTTCATGAAATTTATTTTTTTTTTCTGAGCATTAGATTCAGACTTAAGGGAACAGCTTCATTCTCAGTAAGAAGAGCACTTAACAACCTGTTGACTTTGAAAAATTCTGAGAATTAATCAAATGGATTATTGGATGGACTTGAATCAAGAACAAACTGTTTTTGACTCAAAGTCTAATCATTTCTCTTCACACGTTAGTTGCTCTTAAATTAAGGATATGCTCCAGTAAGTTTATACAAGCCTATGAAAGAGCTGTTAAATACACAAATATCCATGGGCTAATGTATTAACCTAAGCTATCTACATGTCATTAAACCAAAAAAAAAAATAGAAAAAAAAAAAAAAAAGAATAACTTCAAGATATAGTTGCAAGATGATTTAAAAAAAAAAAAAAAGATGTTTCATGGAAAAATGAAATTGATAAAATACATATGAACACTGTGAATAAAACAAAATGAATATACTTATCAGGCACATAGCAGGCTAATGCAGCTAATGCAACATATCCTTTTTTACATATCCTCTTACATAGGACAGCAAAAAATACCCTTGTACCCTCGTCTATTCATAGCTAAATAGTGAATGTCATTAGAATCTCTTATGTAGATTTAAACAAACACAAATTTTGCAGGAATAAAGACCAAATTATATAATAGAATTATTTCTTCTTAACTGTAAATATTTCTGTCATCAAAAGATAACACATAGAATATGAAAATGCTGGCAAAGAAAACATCAAACTACAAATGGACAAATCCTACAGTGAAAATATGACAGAGAAATATTTGCTTTAAAATAAGTCAACATTATGTCAATTCATTGATAATATTGCCATTATTAAATGTTATGATAGTGCCTAAGAATATCAACTCAGAACTGAAATGCATGAGCGGCTTTTCAGAAACATAAAAAAAAAAAAGTCTCTTTCTCAGAGTACTTACTATCCATCTGCCAGATAACATGAAATAGATAAACAGACAAGAGGGATGGGATTTAAAGAGAATGAAGTGATGAAATCAAGTGAGTTTAGCAAGAAAGGGATGTGTTAATATTCATTTACTTCACTTCAGTACTAATACATTTCAAGTATACCCCAGATCATATTTGGTGAACTATACACAGAGGAACACAACCTCTGTTTTCTGCTGTCGTATATTCATTCAATAGTTCTGTACAAAACTGTAAACTTTCCCTGTTAACCAGTGCAGCAACTTTTTCCAAAATTTTTAAAACTCATATCAACATAAAAATAAGTGTTGGCTGAAAAAAGCTTTTTGCAAGATGCTTCTCTCCCATAGCTGGAGAACATGGCACCATATCTGTCTGGACCAACATGTCCAGATGTTGGTCCCTGTAGAGTGAGCACAGAATGTATTGGATAGTTTTCAAACTAGAAAGGTATCAAATAATATGTTGTAATATTGTAATACATAAAAATGTATTTAAATATGTAGTTATATACATTTTATTATAGTGTATAATATAGATCAAAAGGATGAGCATTCCTGATGAATACAATCCTTTGCAAGTTCCCTTGGGTGACACAAGTAGTTTGGAAAGACTTCTGACACAATGGTCCACTGCAGAATATGAAGGAAAGACATAAAAGGTATGCAATAATGCCATAGACTATTTTGCAGATAATTAGCTTGAGTATTCATAATTTCTAATTTATCCCATTGAAACACAGATTCTAAATATACTGTAGATCTAGACACACTAAGGAGAAGTAGACTAATGTACCTATGCTGATGTGGAAGAAAGAGACACCTAGAAATATGCTCTAAATATCCTCACTGGAAGTTGTTGATGTGTGTTGTTGTTTTTTTTTGTTTGTTTGTTTTTGTTTTTCTTGCCAGCCTTTTATTTCATTTTATCTTTTCCACTTAACATTGATGAAGTGGAAAGCACTTTGATGGGAGAATGTATTTTTCCTGCTGAGTTATCACCTCTTTTTTTGTGACTATTGGTAAAATACTTACTGATTACTTCCTGAAAAGAATGACCTGTTGTATACCTACATGTTTGGAATTAGTCAAAGGACACCTAGGACAACAAATGGGTATGCCTTCTGGTTGTCTATGCCTTTGAATCAAAACAAGTAAAAGTTCAGCCTTTATAGTCTCCATTTAATAACTGTCACACAGTAACTAAGGACCTAGTCTTTGAAATCATTAGCATAAATCTTTGTCAGGTTTGCTTCAAGATGAGATGTAGGTAAGAGGTATTTTGGCCTGATGTCTGAGCATGGTATACAAAAGAAGATAGCAATGTTTGCTGCTGCTGTTGTTTGAACTGAACATATTTCTTTTTGCACATCCCAGAAGAATTCAGTGCAACAGACTGCTTCACAGCACATAGGCTTCCCTTGGCCTAATCTGAACTGATAAATTTTTCTCTCTCCTAGTAACTGTGTGGCAAGCCACAGGTTCTGTCCAGACAGTTAAGATTTTATATCTTTAAAAATCTCTACTCAGTCCAAAATGAACAGATATCTAATAAAAACGAAACAAAACAAAACAAAACAAACAAACAAAACCTGTCACCATCCAGATTTTTAACAGATCCAATTACAACAATGAGAAAATGGTTCTTTATGTCTTAGAACAGCTCTTCATGGCTGCTAGTGTAAATGAGCCAACATAGCTTCTTGTAGTAGTCTATCCTAAAAGCCCACTGACTGGGCATGACTAAGAAACTCACTTTAGAAACAGATTAAATTAGTTCCATTATCAACGGAGTGTGAAAGCAGTGATTAAACCAATAAAAGAACAAGCACTATAACAGGGTTTAGGTCTGGGTAGTGGGAGGATATCCCTTGATTTCAGATATTTTTTTACCGCCTTTCTCAGGACATGTACAAGTCTGAGGAGGTAAATGATAATAGTCTATTTCCTTAGGCCAACAGCTGGTGAGGTATTAGGCAGCTCATGAGCTACAGAAGTATTTCTGAAGTAGGCGGTAGATAAGCCACCATGTGTCAGTAGAGGCAGGACTCATGTAACATCTGGAAGATTTAAATCCTCACTGTGCTTTATCATCTATCCCCTCACTCCTCATAGCAAGGAGAGTTGGATTCATCACTAGGCTGTTTCACAGTCATAGAGTTTGGCAGAAAGGGCCAACTGTCCTTCCTCTTTGCATGGCACAAGTTGTGGTGGTTTTATACAGCTGGGCAGCTGAACAGCTCTCTCACTTCCCCTCCTCTAAGGAGAAGGGGAAGAAAACATGACAAAAAGGGGCTCCATTCATGAGGAGCAAACTGCTCCAACATGGGTCCCCACCACAGGCGGCAGATCTCCCCAGATCACCTGCTCCTGCAGAGCTCTTCCACAGGCTGCAGCATGGAGATTTCCTCCATGTGGGACACATGGGCTGCAGGGGGACAGCCTGCTCCACCAGGGGCCTCTCCACAGGCTGCAGGGGAACTTCAGTTCCATGCTTAGAGCACCTTTGTCCTCCTGCACTGACCTTGGAGTCTGCAGAACTTGTTCTCACTCCTCTGTCTTTCAGCTGCTGTTTCACAGATTTATTTATGTATTTATTTATTTTATTTTTCCTCTTTCTTCAGTCTGTTCTCCCAGAGGCCCAACCTCCACTGCTCAGTGGCTTGGCTCTGTCCAGCAGCAAGTTCCTTTTGGAGCCAGATGGAGCTGGCTCTGATTTGACATGGGGCAGTGCTGGGCTCTGCTCACAGAGGCCACAGTTGCAGTCACTCCGCTACCAAAACCTTGTCATGTAAACCCAACATGCAAGTCCAGGTGGATACCTAAGTGGGAAAATTAAATTTTTCAGGGAGATTTCTCTTCTTAACGTCAACACTAACAAAGTCATCATTCACCATGATATTTCAATAAATTTCTGTAATCTTGTTCTTGTTTTCCTGCATGTTGCCATCTATGATCCTGGACTACAGAGATGTGTCCTTGAGACATCTCCATGACACGCTTTATGTTAGTACTATTCTGAAGTTACAAAATGTTCAAAGACTGGAAAAGGAAAGAAAATACATCACAATATAACAGAAGTCTTCTATGAAATACAATGTACCAAAGGTTTTTTGTTGTTGTTGTTGTTGTTTTCTTTTTTTTTATTTAGGAGTGCAGGATGAAGGCTACTAAAATTTTGAGGGGGGGAGGATGAAAAATGGGAAACTTTGTCCAAAGAAAGAGAGTTTTCAGAGAGTTTTCAGAGTGAGTAAAAGCCTGAGTTTCAAAATGGAAACTGATTTACAATGTTCTGTGCATAAGTTTTATCTGCTATTACAACAATGACCCCATTTCACACTTTATTATATGTGTTGGGTGTTGTAGGATGTTAGACATGTAGGTTCCACAATGAGAAATACACTTTTTATAATCAAAAATGGATGCATGCACTTCTAAATCTAAGCATTTTCAAAGCTTTAATTACCATATCAAGTCAATTGAAAAGAGGGGAGGATGACGGGTGTATAGAATTAGATAATTGAAACAAAAAGAATCCAAGTTATTAAGAAGAATTCTCCAGTATACCTACTTGTTATTCTGGAGGAAGAGAGCATCTGGGTTCTTGCAGAAAGAAAACATATGGTAATGTATTGATATGATAGTGAGATACATATTATTTTAAATATGTTGAAAAATATGGCAGCTAATGTACACTTTTTTATAAATGTATATAAATATTTATCAATGAAATCTTGAAACATATACTTGTCAAGTATATGTTTTGCCTTTGAAAAGAGAATTCATAATGTGAAGTGCTTAGTAATCTTACCAGATGACTCAGAGGAACAAGTTTTCTGAGTAGAATGATGAGTGTATGACTTCTGTTGACTTCAACAAGAGATGGATTCTCATTTTAAAAGTACAGAAGTAATACTGCATTGTTTCTGCAGCTAACATTGAAAAACATCAGCAGTTAGTCACCGTTATGCTAGTGCTCTTGATTACATCCGGAATTGCAGTAAGTATTCAGACAGACAAAAATGCTCTTTCCAAATATCTTGGCAGCGAGGAAGATTTCTTCCTTATGTAGCCAAGACTATGGCTCCCAGTCTGTTCTGACTGATAGGTCAGGGCTGCTGGGAAGCAGCCAGTTTATCTTCATCCCTATGAAGGGACAAATAGAGAAGAGAGTAGCAAGACAAAAAAAAAAAAAAAAAAAAGGTTAGAGAGGTGATTATTTACCAATTTGCCACTGCAGTAAAGAAGTAAAGAAGTGTCTGTCTGTGGGATATTGACTGTCAGTGTGATTTGTAGATGAAGCTCAGGTTAATGAGTCTATCCTTGATCTCCATAAAGCCTGTTTAGAAATAAATGGCTACTCCTTTTCACTCAAAACAAGGTAAGTAAATATGTCCCACTATTTATGGTTTCCTAAGGCTGAATGTAAGAAAAAGTTTGCCAGATTGTCTTGTCTCACTTTAAAAAAAATAATATTAAAAGAATTCTGAGATAATTGTCCCCCTATTTCCTCTTTTTGTCTGGATAGGAGAGATTGAAATCAGAAACATATCAAGCCTTATTGAATTAACCTGACCCAATCTACATTTCTGAAATGGAGTTGTCTGTATCCAAAGTGGTCATCTATATTTCCTCAGTAATTAAGGGAAAAATAATGTCTGTTATCTCTTATTCTATTTCTAGGATTCCTAGGTGTTCAACAGTAGCCAGATGTACAACTCTTCATTCTTTGGGTTCTGACACTTTTCATGAGTAAGATAGATAATAGTAATGCCATGATCAGGAAGTAAATCAATAAAACTGCGGTACACCTCTAATTTACTTAAATGTTTTGAGCCAGTAGGAGCTAGAGAAAAATCCACTAGGAAATATGTATCTTTATTTTTTAAGCTGTAGGAAAAAAAGTGAACACGTTGAAATTAATCAAAAGATTAAAAGCACTATTATGAAAAAGACTTCCTTCACTGTGTATAGCAGAGTATGTTCAGTTAGCAACGTCATCTGTCACAGTAATTGGTGCAGACAGCTTCAACTAGTGACCTAGAAGGTTTTTGATAGTTACATCATTCACTCTGCCACTGCTTTAATGTGGGAGGAGAGATATGCCCATGCAAATCATGGCTGACTTACTTTCTACTTTCGGACATGAAAGAGATTTTTCTGCATCCATTTGCTTTTAGGTGATAAAATCCACACAGCAATGGAAGACACTAGAAAATATCATACACACACAGAATTTCTAGGTTGGAAGAGACCTCAAGATCATCGAGTCCAACCTCTGACCTAACGCTAACAGTCCCCACTAAACCATATCCCTAAGCTCTACGTCTAAATGTCTTTTAAAGACTTCCAGGGATATATCTTTAAGAAGGACAAAGAAAACTCCTTAGTCCTTGGACTTGCAATCTTTGAGCATCATGTTCAGTTACTGGCAGAAAGTTATTGGCCACTCTTGATAAATTAGAGGAAATAAACAAACAAACAAACAAAACTACAAAGGCAGTAGAGACTTTAAGAAGACTGTGGTATTCAACCATTGCCAGAGATGCAGTCTCATAACAAGAGCTGGAAAAAATAATCATTTTTAGAGTTTCCTTTTACTATAAGTTCATACACACCTGTGAAAGTATAGAAAAGACTCTGCTCATAGGTAGATGAGGACTTGACTTTTACAATTACAAAACAGAAATTTCTTATTTCATCCATTTTTCTTTCAAATAATTATTTTAGTCCTCAGCTTTCCAGGAAATTCAAGGTTGTCTTCTATGTTAAACAGATAACAGGAATTTTGGTTAAATTATAGTCAGTCTATTTATCACTCCATTTTTCCTGCCCTCTTCTTTAGATTCTGTTTTTACAAGAACTTTTACTGCTATATTAATCAGACCATTCTGGATTGTTGTTTGACTATGTACATAAATCCTAATTTCTATTTTAAAATATAAGTTAACCATCAGATTAAAATAGCTCACTTGAAACCTAGGTTGTAATTATACTGTTATCCAGAATTCAAAAAATTATGAAAATTGCATACAAATGTGTTTTTATGTTCAGCAATTTTGAACTCCATTATCTTTACAGATTTAATTTTCAAATAGAATTGATTAATCACTTGCAAAAGGCAGATTTTTAGTTTAAAGCCATCAGATAGAAAAATTGAAATCCATCAAACTGAAAAATGTGTCCAAAGCAATAAAATATAGTAACTGATTTTACTTTTATGCTACTTGAAATATGTACTTAAATAGAGACTTGATTGAGGAAAAAAAATGCTTCCTGGTTGGAATGACATGTCCCAATTAAAATTTTGCTGAATTAATAACATAATCTTTTAAAAGTAATCATTGTAGTTCTGATAAATTTCCAGTAAATCAAGCACACAAACACTAATGGCGTTGCAATTCTCTAGGACAGCCTTTGCTGTCACAGTTAGTCAATAGGTGCAGCTGTGACATGGAGAGCAGAGTGCCCCATTACACATACCAGCTCCTTAACAGAGTAGTGCCCTGTGGCACTGGTATCTCTGCAAACTGGAGCAAAAGGAGTGCTCCTAACTGGGAAAGTCAGCTTATGAGATGTTAAAAAGCAATTGGAGGAATGCATAGAGAGAGCTGAGAGCATCTGTTGGTATCTGACATAGAAGACATTCATTTACTACGCTGCATCCAGGTAGTGGATTGTGTACCTCTAGTGCTTTTAGGTACTAGACTCCCAATGGCAGCAGGAGGCAGTAGAAAATATCTCTAAGAAGAAAGTTAGGGAAAGTTAGTTAGAAAGGGAAAAAGCAGGATAAAACATGTCCAAAGGAGTGGGTTATGAAGGTGTTATTTCCATCCATGTTCTAAGTGAATGACAGTGAAATCAGATTACATCTGTCAAGACAAGAAAAGTACATTTCCGTAACTGATATGTGAGCTGTCAGAGTGCACACAAATTTCAGTTTTGTGGATGGTTAGAAAAGAGAGTATTTGAGGCTGTGGTTAAATTGCAATCACTACTATGGCATCACAATTTATTTTGTTGGAAAGGTACATTACGGTTTAAACTAGTTATGCTCAACCAGCCCACTGAAGCACAAATGGTACCCTGCCATGGCAGCACAGTAAACAGCATGAGTGGACTATTTATTTGTATTTGCTTTACATGATGCATTGCAATTGGAATCATCTATTGCAAGGGGGAAATCCTGATCTCCTTATTGGGCTAGAAAATCAAGATAATATTCTGCCACTGGTATGATGCAATGCCAAGAGAATGGATTCTTCTACACCTGTACTTCAAACCAGCTGCTGATAACATGCAACTGGATAACTTCAAGTTCTTTCTTTTTTTTTTTTTTTTTTTTTTTTTTTTGTTTGTTTGTTTGTTTGTTTGTTTTTTGAGTATGGTAATATATATTGCAAAAAATAAATTGTAAAGCTGTTTGTGCTCCTATGGTTGTAGGTTGCATCTGTGGAAAGACATGGAAAATCTGGCATCTTTTTGGTGATTCTCTGTAAGAGCATCCTGAAAGCCTTGACATTTCCAAGGGCTTCCCCAGGGATGTTTCACATCCTTGGAAGCAGCTCACCAGGAAGGAAAAAAGAAAGTTAAGAGACTATCAGTTTCACGGCTCTTCTACATTATTCACAAGAGAAACAATAGTCAGGTGCTGTGCATAGTAATTGTAATAAACTTGTTTGGAGGCTATTTCAAATTACTCTATTCCTCAGGACAAAACAGGGTTGCTCTAGCTATGAGATGGTTAGTAAAGAATGCATATTTCTAATCACTGCTATCAGATTAGAAGCATGACAGAAAGCACTGGAAAATATGCAGACCTGCACATTTTGGTATCAGGAAAATCTGTCTCTAGATGAAAGTGGTGCATGGCCAGAAGGATTAATAGTGTTCTGTGGAAAGGACAATAATTATTTGGATAGGTGTAACAGAGGTGTGTTCAAACAGCCTCTGTTCCCCCTTCCACTTTGGCATGTCACTGTCAGATGAAGAGATCCTAAAAGAAAGGATGCTGCAGGTTCATTTCTGGAAATTTTCAGCTGTTAACCAGAATGCCTGACCATCTAAGATAACACTGAGTAGGCAGCAACATTATGGGGACATCCTGGAGCATAGGGCTTTTTGTGGTCCCTCTGGTCACATACTCTTAAAGCCACCTTGGACTCTCAACTACAATCCGACCAGCTGTTGTGTCTTCTGCAGCTTTGTACTGCATTGTGATTTTGCATTATGCTTTAGGATACAGTGATGTTAAAGTGTTTCTTTGTCCATGTGGCAATGAATGGTAATGCCTTCTTGGACTTCCTTCAGGCTATTGAGCTTCATAACATATCTTTACAACCATGTCAAAAAATATAATTTGACTGTTCATGACTATGTCACATGGCTCAAATCACAAATCCTCACTCTTATTTTTGATTGATTATCTTATCCACACGAATGTAATATAACCAGGATCCCAGTCCAACAGCTTTTCCAAGAGTGGAGGATTGTAATCTCGGCTTTCTGTATCTTTCTTCTTTATGATATTTAGTTTATTCAAGCAGTTTGCTTGGTTGCTTGTGTATGTTTTTCACACCTCTGCTGTCTCTTGTGTACTCTTATTATTATTTTTTTTATATGTAGGTAAAAAAACATCTTTTAGTGTGTTACATACCAACTGAGGGAATAGAATTGTCTTTCTGGACCAATGTTGTGCTGCAATGCACAGAATAAAACATCAGAAGGCCTTGAGATAGTTTATGCATACAGCTGTTGCATTTTATTGGTTTGCTGTTAATGAGGTACTACTGAAGAATTTGGAAGCATGGCCTTGAGGATCATTTAATATAATGAATCATCCAAGTTTAACTATCTATAGCAACACATGTAAAACTAAAGAAGTTTTCTGTTGAACTGAAGAAAGTAGTTTGTACTGTTTAACACAAGGTGAAACACCTACACATCTGCAGGTGCTTAACAAAGAAAGTGACTCAAAAACTCAACAGGAGAAAAGTTAAGATGCATTCCAAAAAAGCATATACAAGTAATGACATAAGAGTAAAAAGTTAGAATTATTTTCTTCATGAAATATGAAAAAAATATTTAAGATGAAATACTGTTCATATTCATGGAAAGTGGATAGGGTAGAGTGATTTCATCTTGCAATCTAATCCAGGCCTTTATACCATTTTGGTAGTGCAAACCCAACCTTAAAAATAACTCAGTCAAATACCTAATGATTATATCTTCAGGAGAAAAAAAAAACTTTCTTGTGAACGTACTGCAAAAACCTCCAAGGCCTCTTCCCCAAACGTTTGTCACTTGGTAAGAAGCCAAAAGGATTGCCTGTTATGTTTTAGCAATATATTCTTTTTGATAACAGCTACTGTGAGTCTACTGTAACAACTTGGAACAGTCCCAGAGACCTTAGCTGGAGCCTCAGGAAAAAAAAAGGTGGCAGAATAGGAGGAAAGGAACCCAGAGGATGCTTGAATTAAAAGCATAAATACAATGTGCCATGGTGTGTAAACAAAAGTGCCACTTTTTGCATTTTTGAATCCCTGCATAGAGGTAATGGCTCAGCTGTAGTACTGTCTGATTTTCATCTCTGTTCCAGATCAGTGTGGACCAATTGGAGAGACTCCAAAAGAGAATTATTTTAAATGATACAAGTTTCTGAAGGAAAAGACTCAAAAAATTGATCTAGTTTAGAATAAGACAAAGGTGGGTCACAGTAATATTCTTCAAATCCTTAAACTGCTGCTGCGGCTGCTGCTAAAAAAAGGGGTAATCAATCCACTTTGTATTGTCCATGAGGAACAGAATAAGAAGCAGTGGACTTAAGTAGTGGGCTAAAAGAGTGTACATTTCTAATTTAAAGGACAGCTAAGCTCTGGGACATATTAAGACATCTGGAGCCTTCCATATAGGAAGTTTTTTTTAGTACCAGACATTTATCAGATAACAAAAGTCCACCTGGATGTATTCAGGAACCTGTGATTGTTCTCTATGATCCTGGATTCTTCTTATGTGTATCAGTGTCTCTGATTATATAACTAAATGGGGCAATTTAAATGTATACTTTAAAGTCAACTATAGCCAGTCAGAATTGTAATAATTTTCATTGTTATTATTATGATTTGACCAAAAAACAGGTTTCATGCTGTGAACTTTTAAACTAAATGGATGAATGATTTCAATGAGGAAGGAGGAGCTTCTGGATTTTTAGTTTTATTTTTTTTCCCCATTCAACAAATGAGGATTTTATATTTAAACATGAGTTGAGTCTTTATATGACAGAGTCAGGAATAACAATTGGCAAGGCTCCCTCTTTATTTCAGAAATACTCAGATTAGTTAGTTCCATGTAAAAGCCTTCTGAGGTATGCTGTCCAGTCTAGAAGGGCTAACTTTAACTTTTTGAAGAATCACTCCTTTAAAGTTAAAATATATGCTGTTGGCTTATGACTTAACAAAGTATATGACGGTTGACTAAGCTGTTGTTAAGAAGATGCACAAAGGAAGAAATGCTGTTAACATCTTCTAGAAAAATCAGCAACATCTTAAAATGAAGTAAACTACATCAAAGAATAAATATTTTCATATTATGAATATTTCCTGTGAATAATGTGTATATTTTTCCCTATCAGTGCACAGTGATTATCTACAAAATGTACTACCTGATATTGTTAAAGTGGCAGAAAAATATTAAAGAGGGCTCAGGCAGAAGGATGAGTCGTGTTCACCTCCACCGAAAATTCTGAATCTTTGAAAGTGACCATGAATATTTATTAACATAGTAATAAGATTCTATACTTTCACCCATTTAAATGAGCAAAATTGTGGAAGGTTAGCTTTGAACTGGAGAACCTCCTACTTTACAAATAAATGTGCTGCAGCATGTCTTGTATTCATTTCAACATTAAAGGATGGCCTTTGCATGTGTAAGGACTTTTTCTGTAAATAGTTTTTCTATACTTTGGACTCTATCACCTGTTAGAGAATGGATGGGTAGTAGTTACAGACACTCAGTGCCCTTATTTACATCTTTGGCAACAGCTTACTCTGAAGAACTTGTGATTTCCATACCTACTGCTCCCTTGATTTTACTGGAAGTTCAGTTTTGCTATTCATAAATAGGTGTGATTCAAAGCCTAAGCAAGGCAAAAAAGCACATTAATGTAATCATCTCTCACAGGTGAAAGAAGGAAACTACTAGTGAAAGCTTAATGTGGTTTGGAACTCTGAGACCTCCATAACAGTGAGAAACCAACCAGTCTTCTCATCTAGGATTTATTGTTGTTTTCTTTGTGACCTAGTGTCCCAACAACGGCATTGTGCCTGAGGTACAGTTATTCTAAACATTAAAAGTGAGCATACTTAGACCTCTCTATTGATGGTTTTTTGTTCATTGTAGATATTCTCAGTATTTCTCTTGAGTAAAGGAATAAATTCATCTTAAACTATTTTTAATATTTGAGCAACAAAGCAAATAGTAGGCTTCAGATTGCAGCTTGTGGCTGCCTGGTATTTATGAAAACTTACCTGTTTTAATCACTTTTTGGATCTAAATGCTGTTGGATGAATGAAAACTTTCAATGCCATAAATTTATAATTTATTATCGCAAGTGAACATTTTGCAGGCTTTTTTTTTGACTGTTTCTTCTTTTTCCTTCTATTTTTCCATTTCTACCCTGAAGTAGAAAAGAGAACTACAGGAAGTACAAACTGAATTAAAAAATCCTTGTGGTGGAAGCAGCAGCAGATCCTACATTCAGTCAAGAGCACAGCTGTGGGAGTGAATCTCACTCCTGTTGATGGGTTTTGGTTCACAACACAGAGCAGTCTTGGAGAATACAAATGTAATGCCTTCTGGACAAAAGTAAACTGGACATGTACTGAAAAAAACTCTCAGAAATATTGTAGTTGGATCATCATCAGGAAAACAGCAATGTTAGGGTGTTTGGGTTGTTGAGGTTCTAGTCTGGTTGTGGTTGACATAGGGAAACTGGCATTTTGGTCAGATTTTATCTAAACCTTTGATAAAAACTAATGTTTTAGATAATACATTTTCCTGGTACACATCGTTTAATAGTACACTTGATAAGGAAATATATAACACATATATATACGACATTATACGTTATATACAATAATATATATAAAGAAATATATATATATTATATTATAATATTATAAGCCACATTACTATGGTTCCAATTCTGATTCTTTAAAAAAAATGTTTATGCATGTAAAAAAAAGAAAAAAAAAGGCTATGTTTTAGCTAAAAGCATCAGACACTCGAAAAACAAGTTATTTTTTATACCAGAAACTCGAGATTGCAAGCAAATATTAGCAAGTCATGTTGAGGAGTTAAAAAGTTGGTAAAGTTGATATTTGAAACCAGGTTTATGTTCATTTTCATAATTTTCCTATAAATAATCATGAAGAAATTATATCTAAAACTCTCTGCTGTTGGGTACTTATGTTGGGCTATCATGAAATATATAAATGATAGGTGGCTTTGTGATACTAACACACAAAAAAAAAAAAGGGGAGGGGGTTAAGAAAAGGTTTTAAAGACTTAACAGAAGCAAATTATCCTAACAATATACATTATTCTACTAGTTTATCTCTTCTGTTAGATTAGAAGTAAATACTATTGAGATGCCAAATTTTTCAATGTAAATATAGAGAATTTTATTTTTTATATTTTCCACTCAAGTAATTATCCTTGTGGTTTCCCTGCCTCAGACAAATCACCATTATCTTCGGCACTCAAACGCAAAGAAAGCACAGAACTAAACTCTGGCAATTACAAATAGGCTCTCATCTTTAGCAGTTATAAAGATATCAGACAATTTGGCTCATAGAAAACATAACCTTAATGTCAAGGCAGTATATCATTATAAGGCAAACCCCATTAAGCATAAAATGGCCTTACAGATTCCAAATTAATAGACTAAATAGCTCAGTCTAGACTTCACTCTTCTGTAAGGGATTTATCTTCAGAATCTCGCAGAGTTGGTTCTCTTTGCTCGTGCATCAACTTATTTCCCAAGTGTCATTGATGCAAGCTATGTTTTATTGCTTGCATTTCATACTTAATCTAATCATTAAAACAGTTGCATGACAAAGCTTCAGATTTGGGTTTTTATTCACTTCTCAGATGTACATTATTTGCACTTCTCAGATACCAAATTGGTTTACAGACCCGGAAGAGATTTTTCTTGGTATACATAATATTCCTGACTTATTTGTCTATTTCTTTTATCTGCATAAGGTCATATTGAGATAACAAGTCATGGCTGAGCCATGTCATTCATATTTTATAAAAACAACATTGCACATGAGTGGGAATCCTCTGAAATACTGCACTATCAAAGGATTTTCATGTTTCTCAAAAACAGCTGTAGGTATGAGTGGGACTAGTTCTGGATCCACAAACTGGGTAAAAGAACAAAGCATAAAAGTGTTTGCAAAAAAGTGTGCTTATCAAGGAGCATACGTAGTTTGAAGACCTAGTGTATATGAAGCAAATTATTAAACTCTTTCTGTAATAAATCATTTTTGATAGTTTCCACAAGAGTGAGGATGGTACACTGGCATTTCTACATGATCAAGATTAAGGTAAGGTACATATGTTATTCAAGAGGTGCCTTCATGATGTAGCTTTGTGTTTCTGGAGATTTGGGCTTAGCTTTTTGCCTGGCTGGGTTTTCTATTTTTCTCAAAGTTTTTCTTGCTCATAGTTACTCAGTTCAGTGGCATTTAAAACATATTGGAGATTATTTCAAGAAAGCTTGTATATGAAACTATTTTGGAATGAATACAATCCTAGCTTCTCTTTGTAGCTCACTTGTTATACAATAGGACACTCTTCTGGTACTTGTCAGTAATGTAACTTTTCAAACAGCTAGGAGACCATCTTGACTCTTAGCCTGAACGTTGAATCACAAGCATAAAATTCATGGGAGAAGGATGGTGTTGAGCTTTTCCACAAGCACATCACTGAATGATGGTGCAATCTTTCAGTTTTTTAACATTGCCCTTGAAAAACTACTGCTTTGTGCACAATTTGGTTTACTGTTTTGTCAAATATCCTTTTTTTTTCTTGGATACAAAAAAAAAGAATCTACTAATGAGACTCAATGATGTATGATAAAAACATTTGCTCATCTATAGACTAAGCAAGGCTTTGCAAATATCATACATTCTATAAGTTTTCTTTAAATCAAAAATGCCTAATGTAAACTTTGCGGGTAGAATTTATCTCACTAACTGACCAAAAGCTAAATGTCTTGACTTTCTCTGTATTCAATGGTGAAAGGCCCACAACTTTAGAAGTGTGATTCATTTTGTCTGAAGTGTGTAGAAAAGTAGGATAAATTGTCCCCTGAAGATTCTTAGCTATCACCATTGACTTCAGAGGAAGCCTAGGAGATAACATCTAACTTTTAGATGACTAAAATGAAGTCAGATGGATCCAAATCCAGGCATGTCCAAAATATTTTAAAGTCAGGAGCAGCAGTCCCTCAATGTGCTGGAATATATGGACAAATATTTAATGCTGTATTGTCTAAATAAGGAATCCGGTGTCCTGAAAGCCTTCTAGGAATAGAAGCACAGTGTCATGGCTCTGGCTCAGATGAGTCAAGAAAAATGTTGATGTAACTTATCTTGCTAGTTACTACAATGAGCAGCAGTATTTAGGGTTAAAACCAGGTCTTTCCTGGTTTAGAGAAAGCCCTTTTTCTTAGGCAAACCTTTTTTTTTTTTTTTTTTTTTTTTTGAGCCATCTTCCTCAATTTATTATTACTCACCAAACAACCCTGTCTCCTTGGGAAAAGCAAGCTGAGACATGCACTGTAGGGTGCATGCTTTAATCTAGTGTTTGGAATATTCACTTTGAAAATATTCTCCTCCTTTAAGAGTTTTCTTATATGTATTTGTTTTTCTTCTGGATGAGTTTCAAAGTGCTTTCTAAGCTTTGTTGAAGTCATCCAGCTATTTCCTATGGAGTCTGAGTGTTAATTAACCCACTAGAGTGGAGTACACTAAACTGTAACAGGAGTAGAAGACATTTCTGTCTCAACTTTATTCCTAAGGAAAAGGCCAAAAGTCCTGATGATTATCAAACTGTAGACACCATAGCCAGAAGGATATAATTAGAAAAAATTAGAAAAGATTTCTTTTCTCAGAAAGTACCATTGAAGTCTCTAGTAGAAGCACATATGCAGTTCAGTGGTCAGAGGCACTAAATTAAAACTTGCCAGTCAAAAATTGTAACAGGAAGCCCACAGCTGCACAGAAACAGATACTTATATCAAGCTATAGAGAATCTTGACAGGTTTTATTGTCAAGATTTGCATAAACTTTTTTCACCTTTAAACCTGCAACATGTTTGAAAATATTTTCATAATAATTAGCAACTTTATGTGTCCCAAATTATGCCCTAATTCTAATTAGAAGTGTCATTAGAGAATCCAAATCTGCTAAATTATCTTTTTGAGTTGATTAACTTTCCCCTTCATATACCTGATTTAAAGTAGGAATCTAATTATCATCTCTTCCCTGATTCAAAGCTCTGAAATATTATATGTTCTTAAATTACTCACCAGGGAACGTGCACAGTGATGGTGCTGAATGGCATATTTCACAACTGTTATACTTGCCATATAAATTATTATTAAATTATATTCCCTGGAGTGGATGCGGTGACATCTGGGGTTGCTTCAGGCATTTGGAGTTCCATGTCTGTTACCAAATCACTATGGTTTCAGCCAGCTACAGTAATACCATCTGTAAATTAATAAATGTCACCCTTCTGTGCTACATGCTTTCAATCCACACTCATATCACGGCTTTCATACTTTGATCTGCTTGCTGCAAAAGTATTGTATAAATACATAAAAATTCACTAGTTTTCATTTATTTTCTTCAAGTTTTTTCATAATTTTATTTTTTGTTGTTGTTTTAATGTATGAATGCCATAGAAGGAGGTTAACGTTTGGTTCTCAATAATATGGAGATATAAAAATCTTTTTTATTTTTTGTTGTTTTTATTTTATGGCAATTTTCTCATTTTTGTCAAATTCCAAAGCAAGTTGAAAGCTGCTGATTATCTGGCGATTCACAGATAGTGTTGCCATTCTGAAAATATGAGATTTGACTGCCTTCAGGTAGGAATGAGGGTTTTGCTTTTCTTAGCAAAAGGAGAAATTTTAAAGGAAAAAAAATGGTAAGATAACCATTTTCTATGACATAAGGGAAATCCTGCTTCATATTTTGTAGAACTATTTTGTTCCTTTAAAGAACGCATATCAGCATGCATTTTAATGAAATTTACAGTATGTAGCCACATATTTAGTGTTATTTTAGCACAGTGAAAATAAAATTAATTCTTTACTGAGAAGATACCAGAAACCAGGCTTCAAGGTGTAATGCAGACACACAAGGCACCACCTACCCCTGTGAAAAATCTTGTAGCCATGCTCATGCACTCAGTTTCTCTGCAGGCTCTCTCTGTACTGCACCTTCAGTAGTGAAAGCCATAATCTGTGTTTGTGCTGGAATTTGCCTCATGTCCACTTTATGTGACAAGTCTGAGTTATGATTTGGATGAGTTTCAAGAACTCCTAGCCCAAGTACTTCTGTGGTGTATACCAAAGGACACAGCTCCCTGTATCTCTGCTATGAATGAAGATCACAGAATCACAGAATCTCTAGGTTGGAAGAGACCTCAAGATCATCGAGTCCAACCTCTAGCATCGAGTCCAACCTCTAAAAGATCACTCCTACCTTGGAAAAAAAAAAAAAAAAAAAAAAACAAACAAACAAGTGAAATAGTTTCATGGCACAACAACAAAACAAGACACAGTAAATTTATTCTATTTCAGAAAATTATTCTATTCCAGAAAATAATGTGTATCACTATTAAAAACTGGTATGCAACCAAGTTCTATATTTGTGGTCTCTAGCTCCTGACTTGCCTAAGTACTTATTTTGGTGAGACTTAAGAAAAGATTTAGAAAATAGATATAGAAAAGTATTACATTTTTAGGTTAATTTTCCCATATATGACAAATGGTGGAAGAAAATATAGAAATGTTTAACAGAGGTATAGATCAACTAATAATTAAGCCTGTTTAAAATCAATTAAACTGGTATACTAAAATGAATGACAGTTTTTAACTAGGCCTTACCTCCCCAAAATTCAATTCTAGACAGTTTGAATAATTGCAATCTGACTCTATGGAAAATTCAAATTCATACTGTTAGCAGTGAAACCTTCCTCTTTCACCACTCCTTATGATATTCCTTGGACCATGCCATGAACACAGTGGCTGATTCCTTCTGTATTGATTTCAAAATCTGATTCCAGGAAAAAATATATCAAATTAGTTTATAAAATAACTAAAAGAGGAAGAGGCAAATAGGATGAAAAATTAAAATAATTTAATTATACTTAGTTATAAAAATACCCTAAATACTTTGATGGTTTAGATATATATATGACATATGGTCATAAGTCCACAAACATCTATATATATATATAACTGCCATAGAAAATAAATCCATGTAAACTTATACTTGCTTAGCAATTTAACAAACTCACTGAAAGAATGTATATAATACATACATTATATATATAGTATATATATAAATTATCACTTTACAAACTGTTTATGAACTGTAACATATCTGATAGATTAACAGATGTTTTCAGCCATTGCAGAATGTTTGTATTACAGTCATATTAAATGTTATCAGTCCGTGACTTGATTAGCTGAGTTGTGCTTTAATTTGGAGAATTTAATTCTGAAAATTATAAAAAATCAGTCTTTCAAAACTGAATATTCGTGCATTAAGGAAAAGTGACTTGACTATTTGTGACAATGACAGTGGCAATGACACAGTGATCTATTTGTGATGGTTCAGACATAAAAAATTAAAAAGACCATGTCTGTAAAAGTTTGACAGCAAGAAAAGTTTGAGAGCAAGGAACTCTTCTTGTTCACCAAGAACAGATATAGAACAGGATCAGATCAGATGAGATTTTTTTTTTTTTGGGACAGCTAGGTGTATTTTAACACAGCTGTTAGTATCCCTTTGGAATCAATAAAGTGGAGATTATTATCATGTTCCATGTCTATTAGCACTTAGTATAAACAGAATAATGAGTGGACTCTATTATACAAAGCCTTGTTTTTGCATCAAACATTATTTGGTACTTGAATATCAGTGGCCTAAAATTATACTGTGTTGCATTACAAGGCAGCATCCCAAATGCCTGTGTTTTAAAGTCATTATCATAATTCTCCCTTCCTTGTCAAAATGACTGGGGGGAGGGGAGGAGAGGCAGAAAGAAATGCAGAGGGGGCACCACTTTTAATCTAAGTTTCTGCATTTTCAAAATATCAGACCTCCTCAACTAGACTAGTCTGCAAAGAGTTACTAGCACCAGTGCTGTGGCTTTAATTTCTCAGCCCTAAAAAGTGTTCTGATTAAGTCAGATGGGTATAGGGAAACAAGGTCATTATATCCTTTTGTTTCCTGAACATCATGTGAATTGTCAGGCTATTATTCCTCCTATATCTTTGCTGTTATGTCACTCTCTGTGCCAATCTCTTTCTCCTTCTTTTTTTTTTTTTTTTTCTATTGAGCACACAGATATAAAAATAAACTCTATTTGAGGAAGCATCTCAATCAACAAATAGAAGAAACTGCAAGTGTTATAAAAAAAAATAATTATACATTTGCTTTTATATTCCTCCTCTACTAGGCTCTACTCTGCTCTAGTCTAAGGCTGATATAAGATAGTTACTCTTATGTTTCAGCATGTTTTCATGTTGCTTCCCTAACCTCATATATTTTGTCTTTGCTCTCAGAATCCACCATAGCAAATCAGGAAAATGTCATCCAACAATTCACTGCTGTGAGGATAAAAACCAATAATACTGTGAGTGGCCCGCTTGTTTCCCTGCCATTTCCAGCTAAAGTTTCATAAGTCAGTCCTAAGAAATATTTACTTTGCAAATAGATTTGAGCATGCCTGCAGAAAACTATATTAGAATCTCTGTTGAAATGACATGGGGATATGTTTTAGCTTTCATTGAAACTAGTGGAAATCCTTATGGTGAATTGATTCTGGATTATATCAACCTTTTGCCTTTTCTCCAGATGCATACTCATCCGCCATATCCAGCCCATTCACCAGATCTTGTTTTTGCTTTTATTCGTAAGCCATCACCAGGGCACAGGGCTCTTTCATAGCACCGGAGAATAGACTGGCATGATTCATGAAGCAAACCACAGGACCTAGTATAAATCTGTAAGCAATGTGAAATCAACAGGGACTCCATACGTCATCTAGCTGTGGTACCCTGCTCCATCTGCAGCACTCAAGAGAAAAATGAATGCAAAAAAGGCTCATCTGAAGAAGGTACTCTGTTGGAAGGGGTGAACAGAGTACTCAGAGGCAAGGACTAAAATGCTCATTGGGTTTGCTGATGCAGAATTTCATGAGCATTATGGAGAAAAATATGTTAATTGGCACTAAGCCAGCCCTAGCAGATCTGAATCAAAGGCCACTGAGATCAGCGGGATCAGCCATTTGATAAAACCAGGCTCTGGCCCTATACAAACAGCAATAACAAAAAGCAGGAACACGTTTCAGTAGAGGACTGTTTTGGCACCAGTTTGTAGTATAAAAGTCGTTCCTAGATGTCTTGTAAGCTACATGCATCTACACCATGAGAATGTAAGCAACAAAGTAATTGGTAGAGTCCAAGAAACTCTTCTGGTGTGGCTTAAGATGTTAAAAAATAATAATAGTAAATTAAATTTTTAAAAATCCCCAGAACATTTCACTTCTTTGGATGCTAAAACATTTTTTTTATGTGAGTCATATCATTTCCAAGCATATAATAGATAGGGTTACCAGTTTGTAAATTTAAAAAAAAAGAAGACAATAAGGAGTTAATTACACGATGTTCAGAAGAACAGTATGTTTTGTGGACAGCACAGGTCTTTGTAAAATTGTTCCCTATGGTGATGTCTTTCAATCTCAGGAGCTGATAAAGCCCTTATCAAATTCCATTTGTATGTTGCTTCTGCACATTTGTTCTCTTGAAGTCTGTCCCTAAATAGTTGTGGCCTCAGCAAAGAAATTGGATTTGCGAGCCAGTTCTTCAACTGATGTATAGCCACTATAACCAGTGAAAATCAATGGTGTTACAGCAATACAAATTGGCTAATAGTAACTCTAATCATTTCTGTGTCAGTATAGGTACAGGCTTAGTCCTGATCGTGGGATGGAGTGCAACAGCTCCGGGCAGAAACTTCTGCAGCAAATCTTCCCTTGTCTTTGAGAAGAATATAGATGTGTTTGACCAGCCTATCCTAGAAGTAAATCACAAATACTTTGAATTTGCCCACCTGCCTTGGAGAGCAAATTTGTGGAAGGCAAAGCCCAGGATCACCCCACTGTCTATATCCACTCTCCTCTAGCACTTCACCAGCTTTCTGGTTTGTGGGGTTTGGGGTACATATCAAAGAACCACAAAATCTGCTTCCCCTTTAGCACTCTGTTCATATCCAGATGGCAGCAAAGGAGGTGTGAAAATTTCTGCTTCCTTTCAGCACTGTGAGTACACACTCTGTCCAAGTCACAGTCCATAGACAGTACATGTTCAAAGTAATAACACCTAGAAAATTATTGCAATTTTTGACTTTTTGTCATACAATATTTTTGAGGCTATTCTTTTTCTAATATAATTAATTCTTCCCAGGACAACAAGCAAATTAAATATTCAGTTAATAAAGAAAAAGCAAAAGCCAGAGCTTATGATGGCCATTTTCCACCAAATATACTCCCAATAACTGATGTTATGCTCTATGCATAAACTGTTGACTTTCAAAAGTGTTAATATATGATGGTATACCATTTTAAGGATAAATTATGATATAAAAGAAGAGTGATTATAGAGATCCTTTCTGTTATCCACTCCTCAAGGTAAAAGAAAAGCTACAATCATTTTTGCTGCCTTGAATTACACTTGTCAGTGAAGACTTATTCCTGATTATGCTGTTTTCATAAAGAATGGCTCTTTGAATCCCACTATTGGTTTATACAAGCCAATTTTTATTCACTGCATTGTTTGTATGTTTATTGACAGTCTACCACATATTTTCAAAACATTTTTTCAGGTGAAACATCTCACATTTTTTGATAATGCTAAAGGCTTGATCCAAAGTCAGTCAAATGAAAATAAAAACTCCCCCTTTCTTTAGTAATACTTTGATCTAAATATATGTCTAAGTGCTTGTTTGTCTTATTTACATTTGTGTTGTGAGTGGGCATTAGAGTAATTCCATGGCATTTCAGCAGAAAACTCAGGGACCAAGATTAAGGAAATTAATAGTTACCTGACTTAGGGAAAATATTTTGAAAAATATTTTGAAAATTATATCATTGTGTGGTGGTTTTACCGTGCTGGGCAGCTAAACCCCACAACCGCTCTCTCACTCCTCCTCTTTTAGATGAGGAGGGGGAGAAGTAAAGCAAAGAACAACTCACGGGTTGAGATAAGGATAGTTTAATTAAAGGGAAATAATAATAATAATTAAATAAAGATTATTATGAACTAAACAATTTAACTAAAGGGAAATAAAAAGGGAAAGGGGAAAAGGGAAAAGAGAGGGGGAAAGGGAAAAAATAAAAAGAAGGGAGGAAAACAAACAAATAAAATAAATGAAGGCTATATGGAAGTGCATAGGAAAGAAATTACTCTCTACTTCCCACAAATGAGCGATGATTGACCATGTCCTTGAAGCAGGGCCTCAACGCACGTAGCCGGTGTTCGAGAGGAGGACCGACATTTTCCCAACGAGAGCCCACCCCTCCCCTCTTCCACCTTTTATTGCTGAGTGTGACATCACATGGTATGGAATATCCCTTTGATTGGTTTAGGTCAGCTGCCCTGGTGATGTTTCTCTCCTCACTTTTTGCCCACCCCCTAGGAGGGTTAGAGAGAGGCCCGATGCTGTGCCACTGCTGCTCAGCAGTAGACACAACACTGGTGTGATAACACTGCTGTTCCAGCTACAAGTGCAGAGTACAGCACTGTATGGGCTGCTGCCGGGAAAGTTAACATTCCAGCCAGACCCAGTACACATTGGGCAATGTTAAAAAAGATTTCCTTGCAACTTTTGGCAACATCTTGCCAGTCTCGTTGCACTGAGTAGAATGGAATGACCACTTTCTTGTGCACTAAAATGTCTAAGCTAGCATTAGGTGAGACATTGTCCTGGTTTCAGCTAGTTATTTTTAGTTATTTTTTTCTCCTAGGAACTAGTATGGTGCTGTGTTTTGGATTTAGGATGAAAATAATGCTAATAACACAACGATGTTTTAGTTGTTGCAGAGCAGTGCTCAAACAGAGCCAAAGACTTACCTCCTCACACTGCCCTGCCAGTGAAGAGGCTTGGGATGCTCAAAGAGCTGGGAAGGGACACAGACAGGACAGATGGCCCCAACTGGCCAAAGGAATGTCCCACACCATGCTGAAAAATTAATATGGGGTAGCTGGATGGTGTGGCAGATACCACTCCTCGGGAATGGGATAGGCATCAGTCAGTGGGTGGTGAACAATTACATTGTGCATCACTTGCTTTTACATTATTATTATTATTATTAGTAATAATAATAATAATTTATCTTCTGTCCTGTTAAACTGTCTTTTATCTCAACCCACAAGCTTTTACTTTCCCCCCCCCCAATTCTCTCCCCCATCCCACTGGTGGGGAGGGGGAAGTGAGCAAATGGCTGTGTGGCGCTGAGCAGCCTGCCAAGACTGCCACAACAGTCTTTTTGGCACCCAATGTGGGGCTGAATGGTTGAGATAATTAAAGATCTGACCAGAGAATGTTAAAACATAACTTTTTATAAGCATTAGATCAGTTTAAAATTTGCTGATCACAATGTTTTGGTTTGGTTTGTTTTTTGATCTCAGGTCTGTTGTGTTTTCAGAATTGTGTTGCGTATCTTATTACTTACTGTATGTGTTTCCTGTTGTGCTGTTTATCATTTTTAGGGGCTGGATTAAGATTATTACTTTGCTGTACTGTGTAACACTAGACTATGATATGATAAAATTACTGGTCATGAGACTAATTTTTTTATTTGTAGCCAGCATTGCTGTCACCTCCGTACTTTGGAAACCATCTATTGGAAGATGTTACTAATTACACCCTTTACCTTTTCTCCTCAGGGAGCCAATCTATTGGGGGGACAAGGCAGTACACTTTTCCCCAGTTCTTCACTCTTCCTTTTTGCTTCTCCTCCAGCTTCTACTCCAGGCTAGTTACAAAAACTCTTCAAAACTTGTGTCCTTGTTCAAAGCATCATGTTCCTATCATTATGTCTCCTGAATGCTTTTCAGGTGCTGTGTAAGGTTAAAATTTAAGAATGCCATCAAGAAATTTATCCTGAGGCACGATAGTTATGAGTGGCAGGGAGTGTGGGAGGATATGAGTAGGCACCTATAACAGTGGCCATCTTCTGTGCTTTGGAACTTAACTCCTGAACAGTGCAGAATCCTAATAAATAAATAAATAAATGAAATGGTAAAATGCTTGAAAAAGGTGAGACATTACCCTGACAATTCCAAAGTGACAAAAATCACTGCAACGTGCTGGTGCTTGGCCTATGCTTACTGAGCTGAAATCAATGCTACTACAACCGACCCTGAAGCCACTCCAACTCCTGAGATGTAGTTGTGTAACAGGTGTCCTATTCTTGATCACCTTTATTTTGAATTTTCCACAATTATCACTAGGAAGTCAAACAAAGTAGGGAAAAAAAAAAAAAAAAAATACTTTTTATTTCAGTATCATGCTATTTAGCTATTGCATTGATTTTTTTTTTTTTTCTGAAGAAGTCTGTTGTAATAATAGCATATTTAACAGGAGACATAACAATAAATGCTGTATGCTGAGACTTCCAACTGATTGGAAATAGTTTTTCTTGTAGGCTTCTGACTACAGTTTTTGAGCATTTTTCCCAGTCTCATATTGGTACCAGATTTTCAACTATTGACCTTCATAGAAAAGGAAAATTTCTGATGGATTGGCTTTGTTTTTAACTTCACAATGCACTTGGTGTCCTTATGAACGGATAATTTATATCATTTTAACACCTGGGAACTTGTTGTTATAAAAAAGTCTCCGTGAAGAGACACTGAGTGCATGATCAGAGTGTAAATGGTGTTATATCTCTGATTTTATGTCTTCAGGTTCATTAAGAAATTTTCCAAATTATCAGAGAGAAATGTCAGAGATGCCAATGGCATAATTTTAGAGTTGCTTATCCCTGTTAATGACACTGTTGCTTCAATGTCCTCCCAAGTTCAGCACCTTCATGACTTTGCCATTGTTCTTTAGCATATGTACTTTAACATGACTCAAAGTGAAGAATGGGAGTGTAAAACAAGTGCTTCTGAATCAGACCCCTGAGAGGGAAACACAAGAAGTCTTGTGGTTACTGATTATATCTACACTTTGAGGATTGTCAGGCTGTAGAGATAATTGTTACATGTTACAAATTTCTAATCCATATATTCAGAGGGCTTCACCTGCTGCATGCCATTCAACCTTCAACGGATTGTTGTAGGCATTCATGTGAGCTTCCCTAGCTTTGCCTATGAAACAAAACAAAGGCAAAGTTAGGAATTTCATAGCAGGGTTCAGTCACAGATTTCTCAGCATAAGGGCCAAATGTTTCATCTCAGAAATAATGAATATTAAAGTAAGAGCATTAAATTTTTTATCTTTCTGTCAGTTCCTTTCTCATGTTTCTCAGAGACTGTCTTCAAACAATGAGCACAGTCTTTGAGATGTAAAAAAAAAATCAGCTGTATTACCAGCTATTGCATGATTTCTGGTTTGCCATTTTGAAGCATTGAATGTTACACTTTCAAAATACTGCTAATGTGAAGAAAAGGAGAATGTTTTAATATCAAGCGTTAAGTTCTAGGTAAGTGATAAGATGCTTTCTTTCCTTTAGGCCTCACTTACTATTGTTTAAAAAAAAAAAAAAAAAAAAAAAAGTTTGACATCTCTGTGTATCCTTTTTGATGCAGCCAATACATCTGTTATGATATTGAAACAGTGAATGGAATGGCAAGCGATACTGACATTTGTATACAGTAATGGTGACCATGAGCAAGCAGGGTACCCTGATAGCAAAGAAGGCCAGCAACATTCTGACCCACATTAGGAAGAAGGTCATCAGGCTCTGGAGGGAGGTTATCTTTCCCCTCTGATCAGCACTGCTGACACACATCTGCAATTCTGGGTCCAGTTGTGGGCTCCACAGAACATGTCAGACATGGGTGTACTGGAGCAAATCCAGTAAAAGGCCATGAAGATTCTTAAGGACTGGAACATCTTTCATATGAGACTCAAGGAGCTGGGATTGTTTGGCATGGAGAAAAGAAGACTCAGGGGGATCTCATCAGTGTATATAAATACCTGACAGGAGCGAATTAAGTTGAGGGAGACTCTTCTTGTTAGTGCCCAGTGACAGGACAAGATGACAGGACACCAAAGTAAAAAAATAACATAACATAACATAACATAACATAACATAACATAACATAACATAACATAACATAACATAACATAACATAACATAACATAACATAACATAGTAAATAAAAATCTATCTTAACACAAGACACTTTTTTTTTTTTCTGTGAAAGTTTCCTTTCAACCTAAAAGGTTCTGTGACTTCAAAAAATATTTTACATTAATTTATTCCTTACTATCAACTTACATTGAGAGTTCTCACAAGTTAGCTTAAGTAAACTATTTTTTTTAAATATCTGTCATTAGTAATGTACTACTCAGACACTATCTCAGTAATGCTAGGATGTCTCAATGTCTTTGATTTTCAAAATTAGAAAGTTAAAAATTAACTACCACTTTCCAATGCAAGTCACATTCGTATCCCAGAAGAAACGGAGAACCTTGTTCTGCCAATGGAAGAATAAAACATTCTTCAGCACCTCTCCAAAGACACTGTGCCCTTTGCATGACTAAGCTGATTGGAGAATCTTGGCCACTTATTTTACAGAGAACAACTGATTTAAAATGCATTAGAAGTGAAAAGATGATGGAGCAAATACAGCATGAATATTAATTTAAACTTCTAATCATAATCAAGAGGAATCAAAAACAGCAATATCATTTTGGCAGAGTCCCATGAATTCTTCTTTTTCTAGATATTCCTATCTTTAATGGGTCAATAATTAAAAACAAAAAAAAATCTGGCTTCAGCACAGTGATTAAAAAGCATCCCCTATCTTTAATCATTTAGCATATAGCAGAAGATCAATCACATCGCTCTCTACAGATACCTTAAAGGAGGCTGTAGTGAGGTGGGGGTTGGCCTGTTCTCCCACGTGCCTGGTGACAGGACGAGGGGGAATGGGCTTAAGTTGCGCCAGGGGAGGTTTAGGTTAGATGTTAGGAAGAACTTCTTTACTGAAATGGTTGTTAGGCACTGGAACAGGCTGCCCAGGGAGGTGGTTGAGTCACCATCCCTGGAAGTCTTTAAAAGACGTTTAGATGTAGAGCGTAGGGATATGGTTTAGTGGGGACTGTTAGTGTTAGGTTAGAGGTTGGACTCGATGATCTTGAGGTCTCTTCCAACCTAGAAATTCTGTGATTCTGTGATCATTTCCAAGGGAAAAAAATCTCCATTAATAGCCTAAGAGTTACAAATCTCAACAATAACCAGAAAAACAGCACCACAGTAAAGATGCACATATATCATCCAATCTGTCTGAAAAGGTAGAGATCCTCCTAGTGGGACCAGTAATGATGTGGTATATTGACCCTTCTCTTCTAGCTACTGGTGTAAAATGGCTGTAAGAAGCCTTCCATTTGCTTGAGCTAAAGCTTTAATGCTTAGAAACACAAGTCCCCTACTTTCTGCTCCTCCAGAAAACATAAGCTTACAGAGACTGTTTTCTCTTGGCTCACAACTTCAGCCAAAATAGAAATACAGGTAAACTTTGAAGTCAAGGGAAAGAGTTAGCCTTTCTGGCGCCAGCTGGTGAAAGACGAAACTGAGAGCATCAGCTTGTGAGCACAGAATCTGTAAAAAACAGAAGTTTTAAGTGATCTTGTAAAGTGTTTTCAGAAATGAAAGTCTTGAAAGCAGGGCTAATTAAATGCCTGAAGGTACAAGTTGCTAGCATATTGTTCCTAGAAGAACAAGTCATTTTTTTGATCTCAGAAATGCAAATGTACCCTAGAAAAGCTTTCCGCAAAAGATGCAGGTTTCTGTGGCTCTTCCATTTTGAGGTGCCGTTTACAGTTGCTACTGATCCTGTTTCATCACATTTTTAAATAACAGTTTTAATTTTTTTTCAGTGCCAGGACCATTTCTGTTGCCTAAAAGTCCATGTACATTGTAAAAATGTTTTACCAACTTCTCACATCAAACAAACTAAAATAAAGTTTTGAAAATATTAAAATATTCCTCCAATTAATAAATTGCTGAATCCTCCTTGTTTAAATATTTAGCTTCAGATTAGTAGGTTAAATATTTCTTGTTTAAATAATGTCTCAGATTAGTACGTTTCATATTTATGTTGAGAAGGAGCAATTCTGAAACTTAAAAAATTCCTGCAGAAGGACACAGTTCTTTCTTCCCTCACCATTCTTGAAATCTTTCAAAAATCTGAAGCATATTATAAAATTTTGAGCAAATGAAAGGAAGACAATTGGGGGTCTCGATTGCCTGTTTTCTTTATTCCTTTTTTTTTTCTTTTTTTTTCTTTTTTCTTTTTTTTTTTTCTTTTAATAGTTAGGGAATTGTTATTGTTACATAGTCCAGTGCAAGCATTTCCTTTGACAAATAACAAAAGACCTGTTGGAGCTGGAAAAGGAGAATTAACTACTAACTTACTTTCCCCAGTTTTTGACTTAGTTTTAGGAATTCTAGTATTACCTATAAACAGATAAAGGGAAGGGGGAAAGATATTATAAAGCTACTTACTTCCTTTCCATTTATATGAATTGCCTTTTTTGTTTTAATTTTTATTATTTTATTACAGTCTCCCCATAAATAATCTGTAGAGTGTCTGATTGAGACTTTATTTCATCTGTACTTTAACAAATATACAACCACATTGAAGTCATTGGAACATGGTAAAGTAGAATAATTTTACCAAGTTACTACTCTAATTAGATTTTCTCATTTTGCAGTTTGCAGAAATGAAAGTAATCCAACTACATCCTTGTAATTATGAAAGAATATATATATATATAGCTCTCCCAAATAATCGGTTACCTGTGTGGAGTAACTGGGAATAATGATGATGGGAAGCAACACAACCGTTACTGTAATGTTGTGCTTTGCTTTACACTGCTGGGACTTTTTAGAGCCAGATCCCACAGTCAGAACAAGTGCTTATTCGTATTTAATGAACTTTAACCAAGCTTCTCTGCACACATGGAAAATTCCTTCTGTAAAGGCAGAAGCTCAGAGCAGTATAAAGTTGGCAAAAGAGTGATTGTGCCTCCTCTGTTCTCACCCTCCTCTGGCACAGTCACTAGTTATGAAGGTAGTATGAAGGTAAAATATGTCAACATGTAATTCTCTGGGGAATGAGACTCTCATTCTCAGCCTTATTCTCAGCATACTTCAAGAGTACTACACTTCGATTTTAACTTGCCTAGCTCAGAGCAGAATCAAGGACTACAGTTAGGTCTTTGTCAGGCTCCTTGTCTGTGGGGTACAATGTTCTGAAAAACGCGTCTGTCTTCTTTTTTTATAAGTGCATGATAGGATTTGGTAGTGAGTTCCTAAAATCATAAAATATTTGAGAAACTAGGTTTCTGAACAACCAAAATACAGTAGATTTGAACCTCTGCTCCTTTGACTTCCATACAAGTATCTGTTAATATGAGAAAGCAACAAATCTGTAAAAGTAGCTATCTAATCCAGTAAGGAGTAATGAACCTTGTTTGAGTGGCAGGTAACATAGACACTGTTATTTTTATTATTTCGTGGTATACAAATATTATTACAAGGGAATTACAACTCATCATTTTTGATTACAGATGTTGCTGCAGCTATGTGTCTTTCTTTATCTACCAGTATCTCCTCCAGATATCAAGATCTTCTATGACAAGAAGCCACCATGTTTGTTTCAATATGGTCACAAATTCTTTTGGACATTATCACCACAATGATACTGTGAAAACCTTAGTCTAGCTATGGGATCTGGAACTGTTGGTCGGAAGCGACAAGCTGGTAAAAGCTGTAACTGACTGCAAATCTTACCACAGACAGCTAAGCCCTGAACACCCTGTTCCTCCACACATCTTCCTACAACGCCTACACCATGCATCAGATGAAAATCTGAGGTGATTAAACCTGCAATGCCACAATGCACAAAGCAGACCTAAGTGTCTGCTTCATAAAGAGCTCATGCAGTCTTGTGACTTTCCCTGAAAGAGGCCAAGAGGTCCTTTAATTTGTAGCTGATGATTTCACTAAGCTGTCCATAGTCATGCCCCAATTTTCTTCTGCATAGTCACAGTTAATTTAGACACCATTGACAAATATGAGCACTGCAAATTACTACTCCCAGTGCACATTACTATGCTTTTACTCCATCAATTTAATCTGCTGTCATGTTTGCCAAGTTATCTAGTTTTGTAAGGTCATGTCATACTTCTTCAACACCTTAATGATTATGTCATACTTCTTCAACACCTTCTGATTTTGTCTAACTGTAAATAACTTTGCTTCACAAAGAAAAGTTGACTTCTCTCTTTTTACCCATTTTTCCTTCTCACTGTTCATCCATTTGACTAGCGGTGTTGTGCCACTCGCTGTTTAGTAAGTTTAATGAAAGCAAGTGCCATATTTTGCACCTGGGATAGGGCAACCATGAATATATACATACAGACTGGGGGATGAGAGGTTGGAGAGCAGCCCCACTGAAAGCATTCTAGGGGTTCTGGTCAATGGCAAGTCGAACATGAGCCAGCAGCGTGCCCTGGCAGCCAAAAGGGCCATCTGTATCCTGAGGTACATCAGGCATGGCATTGCTAGTCAGTTGAGGAAAGGGTTTGTCCCCCTCTGCTCTGCACTGGTGCCACCTCACCTCAAGCAGTGTGTGCAGTTTTAGGTGCCACAATATAAGGACATAAAACTATTAGAGAGTGTTCAAAGGAGGGCTATGGATAGTGAAAGGTCTAGAAAGGAAGACATATGAGGAGGAGCTGAAGTCACTAGGTTTGTTCAGCCCAGAGCAGAGCAGGCTGAGGGGAGGCCTCATGGCAGCCTGCAGCTCCCTCACGAGGGGGGTGGAAGGGCAGGTGCTGAGCTCTGCTGTCTGGGGACAGCAACAGGACCAGAGGGAATGGCATGGAGCTGGGACAGGGGAGGGTCAGGCTGGGCTGGAAAATGATCTTCACCAAGAGGGTGGTCGAGCATTGGGACAGGCTCCCCAGGGCAGTGGTCATGGCAACAAGCCTGCCAGAGTCCAAGAAACATTTGGAAACTGCTCTCAGCCATGTAGTCTGAGTTTTGGGTCGTCCTGCGTAGAGCCAAGAGTTGGACTCGATATCCTTGTTGGTCCATTCCAACTCAGGATATTCTGTGATTCTATGGATAAGGCATGGAGAGTGAGATAACTTTCCTTATCTTCCTCCAATTTTCTTATCTGGCCAGATCTCTGCTTTTCACTACATGAGTATTTAACATCCCCAACAGTCACTAGTGAGGTACATTGTCATCACTGCTGCACAGTCCAGATAAACTTCTTCAAATAATTGGCTTGACTTGCTATACCTATTAACTTGCCTGGAAAAGCAGTCTTCACATAAACATTCAAAAAAGTGGTCTAGCATCCTTTAAAGCAAAGTTTTGATGAAATACATATTCATAACGGTAAGCAATCTTTGTCACCAATGTAAAAAGTAGTCCCTTAACTGTTGGAACTCATTTTACTAAACCACAGCATCCCTAAGTTTCTTAGAATTTAAAATAAATAACTAAGTAATGGGGTGTTAATGACCACCTATGTGTTCATTTTGACAAATATCTGCAGTTATCCTGCTGGCAGTATCTTTTGTGTTAGCTGAAGCATTCATTTCCATCTGATAAACACTGTACCCTATACTTTTTATTCATGTATTCTGCAGCTCTGAGCCAAACTATCCACACAGCATCACCAAGGAGCCCACCTTACATCTTCTGAGCCATGGCCTGCAGAGAACTCACCCCTAGAAAGGTCTCACTACTCAGATGGTAGGAGGGTCTTGGCCCTGTGCTGATTTGCTGGGTATGTTTATGCTTTTCCTGTGAGAGCACTTCAGAGCTCAGCAGCAGGTTGCAGTGCAAGTGACATAGACATTAGAAGGTGATCTTGAGTATAGACTCAGATCTGTGTTTGGCAGCCACACCTGTAGAAGTCAGCTTTCACAGTGAGCAATTGGCATGCTAGTCACATATTTTTAAATTAAGCATTTGTAACAATAATAAACCATATTGCAATGTAGTGATAGTTAATTCATAAAAAAAAAATTACTTCAAATATCCACTATAAGAATATGCTAAAGTCAATTTCAATCTATACAAAACTTTGACATTGCATTGTTACAGACACAGCTGAAACTTTTAATTTCATAATTAGCTGTGGTTTTGATATTATTATGAGGTTGTGATAACCAATTTACACTGAAGAATGAAGTTTACTTTTCATTGAACACATCATTTTGACATGCACAGGGAAAGAGTTTTCAGGATAGCCTGCCTCTCAACTCATGGCAATGTTTAAATTTTCTAAGGTGGTTAGAAAAATCAAACTAAGGATGAGTCAGTTCCTTGGATAAGCCAGCCTGGCTCCCATGACTCCAGATGGATCTACTCTTCTACATAATTTTCTTTAAAATCCTGCTAATTGGATTTTAGCTTTGGATTTGGGAGACCATTTTTGAAGGAATGTATGAGGAAGAAAACTTGGAAAGAAAATACAGAAATATATTCAACATTTCAGAACAATGGAAGCACCAGTATGTGATCCTATACTGTGGATAGAAATCTGGGTTTACATAAAGCTATGATCAGAAGCATTAGGCATAGTCATGTAAGAACTTTGCAAGGGACATAATGGCATTAATAGCATAGAAAATTCATGAAGTGAAAAAAAGAAGAAAAAAAAAAGAAAATAAGAAAGCAAGGAAAACCTCTCTTTGATCTTAAATCAACTGTGAAATGCTTATTTCTACCCAACAATTGTTTTCTCTTTATTACAAATACCTTTCATTCTTCATTTAAAAAGTTCTCAAAAAGGACTGAGTATATGCTAAAAAATGCAGTTAACGTATCATAACCATGATGAAATTTCTGTAAGCCTCTGCTGAAATGTCATTTTTGTTATTACAAACAAGAGAAAATCTAGAGACGAACTGCTAAAAGATCCAACCAAGTCTTCACTGCCATATAATCCTTCATACCTCATTAACCCCAATATAATTTACATAAACTACTGAACCTTAATGCAGTCTCCAATAAAATTTGAAAAAAAAAATACATGTAAAGTTCAAGAAATATTACAAGATTATAGAATCAATTTATTATTCAAAGGATACTTTGCCAATAATCTCATGGTAATTTGCTTGCCATGGGAGAAGAAATATAGAGCAAGAATGAAATGACTCTGTCTGTTAATTGTTCACTTACATGTCTTCATGCACTGAATTGTTGTGTGAGAGAAATGTTCTGTATAAACTAGCATAAATTTTATAGGTGTTGTACCATCTCCAGTAAGACTTAACTTCAGTGTTAAGTTATTTCTGATGGAGTATTCTGTATGTAACTTCCTTTTATGAGGAATAAGGAAAAGGAGGTACATGTATGTTATAAGCAAGTAATATGAATTTTTTGACTTACAGTAACACCCAGTTAATGATGTTCATACTAGAGTTCACCTGTTGAAAATCCATGAATTTAAATATTTTTTCAGAAACGTCTGAAAATGAAGTCTTCTAGTTTTTATGCTATATTGCCACCTATACTGGATCTGAAATAAAACAAGAACACGATTTTTCAGTAGATAATTTACCTCTCAATATGGCTCATACTGTATTTGATTTAAAAATCCAATCCCTGTCAGATGCAAAGACAAAAGTAAATGTCAAGTTATCTTTAGAACTTTTCTAAAACATTCTGGGACCAGAACAGAGAATGTTTTTCAGGCTCCAGATTTTGCAAACATCATAAGTTAAATTTTCACTAAGGTAGTGACCTACTGTTTAGCCCATATGCTTGTTGCTTAAAATTGTTGAAAAATAGGATTACATAAGGAAAATTTTAGACACCACTGCCTAGCCTGGCTTTTTATTTGAACTGATATTTTGAGACAGATTCTGAGGGACCAGCCTGTTGTTTCCTGTTTGCATGCAGCATGACTCAGTGTTCATGCCAACACGAAGCTTTCCTACTTAATTTGGAAAGTTCAAGAATAAGACTACAGCTTTGAATAGGTTGTGTGTTCCTTACATACAACGATCCTTTATTTATTTATGAGTTAGCACAAAATAAACAAGCACCTAAACAGTTACTGCTGTTGTTGGACATCTTTGGGATATCCCTGTGTTGTCCTTCAAGATAGTTCCAACTGCACTAGCAACATCTGTGTAGTTTGGCAGGATAGAGAAGCAGAAATGTCATACCATTTTCTACTAGGACAATTGGACAGTATTATACTAAATACCTGCCTGACTTCCAAGCCACCAGGACTGAAGAAATGTACAAGTATGGACATAATGCAATAAGCAACCTCAATTTCCATTGATAATGAAGAATTAGTAGGTATGAGACTCAAATATTACTTGTTGGTTGAACATGACATGCCTGCTAAGCAGTTAATAAAAGGGAAAGGTGGTTGCCATTATCTCTGAAAGCTATTCTTTCCATTTAGGTCTACAGGGAATATGCTATACTGAAAATTTGAAAAGGAGAATGGAAGCGAGGGTTGTGGCTCAAGAATTGGTCCACACTGCCCAAAAGCCTTAGAGAAATGATTTTTTCCTCAGGTAGCATAGCTGTAGATTTGTTCCTCATCTCTGATCATGTTCATCTACACACTAGCAGCACGAGAGGCAATGGCATGCCCACAACTTCTCACCTCACCAGGGAGCCAAGACATGGATCAGGACCTTGCAGGTCACCCATGGTCCTGGATCATACAAGGTAAAGACAGTCTGTAGTCACAGCCTTAACCTGGAAGTTGTCTTCCTGCTTGGGATATTCTGTAATTCTTTACTGATGACAGAATTAGAGATAGTGTGTTCACACGGGTTGATTTTCAGTCAATTAATAAAAATAAAATAGAAAATTAAATGGTTTCACTTTTCTTTATGCTATTTCCATTTGCTAGTGCTAGTTCCATTGTTCTCCAATGGAACTCCAATTACAGCTCAACCTCTACATGTTCCTTTTTAAACATCTCTACAAGTTCCTTTTATTGAACAAACATCATAAAGATGACATCAACAGAAGCACTTCCGTCATGTTTATTTTATTTATTTATTCTAATACTGACCCTCAAAATGCTCTCTCCATTTTTTAGCTGGAGATAAATGCTTGCACATCTTTCTTCTGGACACAACTGGAAGTTGAGCTTGTTAAAACTATGGAAGCTCAGAACTCTCCCGTTCCCCTTGTTTGCTTTATCTTAGAGCACTCATTCTGCAAATGAATTCTTTTGCTTCGGCTCCTTGCCAGTCCTGTGAGCTATGCCATTGTCACATTGTCACCCTCTCTGACAAGCTGAGCTTGGAAGTGTGATATAAAGCATTTTGCTATTGATGAGCTGTTTAGTAAGACAGACAAGATTCCAGATACAGGGAAAACTGTGTTTTACAGCCCCTGTTTAATTTACATACTATGAAGCTGATGTTTCTTCAGATTAAGCATAAGCCTCAGGTGAATCTGTAAGCATAAGCAAAAAAAGAAAAAAAAAGTAATCTCATTAAAAATAAATAAAATTCAAAGGTGTTTCTACATCTAATTCAGAACTCACATAATTTATTTTTTTCTCATATACCTCAGACATGCGAATCATCCATTTTAACTCAAAATTTTAATATAACACCCTACACTGCATCGAATCATGATGTATTATAAAACCGTATCTGTATCTGAAGCTATTCAGATTACTTCTTTAGAAGTACTGGTTTTAGAAAAGCAAGCCCATGAATCTAGGGAAGAAATGGTGAGAGTCTCTTTAATTAGAGCTTATTGTCTGTAACGTATGTGGCCTAAATAGTTGAGCAGTATTTTCTATCCATTTTGTACTTGCAGATAAAGTTAATACTAGTAAGCAGACCACAGAAACCTCTTAGAAAGGTTCTAAAGATATTAGTTAAAAAATACAAAGAACATTGTCTTATTTTTGGAATGTTAATTTCACTCTTGATTAGAGCATGAAAAGGCTCTAAGTCATCATTAGAGATGATCAGAGCTTTCTTTACTGCAGTCATTTCACAATAGTTTTAACTCTTTAGTCTCAAAGGTGAGGAGAAAACAATGAAGCTAAAGAATTTTTTTTTTGTACTTCTGTGCAAGAACGTAATGTTCTTTCAATTTCTATCAGCTGTTGTGTTAACCAGGGATTAATTAAAGAGTCACTTGTTGCTTCTTCTTATATTCCAAATAGCTTTAATCCCTGAAGTTCCAAAGTAATAAAGACAGCAATATCATCCTGTACACATGGGACAAGAAAAACAGTCCACCTTTGGTCTCAAGTCATGTTAAACCACAGAAAATAATAAAACTATAACTTACATAATTCTCTGGTGAGCAGTACTGTAGATAGAGAAATACTGGGAGTTCTCATTCTCCGTTGCTTCTCCACTGTAACTACCCCTGGACTCTCTGGCTATGAAGGCCCTATGCTTCACCAGTGCACATACCCAGTTGACATGACAGCAGCTGAAAATCAGGCCACAATGGCAAAACAATGATCTCTGATCTATTGCAAATAGCTTGCTTGGGAGGTAGTCAAAGAATTTATTTCAAAGTGCTGAAAGAATGCAGGGCCGAACATTAAAAATAAAAATAAATAAAATAAAAAGGCACAAAAGTTGTTAAGTATGTAGACTTATGGCCACACAAATGTGGCAGACTGGCAGTCTGAATTTTTTGCTATGGCCACTTGTAAGCACAGTATGTAAGCAACATATTCCATCCTACTAACATGAAGGAAATGTCATAAGAGGAAAGACGAAACAGGACACCTCAGGCCATGTCTGAGGTGCTCAAAGGTTATTCTAAACCCCTGACTTCAGTTTTGCTCATTGGGTCTAATCAGGTTGGGAACACATTTTGGTGCACAGCATGTAGCATCCCCACCTTCTCTCAGACATGGGAATAAAAGCCCAGGCTACAAAGGCGCTTTGACAGTCCAAAACTGATCCAGACATTTAGGTTGCCAGATCTCCACGCAGGACTTCAAATTGCAGCTGTCTATAGAGGTATCCCAAGACTTATTTTAGGTATATCCTGAGGCTTGGAGTTTCTTCACTTGTGGTCTGGAGACTATGGGATAGACTGTGGTGATCCACCAAATGTAAATACTTTCCAGTGGTTTAGCAAGCAATCTGGAAGACCTGGACAATCTCATTCATGCAGAGCTGGCCTCCTTCATGTCTTACAACACAAAGCACCAAACTGGAATAAACAGGAGGAAGCAACCTAAATACAGGGGGTTAATTTACTGTCTGAAGTAGCAATATGCCAAGAAGTCATAAATTAGTCTTTCCAGCTACAGTATATCTGGAACATGTAAGTACATAGGATCATAGCTTTGAAAAACGTTTGCCTAGACTACCCTTTAAAACATTACTAGAGGGATTATTGATACAAAATGCTTCTCAGTATCTTCCATCATTATAACTCAGGAGGAAATGCTTTCGAATGTGACTGGAAGTGATGTGAAATAGCTTAATTTCCTGCACTATTCACTACACATAGATCATATATTTTAACTTGGGGACAGACACAAAAACCCCTCTCTGGAAACAGCCAAGAACCCAATATCTAGGAGAAATTGCTCCTATTAGTAATAAAGACAGGAACATTGTGAATCCTTCCAATTTTCTTCCTGTATAATACAAACTGGTAAACAGCATAATGGAAAGAATAAATACATTTGGCAAACAAATGTGTCCTAAATGCATTTGACCAGGATGGCTCTAAACCAAATTTTCTGTACACTACAGTGTACAGAAAGTCTACTTTTCTGTAGACTACACAATATAGACATTGATAGGGGAATCTGTCCCTAAAATTAAATCAGATGTAAAGACATAATACCAAGTGCCAGCTTACATAAACCAAACCAAGGACACAATGTAGAAAGGTCTTTTAGAAAGTCTCAGTTATAAATTTGTATCTGTAAATTCCAGTAAAACCAAAAACAAAATTGAAGAGAATTCTCAAAAATGTTTTTGAAATTTCTCTGAAGTCATTTTTGTTTACCAAAGGATGTAGCAGCATTCAGAAGGCATCAAATTCATCTCCTTTCAATTTAGTGGTGAAACTCAGTTTTCCAGTGCACTACTAGTGCCATTCAGTTTCTTGATAGCATGAAATGTGTTGATGAGTTTGCTGGCCTAGGATTTATGTGTGTCTTCTCAGCAGGTAATGTATGAGACAGCCACTTCCAGATGTACCTGACCAATACTTTCTATAGAAACATTTGTATTAATGACTTCTGAGCTCTTTTATCATATTGTATACCCAAAAGGGGAGCTGGCAGGACAGAACATTTAGATTAAATGATGTCAGTTTGAAGAGCCAGACCAAGAGGGCTGAAACTACTGGTGCCTGAACTATTATTCTTGCAGAATGATAATATCTTATTTTTAGAAAGTTGAAGTATGTCTCACCCTGGACTTAAACAGCTCTCTAATAGTTATTAATGGCAGCTGTCAGGTATACATCTATTGACCAAGAATGAGTCACGCTGGCCTTTCTAGAAACCCTAGGTAGCTGGAAATCTGATATTTTTTTGTTTGTTTGTTTTGTTTGTTTTGTTTGTTTGCTTTGGTGGTGGTGGTGCTTTGTGTTTTTTTTTCTTTGTTTTTTGTTTTTTTCTTCACATTATTTTCCTCTCTCTCTCTCTCTTCACCCCTTTTCTCTCTTTCCTTCCTCACCTCCCCACCCTCACCCACCCCCTCTCTCTTATTATCTCGTTCTTCTGTAGGCAGCATGATAATGAAATATCAGAGTGTTTATCTGCAGTAGCCATTAGGACAAACTAATGAACTTGTTTGAGAGATACAAACAGGTCATCACCTGCTTTGTCAGTAAATAATACGGTTAAGCAGGCAATTTCCATCACTGTAGGTACTCACAAGTTAATTTAGGAACTACCAGCTTTTAATTAGTAGTACAGACAGCATACTGTGTGGCAAAATCTTGCAGAAAGCCCTTCAATTTATTAGGAAGCTAAAGAAATACATTAAAAATACCCTTCTTCCCTGCTAAAGAGTGATTTGGTGGACTCTAATGCTGATATAATTGACGTTAATGATTAAGAGAGAATTATTTAAAATTGTATATTTCTTTGGCTCCCAAAACTAAATTCCTTTCAGGCACATTTTCATTTTCATTAGGCTACAGTGTTTGCAAATTTAATTTTAAATCATGACTTTTACATGCATAAGTTTGATAAATCAGCTGCTGTGACTGTCTTACAGTAAAGAGTAAAGGCATTTAATTTATGTTTTCCCCACCAGATAAGGCAAGTACAAATAATATAAAATCTACAGCAAAGGTTCCCATGAACTTTCAAAATCAAGTCTGAAAATGAAGCCTGCTGTTAAGTTTTCATGCAGGAAAGGTCTGCGAGGGCATGAAAGCTGCACAGAAAATCCAACATATAGCTGCCTGCTTTTTAAACAAAGAGACAGATAAAGTCTCGGTTTTCATCTTTCTTTTCAGAATACAATTAAAAATCCTGGCCTTTGCCTAAAAGATCTGTCAGAGAGAAACCACTCTAAAGAGATAATGAGACTGGGAAAGCCAAGGGGAGAGATCTCAGGAGACCAAGCTGAAGCCCACAGGGAAGAACATTTTGTGACCAAAGGCCCCCTTCTCGCAGGACTCTTCTAATGTTACTGTTTTCAGGTTACAGTCTAGTGTCCAGATATTTTCACAGTAATAAAATGGTACTTTAACGTGTGAGAAAAGTGAAGGGGTGGGGGTGGAAAATGGCAGTAGAGGAGAGGAGAGAGAGAAAACAGAAAAATAAATCATTATCTGAAGAACCATAAAGTCCCTTTTTTCAATAATGTACTGTCCTTACCATGAATTCAATACCAAGACAACCTGATATATTGGATGTGACTAAATATGTTAGACATGAAAAGATAAAAATGTGCCTGAGCCACAAACCAACTCATATTCACTTTTATTTAATTGTACTAGGCAACGTCCTGTAAAGTGTACAGAAAATGCACACTAAGATCTCTGGACAAGAGGATCTCTCTCCTAGCAAACAACCTGAGATCATGCTTAATGATGCTCTTTTCAGGGACCAGAGCAGCTTCTACACCTAGCCTATCTACTCCATCACAGGGGAAATACTTGTTCTTGAGGCAGATCATTCTTTGAACATGCTGTGGTGCAAAGCAATCTCCCTCCTCCAGTCTCTGCTGCTGTCCATTAAATGTCAGTACTCTCAGATGGGGTCCACTTTTCCTACCTGAAAGACAGAAAAATCATGGGTAATTTCATTTTGGGCTGTCCTGCTTGTTGGCTTTGCTTTTGTCTACATGCATGTCCCAGTCTGATTTCCAGATCTCAGTCATAGTGCTTTGCTTAAGCTCTCTGGAAGCTACCTGGTATTCCATGTCCAGAGAAATGTCTGTTGTATGCACTTCTGACCTCTGTCCCCTCTTTCTATGATATTTTGACAGTTAATATGAAAAGTAGTACTGCTACTTTGAAGCAGTCTTTGATGAATCACTAGTAATAACCCAGCATTTAATCCTAGAAATTGGGCTACCTGTCAAGTTCGTCTGCAAAGCAATTTATTTAATTCTACTGATGGTCCTCTTCTAACAGGGTCATCTCACCAGATCAATATCAGCTGAAAAGTGATTTGGCTTTGTGATCTCTAGGGGCATTAGCCTGTCCACTTGCTGTGTTCAAGATATTCCATTTTTTTCTAATGTTTTATCTGAACAAAAAGCAGTAGCAACCTGATCAAGGTGCATATTATTACTTCCTTGCTTCCTATGCTGGAATGAAGCTGTTGAACACCTACGCTCAGGCAATCCTATCTTGAATAATTTGTGCTTAGTCCTTCCAGAAATCCATGGTGTGCCATTCTTAGATGTTGCAGCAAAAATTCCTTGCCCTTGGTACATTGTTAATTCGTGTAACTCTTCTCCATCCAATAGTACATCCCTAGGTATACGCATTTACTACATTTGTCATGTAAGTAAAGATGTGTCTGACATGTTGGTAAATGAGGTCAAGTTCACTCCTACCACTGTACTGTGTGGGAAGGTTTTCTGTTTTGTTACAAAGCCCTGTACAGAGCAGCTGCTTAAACCAAAGTTGAAATATTTCTTTTCCTTGGGTAAATTCCATTTTTTAAACTTAGGATAGTTTCTCTACAACACCTGTTATAGTTGTTGGCTTTCTTGAATGAGACAAGTTGGATATGCATTTTGTTCTTAGGTTTATGTCAGGAACTTAGTGTTTATGAGCTTAGTTATGTCTCTGGTATCTTTTCTTTTTTATGTGACTTATGGACAGATAATAGAAAGAAAGGTTTTGACTCCTGCTATTAATTTATATGGTTAGTTCTGTGAGTCATGTATTTATTTATTTATTTATGTATTTTTGTGACAGCCTAACTCTACCTGAGGTTGCTCACAAGTACAAGTTCTGCATATATCATGGTGCAATTTCTGTCTTGCCACTTGCTATGGTTGTTTACTCCCAGAGGTCCCTACATTGTTTTGAGATGCCTGTCCTGCCCTGGGGATTCTTGGCCAGGAGTCAAGGACTACATTTTTTTTCCTTTTTTTCTTCTGATATCAACAATCCAATCATGCATATTTGCAGCTGCTGCTCTTTCATGAAGACATAATGAAGTCAGCAAGTTCTTTTAAAGATCAAGCACGGAGATAAAGATTTCAGCATAATATCTCTAGATACAAATATATAGAGAGAGAGAAATTATGTTACAAGAAAGTTGGGGTTCCAAATCATCTTGAAAATTTAAAAGATAAGAACAGCTTTCAGCTGCAATACTGAAACAAGGCAACAGTTTAATTTCATGACATTTGACATCACAAATCCTGATTTCCTTTCAATGTGCAGCACTTGTGGTAATTTCATAGAGATGGGATTGTGCTGGAGTGCTCTGGGATCTGAAGCTGTACTTCAAAATTTTGGAAAAGACTTATGAAACTTGAGACCTATTTGTCATGGGAGTATTCAAAGTGATTAGGCTATCAACAGATTTGTGGTGACCCATGGACTTTGTAACTGCTTCCTTCAGGTCCAAGCATCTCCTGCTAGGTCTCTCTGAACAGTACAGAGCAAAGCTAAAGCCTTAGCTTGCAATGATTATTATGCTAAAAATGTGAGCTAGTCTCTCATTGTGGTCACTTCTGAGCTGAGAATCTGGACTGGAAAATTTTCCTCTTAAAAATGTCCTTTTCAACTCATATAGTTCTGTGAAATGTTTTGGCTTCAACACAATGAAATCACATGAAAAATATTTTAATCAGTTCTTTTCAAGGCATTATGATGTAGTCTTTAATTATACATGTTCTTTTTCTGTTCCCCAAAGCCCCAGCCCATTTTGACGTTATTTGTATTTTATCCATATTTTTATTGTCAGAATGCATTCCAGGGTGGAAAGTAGTTTTTATAGGAAAAAACAAACAAACAAACAAACAAAACAATAAATAAAGGGAAATGGGTAGCTGTTTCTTTAATGTATTTCACATAATAACGGTAGGAAACTTCTTAAATAAAAATAAAATAGTAGCATTTTTCACACAGACTACTACAGGGAAGTAGCAGTGTCTCTGTGAAGAGCCTGTTCATAGGCTCATATTTGTTACTCTAATAAAGTTCACTCCTTTTCTTTTGTGTAAGTGTAGTAGCACAATAAATCAATAGTAATGTTACAGTATTATAAGCTTTTCTAGCAGCAATCCCACTCATCCTAAAGCCAAAAGCTTTTAGTTTGTTGTAGATGCTTCTATTGTGACTAACTGTATTGATGGTTTGACACATATAATTTCAGTAGGTAGAATGCATTATTCTGTATCGTGCACAAAAATATGCATATGTGAACACGCGTACATCTACAGTACTTAGGATAAAGTAAATCCATATGCACACCTATGTCTATATTTAAAGTATCCTTCATACATACACAAGTCATAAATATTTATGGCATGAAAACTATGACATAAGGAGTTTTTCTGTGCAGATTGGGTCAAGATTTCCTGAGATCTTCTACAATAAATGTGGTACCATTTTTACAATGTAGAATACAGAAATGTCTAGAGGATTGGGGTGCTGAAAAAGGCTGTGTCTACCAGTAAAGACACAAAGTGAGAGGGTGGACTAGACTACAGTGAACTTACAAACTCACTACACATGATCACTCAGATCACACATGAATTGTATGACAGAAATGAAGATCAGATTTTGACTACTCCTGTGCTGTTATATGTAAGATCAGCACTTCCTTGCTTACCTTTTGCAATCAAAATACTTTTCTTTTTTTTTTTCTTTTTTTTTCTTTTTTGGTGAAACTGATATAGAAATAAGGATTCCAGAATAAATAGAACAGGAAGAGACCACTTCAAAGTACTCTGAGGACAGGTTATTTTTCTCTTCTTCCTTGCCTTTACTATCAGAAATAAAATTAAATAAAAAACTGTGATTTCATGAATGCTTTCATGCTGATCTTCCTTGAAGGCTCTCATGTTGTTTTGCCTTTTCTGAGAGTAATGCATTTTCAGTCTGGGACCAGTGATCTCTTTGAACTCACTTCAAGTATGAGAAGGCAAATGGTGAAACACAGTTTAATCTTGGCATCTCGGCAGTGGATGGTGATGGGTACTGGAAAATGAAGGCTGAACTGTGAAAATAAGATTTTTTTTTTTTTCCTGGGGCTCTTTGGTCCCAGAATTATTCATATTCTGAGTCTCATTCATCAGCTTCTTCCTTTTGTTTAATTTCCTTCTCATTACTTAAGTCCAATGGGAAAGAGAAAGAACACCTGTAAGAATTTCCTTCCTTGATTAATTCTAACTTTTATTGGGATACAATGAATGAGCCAGTTTTCCCCAAAGCGTGCTTGTTTTTCATTATTTATATGGGAGAAAAGCCACACTGATAAAAGAATCACAGAATGGTTTGGGTTGGAAGGGACTTTAAAAATCATACAAGCTCCCTGTTTGAGCACCAAAGCATCTTGCCAGTGCATTCAAGCACCATTCTGGAGCACCCAAGCATCTTCTTGGATGTGGTCTTAAACTAACAGAGGATTCATTTCCCTTAGATATTTGGAGGAAATTCTCCACACTAAGGGTAGTGAGACACTGGAACAGGTTGCCAAGAGAAGTTGTGGATGCGCCATCCCTGGAGGTACTCAAGGCCAGGCTGGATGGGGTCTTGGCCAACCTGAGCTAGTGGGTGGCATCCCTGCCTATGGCAGGAGGGTTGGAGATAGATGATCTTTAAGGTCACTTCCAACCCAAAGCCATTCTATGATTCTATGATTCTGTGATTCTATGATTCTGTGATTCTATGATTCTACGATCTAATTCCAATGCTCCTGCCATGGATAGGAACATCCTCTACTAGACCAGGTTGCTCAAAGCCCCATAGTGGGGCAAAGTTTTCAGAACAAAACAAGCAGGTGTGTGTGAGGTACTGTTTCTTGATGGGATTGGTTGTCATTGTCATCAAGTCACTCTCTGAATAGCACATGAACCTGCTTCTGCTTTTGCTCTTCGTAATAGATTCTTGATAAAAGGGTGCTATGAAGGGTGTTGTCTCCCAAAGTTTTCTTCAGGAGAAACAGATCTGATTAGGACAATCCCTGAAATACTGTCTACATGATCTCCTACTACAGTCTGCATTTTCCTTCAATTGACTGTTACCATAATTTTGCCGATGTCAGTTCTTTAGAAATTCTCCAGTACAGGTTTTTTGAAGCATGACTTGCTGCCTTCTCATCAACAACAGGAAAGAATAGAAAGGTAATGGCCAACTGCATAATTTTGCTGGTATTTTTTTAATTCCAAAAGCTAGTTAAAAACAGCCCAAATTAAATCATACCTTCCATTTTTTAACTTTATTTATTACAAGAACTACATCTCTCACACAGCAGCTTCCCTTCACTTTTTTTAATGAATAAATAATTAATGATTTTTATATGTGTATATATATGTATCTGAATGTATGTAAGCAAATATAACCTTTTATCTTGTACTCTTAATATTTTTCCTTTTTACTTTATCTATAAGTGCTCTGTATATAGTGGTTTGAATATATCCTGCAGAAGGCTTTCTATCCCATGTAGTAACCTTGGCAATCTAATCTCTGTAGTTTCATTCTTTTTGCTTGCAAATTTGTTTTTCATTTGATGTTTGAAACATTATAAACCCTAGTCTATATCATTCCTTGAGCTTGTCATAAGCAAATTCAAGGACATTTAAAACAGAAGAGGAACACTGACATAGCTTGCTAAGTGTCTCCCATTTTTCTCTCAAGGCCTCGTTGTCATTAACACTGTTCATCAGTCATCTGTGGAGTAACATCTGGCATCACTTTCTTCACAAGAAGAGAAGTAAAATTTGTGCCTGTTTTTCTGGGAAGACTGGGAGTTTCTGAGTACTCACCAAGCCCACCAGCCAGGAATCTGCTTTGTGACTGGCTGTGCACAGCTTTCTCTTCTACTTTTCAGAGTTGTGAAATAATCAGTGTGAGAATTTAATACAGTTGAAAACCTTCTCATTGTCATGGGCCAGTCAAATCTAGTTTATTTTAATACCTTTTTAAGGACTCAGCTGCAATTTGAATGTTCACTGTTTTTGTGCTAGTACAAATAAATGATCATAAAACAAAAAGTTAAGAACCTTTGGTGTTGACTAGTGGACAAGTATAGCAACGGAAGAGGCAAAGGATGGATATTTAAGTTATGCACATCTATTTCAGAGGCAGCCATCCTTCCAAGACTACTTTCCACGTCACCACAAATAACTACTTCCAAAGTACCAAAGTATTTCCACCTTAACCTAAACTGTAGGATAGGTTACCCTCTGGAAGCTCCTGTGTCTTCTCCTTGGCTGTAAGGTGAGCTCAAGTTTATTTACAAGGGCCTAGACAGACATCTGTTGATGGCTACATGAAGGAAAGTGAGCCCAGCTCAAACTGCCTGCGGGTAACTGTATCTGCATTCAAATGCTTCTGCTTCCTGTCTATGTTACAAAGTGAAGTTACTGGCAGTAAAAGATAGGCTTCAAGGTTTCGCTCTAAATTCTTGGAGGATGTGGGTTTGGGGAGTGTAGAAAAGAAAGGATAATTAACCTTTTGAACATGACCTGTACATAGGCTGAGCTGTAGACCTTCTGCAGAATAAAATGTCACTTCAGGGCCTGAATACCAGATTAAGCTCAAGGCCAGTGCTTTACAGAACAGTGAACTGAAAAAATAATAAAATAAAATCAGCCTTTAGCAAACTCTCAGATGCAGTATAAAGGAGAACATCGCATGGATAATGTAAAACAGGATCAAATAGAAAAATATTAAAAGCAAACCAGGCAACATTGTGACTATCAACTGTTAACTAAGTATAATTGTAAGTTCCCTCTAAAATGCTCTCATCAAATCTATTGTTATCTCAACCCTTTGAGACCCACATGGGGTGCCAAAATGGATTGTGGTAGTTTAACCTGCTGGGCAGTTAAACTTTACCACAACCACTCAACCACTCTCTCACTCCCCTGTCCTCAAAAAAAAAAAAAAAAAAAAAAAAAAAAAAAGGAGAAGAGGAAGAGGCTCATGGGCTGAGGAGATAAAGCTAACTTAATTAATGGGAAAGCAGAGGGAAAACAAATGAACAAACAAACAACAGCAACAACAAAATCAAGTAAAGGCCAAGTGAAAGCACAGAGGGAAAAAAAAAATTCTCTACTTCCCACCAATGAGCAATATTCAGCCACATTCTTGGAAGCAGGGTCTCAATGCACGTATTGGTTGTTTGGGAGGATGGACATCTTTGACATCTTTGTAGTGAAATCTCCCCCTTTTCCTTCCTCTTTCCTACCTTTTATTGCTGAGGGTGTCATCATAGGCTATGGAATATGCCTTGGTCAGTTTAGGTCAGCTGCCCTCCCCAGTTCTTTCCCACCTTCAGCGTACTGGCTTTGGGGGGTTTGGAGGGAGTCTCGATGCTGTGCCAGCACTGCTCAGCAATAGACAAAACATTGGTGTGTTACCAATGCTGTTCTAGCTACAAGTGCAGAGTACAGCACTGTATGGGCTGCTGCAGGGAAAGTACGTCTACACACCCATTGTTTTATATAGCCCAACACAATAAAGCTTATGGTTAATTTAATGAATAACACACACTGTATTGGATGTAGCATATTTAAAAACTTGTAAGCTGTTCCCACAGTGTTGTACAACATGAAAAGTTGTGATAAATAGAGATACTAGACAGATAAATAGATAGATAAATAGAGAGCTACTATTAGGAAGAAGCAGAGATAAAGTATCTGGGAACAACTCAATCTGCAGTGTTCTCTCAGACTTTTTGCTTGGATATTGATTGAAGTTTTTTTCTTCAATAAACCTGTGGGTGAGATACAGAAGAAAAAAAATATAGAAGATCAATAGAAAGCATAAAAATTTACATCTTTTGAGTAAGTACTATATTTCACTTCCCTCTTTTGAAAACTAGACAGTTTTATTATGAAGATAATCCAACACTCTCACCTTGATTGTTGCAGCTCTGTGCCTTTCATCATGCTCATCAAGATTGCTCTGTCTGTGGTTTCTGCCACTGTGTCATGATGATATTTCAGTGTGCAAAGTCCCTCATTAGTACAGCCATGGGAGAGAAATAAAAATGTAAGATATAAACATCTCAAAATCATTTGTGTGTGTTGTTTTAGCTAAATGAAAACATTGTCACTCCTGTGTGAGTCTGGATTGAATGTTTCTGTTTCCAGATTTTGTATTTTCTGCTAGGGTTAAAATGTGCTTAAAGCAAAAATACCAACATTGAAATACAGAACTATTGGTGTAGTGATCCACTCAGTACATGTCACCATAGCTTTCCATTGCAATGTTTAGAAGTTACAAACTGATCTTCTTTTCAGTTACCCAGATGTCAGGATGTTTGGGGCATACAAGAATGAAGTCATCAGCTTTGCTTGAAATTTGGCAATTACAGGTAATCATTTACACATTAACATTTGAAAAGCTGACTTTACAAATGAGAATGATAACTAAATTATTTCTTCAAAAATAAATTTTATGTGTAAGATATTCAAATCTAATGAGAATATACATTTTCTCTGTAGCTTATGCCTGTAAGCATATATTTAACTCCCCACTGTATGTATTTATTTTACATTTCAAGCCATCCATTTTCTTTACATACAATATTTTTGGACATTACAGTATAACTCTTAGATTTCAATGATCTATCAAGGTCCTTACCAACCCCTATAATTTGGTGATTCTGTGATTTCAGAAAGTAGACACTGTATTTACACTTGCTGCAACTCCAAAACTCGGCTTGATATCTCTTGTTCTGTGGCCTTCCAAAACTGTCCTGGAAATTGGTGCCCACTCTTCTACAAATTATGTGCACTCAAAATCTTTTGTGTGGCTTTTTTTGGTAAGTCTAATTTTAAGTCCTCTGATCTTTGATGGATGTACAAATTCATTTAATCAGTCAGTTATCCTGCAATACAGACATCTGAGTCATATGCTCTCCAACAGCCTTTGCTTGGTTAAACACCAGATGGATGAAACATCTGTATAAATCTTTAATTTCTGTGACAGTGTTTCCTTCATTTATTCCTTGATTTATGTGGTTAGTTTCAATTGTCTGTTCTTCCAATTAGTGAGTCGACCAATCTCTGTCAGTCAGATCTGTTCAACACACGTTATTTGACTTTAGCTTAAGGAATTTTGCTTTTACATTGTGTTTTCAACATGTACATTAAATATTTAGCTTTTGTTTGAAGCAATATTGATGTCTTTGATATCATTTTTCATTATCTTTATTAATCTATCAACAATGTTGCTATAATTTAAAATACACATTATCATGACACTTTGTAGTTACAGTCTCTTTCTTTGGAATGGTACATTACTGTTAAGAAGATAATCCTCTCCTCCAAAACTCTGTTACGTTTATAATCAAAGTTGTTTTTTTTTGTTGTTGTTGTTGTCGTTGTTGTTTTTTTTGTTTTGTTTTGTTTTTTTATGTCAGTTTGATTTGCATTTGCACTTTCACAATTTGCAATTCCACTTTCACAATTTCTGCAATTTTATTACTACAATAAAATAATATAAAACTAAACAAAACGACAATGATTGAACAATCTCTTGAAGTGTACATCCTTTTAAAGAGCTCAATTTATCTTTTTTTTTTTTTTTTCTAAACTACTGTCTTTCATGAATGGTAATTTTGGAACTTGTTTGGGCTCTATCTAGAAAAAAAAAAACAAACAAATGAACAAAAAAAAAAAAACACAGAATAAAACTGTGTGGCCATGATTAAAGGACCTGACTCTAGGACAATATGTGTGGTACTAAAGCTTGAGGAGATTTCCAAAGACCAAATGCTATCAAAACAGTTTACAAACCCACACATGTACCATGCTCAGCTAACCTTAAAAGGATCTAGAATAAGACGTTCAAAGAGACTCATAAGACATGAAGTGGATCTAGAAACAAAAACATGGGAAATGTCATGCAAAGAAAGACAACTTTTCTTTGAATGCTTTGAATGTTGCGGAGGATGTTGTGAGCTCCTCCCATCATAGAACTTAGAGAGACAGTAGAAAAAATCCCTTGTGAAGAAATTTTTAGGAAAAAATAAAATTAAAAAAAATAATAATATGTTATTTTAACTCTAACCAAACATATTAGTTTGTCTGGTTAGAGTTAAGACATCTGATTATTTCCTCTCCTACCCAGAAAAGAATGCATTGTTTTGGCCAAGATTCCAGTAAAAATAAGATCACTTTGCTACCTAAGAAAAAGGAAAATATGACACTAGTAAGTAATATTATGCTGAGCTAGTAAAGGCCATTGTGGTATTTGTAGGATTAATAAGCAGTGTTTTATTGGCTGATTTTAACACTCCGCCCAGAAAAGTTGCCTACAAGTTCCAAAAAAAAAATTACAGTCCAGACCATCACGGGTACAATCTAAGAAGTCCTGAAGCTTTCAAATCAGAAAAGAAATGTGCATATGGAAAAGAATGGGAGTAAAAAGTAATAGGAAAGTAAAAGCTTTCATATCTTTTATGAAAAACTTTCCTCTGGCATATATGAAATAAATCTTAAACTCTAGCATGTCCCTAGAGATGCTGAGATGCCATGGAGACTCTAGAAGCTCTCTGATGCTCTGAAAGGTTGTGGTGCTACAGAGTCCCAAGAGATGCTTGAAACCATTTCATTTTCAAATATCTTCTTCTTTATGTTTGCTCTTTCTTTTCATGTGTGTGGCTGTGTCTGTCTGTGAATGTGTTTTTGAAGCCTGTGGAAGAGAATACAAGTTGAGAATAACCCTTCTTAACTCACCCTCTTCTGTGTGTGAATAATACGCTGTCTAAATGAAATAAAGGGAGTGCAGGTGTAAGGACACGTGAGGTTTCTCCCTTCTCCTTGGTGTTTCAAGGATACGATTTATAATAGCTCCATCATTTCAGGGCTGGCAGTTGACTGAGTTCATGCTCTCTTTCTAATAGCTTTTCAACAATGTGTGCTTTTGTTATCCTGCTTTCTATCCAGGCACGCTGGGATTTTATCAAGGTAAAAAGAATCAGAGTGACCACAGAAGAAAGAGAAGAAGCTCTTCCTTACACAGTAGCAAAAAATTCAGTGTTTCATATTCCTTATAGAAATACAATTTTGTGGTCAAAAATACTTTGATATGTTTAATATATTTCAAGCATTTCCTGAAGTATTTCCATGTATATTAATCATGAAATATTCATATATTTTTAATATGGGGGAAGAACCTTGAACTTTAACTATGTATCTACAAGAAAATGTCTATTCTTCATTCCAAGGTGTGTATAAGGTTTAGGTAAGGAGTTTTGCTCATTTCAAATCTATGGGACCATAAATTGTCTGTACATGTATGGAAATCTCCCTTTGAGCTTTTGGTTTGATACCAATACTGATTATGCTTGCAGTGTGACAACAGTTACATGTCCCTTGTTTATTTTCCCCTCCATCTGCATGCAAAGAAGTCCTTGCTGTCAATATCCGTTACCCACATGTAGCCAGAAGAGATTGGACCCCACCCCATTCCACTAGCATTTTTCAAACTGTTATAGCTATGAGATGAAATCTCATTTATTTTATGGCCACAAATTTCAACAGGAAATAGAGGGATAATTTGTTCTTCGTGGAAAAAAAAAAAAAAAAAACAGTTTCTGATACCACCCAACACTTCATTCTCAATGAAGTTAGCTTTAAAGTTTCTTAAAGAGTTATCTTAAAAAGAGAGAGAATTTTTAAGTAACTTACAAAATTGAATATATAGTTGATGGTTGAACTTAACATGTCTGATTCTCTGTTGCTATGGAACTGGGAAGAATCTGCAATCTTTCATTTTATTTCATTGATGTAAGACAGCCAGTGACATATGGGAACACACTTCTTGCATTACTATTTCTAGAGTTTTCCTGATTCTTTACCTGTGGAGTTTGAACTGATAACTGATTTTTTGATCACATAGACAAAAGGACAATATAATATGCTATGTGATTTTAGAAATCCTTATTAAGCAAGACAGAGTGCTGTACTTGCTCTCAGCACATTTCATGTATGTGAAACTGAGTAATATTTTCCCTGCATGTCTTATGTAGACTAGACTAGACTAGACTAGACTAGAATCATTTAGGTTGAAAAAGACCTCAAAGATCATCTAGTCAAACTGATAACCTAGCATTGTCAAGTCTATCACTAAACTGTGTCCCTAAGTGTCCTGGTTTCAGTTAGAACAGAATTAATTTTCTTCCTAGTAGCTGGTGGAATACTGTGTTTTGGCTTAGGATGAGAAGAGTTCTGATAACACCCCGATGCTTTAATTGTTGCAGAGCAGTGCTTATACCAAGCCAAGGACATCTCAGCCTTTTGCTCTGTCCTGCCAACAGGCAGGCTGGGGGTGCAGTAAGAGCTGGGAGGGGACAGACCCAGGACAGGTGACCCAAACTAGCCAAAGGGGTATTCCATACCATCTGACGTCATGCTAAACAATATATAGGGGTGGCTAGCCGGGGGGAGGGGGCTGGACTGCTCGGGGTTAAGCTGGGCATCGGTCAGCGGGTGGTGAGCAATTGCATTGTGCATCACTTGTTTGTACATATTATTATTAGTAGTACCATTATCACCATTGTATTATTATTATTATTATTATTTATTAATAATAATAATAATTATTATTATTATTAATTATTATTGTTATTATTATTTTCCTGTCTTATTAAACTGTCTTTATCTCAACTCACGGGCTTCACTTTCCATTTCTCTCCCCCGTCCCAGAGAGGGAGGGGGGAGGGTGAGCGAATGGCTGCGTGGTGTTTAGCTGCCGGCCGGGTTAAACCATGACACTAAGCAACACATCTACATGTCCAGGGATGGTGACTCAACTGCTTCCCTGGGCAGTCTCTTCCAATGTCTCATGACCCTCTCAGTGAATAATTTTTTCCTTACATCCAACCTAAACCTCCCCTGGTACAACTTAAGGCCATTTCCTCTTGTCCTATTGCTTGTTGCCTGGGAGAAGAGACCACCTCCCACCCTGCTACAATCTCCCTTGAGGTAGTTGTGGTAGTGGTAAGGTCTCCCCTGAACCCCCTTTTCTCTAGTCTAAATAACCCCAGTTCTCTCAACCACTCCTCACAAAACTTGTTATCTAGACCCTTCTTTGTATACACTGCAGCGCTTTAATGTTCTTTGTGTAGTGAGAGGCCCAAAACTGAACACAAGGTGCAGCCTCACCAGATCTGAGTACAGAGGGACAGTCACTTCACTAGTCCTGCTGGCCATGCTACTTCTGATACAAGCCATGATGTCTTTGGCCTTCTTGGCTACCTAAGCACAATGCTGGCCCATATTCATTTGGTTATTGACCTTTCTACTGGGCAGCTTTCCAGCCACCCTTGCTCCAGCCTGTAGCATTGCATGGGGTTGTTGTGCCCCAAGCGTTGTGACCCAGAATTTAGCCTTGTTGAGACTGAGCTAACAATAAGCCTACCTTAAATTTCACTCTGACTGTGAAGGTCTTACAGTGATGATAATGAAACTGATAGAGCTGAGAACAATTTTACAAAGAGAAAAACATCTGAAACGTCTTCTAAAGAATTATTATTCTTAGCTATGGTAGTCAGACTCCTCTTCCAAAAATATCTCGGTCTGAGTAAGTGTTCCTCAAACCTGCTGAGTCACAGCAGATAAATCTTGCCAATACTCAGGGCTTCATGAAAAGCTGGTGAAAATGTTTTGGTTTGAAAGATATTTTGTGATCTTCTGATTATTAAATATATTCTGTAATAAGCAGATAGTTTATTACTCAGAAATAATAATAAAATTTCTATATAGCAATGTTCTTGAAAAATAAAGTAAAATAAAACAAAAAGTAAAATAAAATAAAAAAACATCTCCAGACATGTTTTTCTGCAAATCAGGAAAAGAATGTGTTTCTCCTTGCCCCTGCTTTATCTTGCCCTTTAGAACATGTAAGAACCAAAACAGAAAACAGGGTAGATCACAGTATCCATATGCCGAATGACCATTCATACAGGTGAAGCAAGATGAAGAGGGGAGGCAAAACAAGCAGGAAGGTCTAACTAATGAAATCCCGAGGAAGCAAAGTGAAAAGTCAAAGAGATCAAATAGAAACAAATGGCAAGAACCTCTCACTTCTGCTAAATAAATAGTAGCAATACATATGACAGATGATACCAGACTGGATGAAACAAAGAGTGGCATTTTCTTCACACCTTGATTTTTTCAAAATTCACTTCTCAGCCAAAGCAGATAACACTCCAGCTGAGAAAAACTGATTTTCTGAGTCTTGCCAATATACAGAGAGGATTTTACATAGAGGAAGTCTTGGCAGAATCTCTTATTTCCCCTTAAGGCACATTAAACCTGGGCTCCAGTCTCAGGTGGGTGATGGAAAGACAATGAAAAGGTAGATGATAAAGATGAGAAAGGAGAAAAAAAAAAAGAAAAACAAATTAACCCAGAGGGATTGTAGCATTACGGTATGTTTGTAGTTGTGCAGATTGTCTGCCTTTTTAATAGTACACATATACTAAATAAGTTTTCTATGATAGTGTAAAACCAATATGAATTTGCACTTTGACTGATGAGGTCTTCTCTGTGGTTGTCTGTTTTTAAAGGTGAAAGAAGTATTAGTCTATAAAACCTTTAGGTAACAGACTAGTCTCTAACACAGCTGCTTAGGGGGAGCCAAATTCATCATAAGCTCTATTAACTGTGGTAAAAAAAAAAAAAAAGACGCCACAGAATGATGCTGAATAAACTGTTTGCTCAAAAGAAACAAGCAGTTCATACACAAGATTATTGTATTACCACCATTTAGGATTCAATTCAGGAAAACACCTGAGTACGTGTTTTAAATCCATTAATTGTTGTTAATTAGTTGAAACTTTCCTTGTAACACTGACAGCTTACCTTTGAAGACACAGTATTCAAATTCATCACAATGTACAATTAATAAGGTTTTCTCTGCAGATTCATGTTCCTGTCTTCTCTAGCTTTTTTTTGTTTCATGCCCAGAATGAGGACTGCTGCAGCAGGCATTCACAAGCCTTAGAGGCTGACAGAATCCCTAACCTGTGCCCTGTAGCTATTGCCTTTAGTTTTATTGTTGACTTTCCGGTTCTCAGTTCTGTGAAGTGTCTGGACTGAGCTGAAATTAATTGTGACTGAAAGAATGGCATTTTCAAAGTTGTTATGACAATCTGCTTCCTTCATTGAGATGCATAAAACCTAGATATTCCATTTTTTTCCAAGGCCACTTGCGTAATTCTTGGAAAATATATTGGCTATGTGGTAGATGACTCAATTGTCTTGGAATAAAATACTGCTTTGATAAATCTACTTGTACTTCTGAGTGCCACTGAGTAAGTGATATTCATTCTTAAAGCAGACATTTCCTGCCAAATCCCCAATTGAAATTATTAGTTATAGTTAATAAAAATGGTTCTATGGGGACTTAATTACAATTCTCTGTTTTCAAGTCCCTCTTTAAAAAGACTTTGAATTAAAAGATCAATTCACTCTACCCCAAAACACTTTATAACTGATAGGCCAGACTAACAAAACAGTTCAAAAGTTGCTAGTTCTTCTGAAAGTGTTACATCTCTTTCAAAAACCACCTTTTCATTCTGTTCCTTTGTTTCCTTTATTCTTTGAGGGAAAGGAGCCCAAAGAAACTCTGTCAGCGTTCTTTCTTATCCCAGTTTGATTCTTTCTTATCCCAGTTTGAACACATGCAAACCAGAATCCTAAACCTTGAAGCTTTTACAGTGAACAAAAAACAGCATGTGTCTTTCCTCAAGGCTATATATTCAAAAACAGCCTTGACTTGTGATAGCCATATCTTTTGTGTGGGCATAAGCTTGTTTGCTCTCCTCTTCTCCTCCAAAGCAGGCATAGTGCAATAATCCTGTGAACACTGTTTCTTCTAAAACCTGGAAACAATCTTGTTTAACTTGATTTTTTTTTTTTTTTTTTTTGAACAAAGTCAGTTTTTCCAGCCAACATAGTAGATGTAAGTAGATCTGGATCATGGTGCCTACAGTCAGTGTCCAAAATAGCAGTCAGAACTGGATCCATTCCTAGTTCCTATGGGAAGAGTCAGAAGGATGGAGAAGTTCAGTAGGCTGCAGCAAACAAGAGAAAGAAATACGTTTAGTTTGGAATAACAGAGGAGAATATCAGCAGGGTAGTCTGAACAAGAATAACCATATAGAGACCTAACACAGCAGGAGGAATGAGGACGGGGACAAAAAAAAAAAAAAAAAAAAAAACCTGCAGAAATACAGAAAATTTGAAGTTTCTTGTTGGTTGGTTATGTCAAATCAGGGAGGCATGGAGATTTGGACAGGGTTTAGAAAGGGGTCAAGGAGTGAGTTTTGGAGCTGCAGAGTTTGAGCTCTGAAGAATAGCTGAGAGCTTAGAAGGGAAGGGATTAGGTGCCGAGGGAAATCTTGTCAGGACAACCCCCCCCCAAAACACAGAAAAATGGTATGAGAAAGCTCTAGCAGGCATAGTCCAAAGAGCCTGTGCTTTACCTGATCTCTATTTTTATTAGCTCTCCTACGCACAACAACCACAAAGCCATAATATTTACATAACAGAACATCCTTCACACAGAAACAAGTATAATACTGACAAGTCTGAGGTAAGAAGTTGAAGGATGGATGGATTGGTGAATGGGTGCAACCATAGACTTGGAAATGTGGGAACACCTTATTATGATTTAAAACCAAATGATAATGCAGGATTTGGATACCAAAGCACTCTAATCACGACTAAAAGAAAAATTTACAAATTAAGTGGTCCAGGAGAGAGGTCAGGTAAATTAAGCTAGCTTCTGGCCATGACAGGCATAGTGATGATTCAGGCATTGGGGGTCCATGTATCTTTTCCACAAGCAAACCTGAGCACCATCAGCTATAAGAATCAGTACAGAAAACCAGATTCTTGGTTGTCTCATTGAAATTCACTTAGTACTGACAATCTGTTTGTCTCAAAAGTTATGCAACAATCATTAGGGTGTTCACACTGTTGTTGCTCCTCTATTTTTGTAACTAAGCTACTAAGCTATTTCCTTATCCTATGAAGTTAACTAAAGACAATATGTAAATAGTATTTGCCAACTAGATGTAACTTGTTAACTGCTATGTAACCCATCTCTTATTAGGCATTTCTATTACTGTTAATTCAGATTAATTTCATGCATTACCATTTGTGAGATTATATATACAATGCAACATTCTCCAGATTTTAATATAAGAATACCATTAATATGAAAATTTTAGATAATTCAGGTATAATTATTTATTATAAATGTGGTATTATTAATTTACCCAATTTTTCAAGTAACATGCTTTTCATTCTCTGTGTTGTTGCATACTAGATTTAAGATTTGAGCTTCAGTCTAATACAACAATTACCATATTTTGCCTTTCCCACAGGTTGTTGTACATGTATTGTATGCCTGCCACATAATGACTGCCCTCCCCCTCCAAATCATCTCCCAGTCTGTTGAGAGAATCATGGTAGCAGAAGTGTTTGTGGGTGGATAGCATATGCTGACACTGCATTTAGAGTATAGCAGTCCTTTAAGCACAACTAAATCAATTGGGTATGTCAGGATGTCTGTTTTGACCTTGGTGGCCCAGATGGGTTATCCAAATATTTCCATCTGCATATTTTCTAGTGTTTTATTCATCCCCACATAACACTGACTGCCATATGGGAGTCAATATCAACATCCAGAGCAGTATTGGCAACTGGGGTACTAACTTAAATGCTTATTTTGTTCCTAGTATTTCATATGCCTCTTGGACTCTGTCATCTTCACCTTTCCATAACTGGATTGAGACACCAAAACACTTTGATCACAGATATATTCAATTTAGTGAATTACATGACTGACTTGTTCTGCAGGAGTGTCAATGTGCAGCATGCCCGGTGTAATCCTGGTGCAACACTGGTCAGTCCCTGGTCCTCTTCTGAAGTGATCCTGCCAGTTATAGGACTGTGTATAGAATACCCTATCACTTGTCTCACTCAAATTCATTCACTGCTCAGCAACAGTCTGTTACCATGGCTTGGTGTTTACACTCTGTTCCTCTCAAAGGTGCTCGGCATCTTCACCACTCTCACAGTAACTCAAGTATTTGAACCTTTCACAATGATTAACAAGTTGCTTATGCTCAGGGTGGTCTTCTGTTCTTATCTTAAGCTACTCTCTTGTCATATGCAGTTAACAAATGTCCATACACTAAGTCTTTTCATCTAGGCCTCATTTATTGGGCAAAAGAGGGATTTTAAGTCTGTGCAAAGCTGACAAGTCTAGAGCAATATGTAAGGCAGACATAGTATTTTGAGTCTAGAAGAGATGGTTAGTTCATGAGTAGTGATTTCAGCCAAGAGCAGGGCAGGCTGAGGGGAGGCCTCATGGCAGCCTGCAGCTCCCTCACAAGGGGAGCAGAGGGGCAGGCACTGAGCTCTGCTCTCTGGGGACAGCGACAAGACCCAAGGGAACGGCATGGAGCTGGGACAGGGGAGGGTCAGGCTAGGGGTTAGGAAAAGGTCCTTCACCAAGAGGATGGTCAGGCACTGGAACAGGCTCCCCAGGGCAGTGGTCATGACACTGAGCCTGCGAGAATTCAAGAAGCATTTGAACACCACTCTTCAACACATGGTCTGATTTTTGGGTGGTTCTGGGTGGAGCTGGGAGTCAGACTCAGTGATCCTTGTTGGTCCCTTCCTACTCAGGATATTCTACGATTCTATGATTCTAGCCTTAGAACCTGTGCATTGCTATCAGGGTAGTGATGCAAAAAGGAGATTGCCTCTTCCTCTTACTCCGCATTGTGCAGAACAACTAAAACCACAGTTCCTTTATCCTTTTTAAAGTGTAAATTTAACCCTGGATATACAGCAGCCAGAAACCACAAACAAGAGAACAGAGCTACTTTGAAACCTGACAGGGTATTTTGGAACAAAGCTAAAGAAGTCCTCTCACTAAGTAACCAAAGTGAAGTTTTGGAAGAGGAAAATCTGAAGAAAATTACTGTTTTCATCAGTTTAAATGCAAAAGACATTTTGCCTGGTGGATTGCAAAAGAAATAAAGGTTTTGATCGGGTTTAGTTCCTGAGGACCTTCCTCAGGTCCTTATCTGAATTCTTCAGTGCAACCTACACCACTGCAAAGACAGAGTCATGCAAGCCTTTATTAGACAGCAGAAAAACAAAAAGTTTCACTCTTCAATGAAATGAATGACAATTTCAATTAGATTTCTCAGGCAATTTTTTCCTGGGCTCACTGTAAAAAAAAAAAAAAAAAAGATAGAAAAGTTTGTTGGATTCAGTTACCATATAGCTTTCAGAGTCAGCCTAGTTTTTTAAAAGGAACAAAATAGAGAAAAACTGATGAGGAAAAACAAAACAAAACAAAACAAAACAAAACAAAACAAACAAACAAACAAAAAAAAACCAAAAAACCGACCTGTGTTATTCTCTGGCATTGTGATGGACTCCTGAATTTACCATATGTTCACTATAGCTTAATTTAAAATGTGAAATTCTCCCCCAGTGTGTAAGTCTGATTAGGTTATTGACCAAAATCAATTGTTTTCAATCCACCAGAGTAAAAAGAATGTTGTCACACTGCATTTAAAACATGAGGTGCTGTTTCAGCCTAACAATGTCTTTGCACAGAATCCTTGTGAATGATTCAGTCTCTTCATATGCTGAATCACTGAAGGGAATACTCTTAAAAGGAGGCTGATGATCTACTTTGACCAATGATTAATACCACTACCTACTGGGCTTCAGTGATGATTCTAGAGTTGTTGTGAAATAATAAAAAATAATAATACATAGATAAATAAAAACATAATTTTAAAATAGCTTTTTTAAAGCTAGTTATTAAATAATATCCATTATTAAAGTGTAGCTTGCTCCCATCAGACAAATTTTGATCTCTGAGGGCTGATGATTCTTCTGCACTCAGGGGAATTGCTGGTGCTATAAAGAAGTTAATGCCTCCTCAGATCTCCAGCGATGCCTACACTGACTTGAAAGCCAATTGAGTTGAACAGGTGAGATCTCAAGACATGTTGTTTATTCATTTGTTTTCTCCAATTCAAGTCTGGTGAGAAAAAATCTCTAGGGCCAGAACTATAACAAGAACAGAGACAAATTTAACAGTATATATACAAGATGCTAAAGAACTGCCCATTTTCAAACTGGGAGGAATTTCAGACACCAATGTACACTGGTTATTTGCAATAACTGTTATAATTGAAAGCTCACCAACAGCTCTCTGCAAAGATCTATCTGAGAGTAGTTGAACAGACAATAGAGATGTTGTTGTCTTGTGCTGTTTTTTGTTTGATTTTTGTATTTGATTTATTTTTGGTGTTTGTTTGTTTGTTTATATATATATATATATATATATTATATTTTTGCTTGGTTTTGTTTTTGTAGAAGACTCATAATACTTCCTTCTTGCTTTTTAAGCCATTAAATACCAAAAATATCTGAGATGGATATGTAAGTTCTTATTAACATTTTGTACTTACATATTTCCGTTTTTATCTTCTCATATTGTCTTTGGTATAAAGAATAGTTTTTCCATTACTTTGTCAAGTTTCTGTGGTCAACAAATACACTGCCTTCAGGGTAGTGTGTGAACAAATTTATTGGTACAACTGACATACAGGTTCATACCTGTAGTGCTTAGAAGCCCACTAAAACTCCTTTTAGAGATTAACTGTTTTTATTGGATGACAGGTTTTTTAAAAGGGAAAACCAGCCATGGTTTAGTATAACGGAGATAAAAAGCTACTAAACCTCCTATAAGAATAGAGGTGGAAATTAAGAACATTTTCTCAAGAATAAACCATTTTCAAAACTCTGACCCAACAAATCCAGCAGAGTATACTTTTTTTGCAACAGTTTTTACAGGGACATTGTGACTGAAATGTCTTAGACTCTGAGGCTGAAGAAGACTGTAGAAATTAGTGTACAGTTTTCAAATCAAAGCTAATAGAGGAAACATAAAACAGAGTTGTAATAGAACCTGAGTTTCCACATTATACCACCAAAAATCTGTAATGTTGCAATCATGGTGAAAAAAAGTTGTCCTATTCCATCTGCTTCCCAAAGACCAGTTTCAGTCCTCCTGCTCTTACCCACACAGTAACTTTAAAAGCATCTCTGTGGGATTAAATTAACTAATTTTATCTAAAATCTCTTAATTATTTTACTTTGTAAGTTTTCTAAAAGATAAAACAAGTTCAATAAAGTGGACAAACCACTTCATCAATCAGCATAAAAAATACAAATGAAATCCCTTGTTGCAAATGAAATGTATTTCAGTGTGTTTGCGAATGCTACTTTTAGGAATCTAGACCTGCAGGAGTCAAGATAGATTTTCCTAATTTTTCCCAGCTATTTATACACAGGCAGCCTGGGATTTTACTTTTTTTACAGTCTTCAGGATTAAATTATTTTTTGGCCATTATGAGTCAAGGTGGCATTACTCACCTGGAATTTTAAAGTGATTTTTAATATTGTTTAATGTGTTTATGGAACAACTTTAGGTTTATTCTGTACTGGGATAAGGTTTAGAGACCTGATTTGGATAGATGCACTCTGTTCTAAAAATCAACCAAACACATACAAATATCTGACTAAGTTTAAAATATCAAAGAGCACTGATTCTCACTGACTATGGCTTTGAGGGTAAAAGCAGGAGAATTTGCAGACGTTTCCCTTCCTATTTCCTGAACTCCTATATGAACTTAAGACATATACCAGATAGACAGACAAATGAGATTTATTGATCCACACACTACCAATAATATCAGTAGCTAGATTTTTTTGCAAGATGCTGAACATTTAGGAATGGTGTTTCAAACAAACAGAACTTGCTTAATTGAATGTTCATTCATTCCACTGGCATCTTTATTACAGAAACACATTCTGTTCTGGATTAAATTGTTTTTCTTCCCATTTGAACAGAGGCTAAGAGGCATGCAAAATGATTCCTTTTAATTAATCCTTTTTTTTCCCTGGGTAGACAATATCTGTCATTCAGGAGTTCCAGAACAGTCTGAAAAACAGCTTAGACTTAGGCTTTGCCAGACATACTAGACTCTGTATTTTCAGTTTCTGTTTCACAAAGCTGTGTTACTTGTAAACTGTGCTTACAATTTCTTGAATGAAAAGGGAAAAAACATAGGCCATATAATTCAAAATTATTTTATATTTGCTTGAAGCTAACATTCCGTAGCTCTGTGAAGTACTTAGAAGACTCTATTTTCATTTGAAAATTCAGAGATTCCCATGGAATTACTCTGGAAATCAGTAGAAGTTTGGTTTACAGATTCCTAGTAGACCAAAAGACCGAAAGACCTCTGACAACAAATAACATCTCATTAATGTCAATAGACCTTGAAATAAATTTTAATAAAGCAAATACCATCATTATGTCTTGTTTAAAATTATTAGGCATTTTAATATTAATGCTTTTAAATTTATTGTAGTTGGAATGAAATCAAATATGAGTATTTGTGCAGATATTTTAGATGTTATGTACTGATAAACAATAGCACTTCCTAGGAGAGATATATTATTTAAAGTTCTACATTGTGTCTTTTCAATAAAGTGTACAGAAGATGTTTCCAGACTATTAGATTAGATTTTTTTTTTCAAACTTCAGAAGAAGTAAACATGCTTGACCTATTATGCTGGTTATGCTGAATGTCATGTGAAGGTTATTGCGAAAAGTGAAAGATTGTCTTCATCTTAGCAACCCTATTTATGTTCTTGTATTTGGAATACCTTCTTTATATTCATGAATTAATTGTCTCAAAAGATAAAGTAGACAGAGTGGACAAGATTGATATGTGGTCATAGGCTAGTCGTTGAGAGTACTGGCAATCTGGATTCATGTTTTTTGTAGGAGTGCAAAATGACTTGATTTTTCCACAGCTGTAAATTGACAGTCTTAATCTTGCTCTATTTATTTAAAATCTTTAGATATATAACAAAAGTAACTTTAGATTCCATGTAATATAAAAACTTCTCTTGATGGCAAGCACTGAGTACATAACTTTCAAATTAAATATCCATCCTGATATGCAGCTAAAAATTAGCATTTTATCTGTAAAAAAATATTGCATTCTACCCTTCTCACATGTATAAATTATAACTCTAGAGAAAATAAGAGTTAAAATAGACTAAAATTGATGTGAGAAAAGACTTCAAAATGTAGATGTAACATTGTAATCCACATAAGTATTTCCCTTTAATTCAATTATATCTTATAATAGTGATTTCTTCTCCTTTCTGTATAGATACCAAAAGTTTATCTAAAGAGACTGCAAATATATGGTAATAGAGTACAAAAATAGAGTCTACATATTAGTGGAGAATAATGATAAAACTAATAAGTGAGGAAGCTGGAACACATCAAATGAAAGATGTCTTCCCACTGGATAGTTAGAATTCACATGCCCATTAAAATCTCAGTGACACAGAGGAAACAACTGTTCTTACTTTATTTTACCCTGACAGTTTGCAACATAATAAAATTTTCTGAAGTGTACATTATAGGATGAGTCATTGTCATTGAAAATGTTGGCCTGGTCCATCTTAACACAGCTTCATTGCTCAGTATTTCCTTTAGAATATATGTATAAAGAGTTTGATTCATTCGTTCCAAGATACTTGGCCTTATCTCCAAGCTATAAGGTACCACATTTACCAGTAAATTCAAACTTCAAATAAAAGTATCTTATAAAAGTCAACATTAAAGGGAGCTGAGGAAACAGAGATAAGCTTAATTAAATTAATAACCCTTTACAATAAAACTTAACAATAAAAATGAATGGAACATAGATCATCACCAGGAAATTTATAATAAAATTGGGCATATCTAAAAAAATCTATAAAATAAAGGACTGGGATATATTTTCATTAGCAAAGTAAATAGGAAATCAATCTATGAATGTTACATGCTGTGGAATTAATTACCCACTTCTACCACCTTGTGGAGACACAATATTAATTAATATGACAGGTCTAGATAGGAGAGAAGAGCCATCAAGTGACTGTATTACAAGCTAGCACCTGACAAAGATGTTTTATGAACTATTATAACTTTCCTGTGAGGAAAGGACTCTTCAAACATATCATTATGATGGGTAAATATGGACAGATACAGGATTCTTACACTGATCAAGTGCAGTAGACCATTCAGCATGCATTTTATTCTTGATAATAGCATGTTTTCTGGTAAATGTCAGTTAAGAGACTGTGAATGCTTAATTTTGTGACACTGAATGAACAAAAATAACAGCAGTCGCCTTATCACATTCATTTGTACATTGTCATCATTCAGAGAGTTCTGCAGCCAGTTCTGTTAATGCAAAGCTTGATGTCCATATAAGCAACTGTAAAGACAAGTGTTTTCTGTGATTTTGTATCTTGATGGTTTGTATTTATGAATCTGATTCCATACTTTGAGTTTTATCCTGTCAACCAAACAGCAACATTATATAAGTATGAAGGTTTGGAAACTGAGTCAACGGGAAGAGGAGGGAAAGCTCACGTTCTCTTCTCATTATTACTGTCCTAGGTTATGTGTAGACCACTATCCAACAATTCAGCGACCCTTGTGGCTGCATCCCACTAGGCAAAGGCCTCACAGCCTTGGTTCAAAGCTGCACCAAGTACATGTAGCAGTTGCAATGTCAACATTGGCTATCCCAATAAAAAGAAGGATTAGACAATTTTACAATAGAAAGCAGTGATGATTCCAGGATGGGAGGGTGTTTTATCACTCCAGGATGGGATGGTTTTTATCATTTGTTTGTGTTTATCATTGAACAAGCTCTAGTCATTTTTTCCTTTTTCCTTTTTTTCTCAAGAAATTAATGTCAATTTCTGTCTGGAAGATTATCTTCCATTTTAGTTTCATCTGAAATAAACCCAGTTCATGTTCTCTCAGACAACCCAAAGAAACACAATGAGTTAGGACAGTCAGGAAATGCATTTGTGTATTCCTGACCAGAACAAAGGTAAAACTGTAATCCATCTCCAGAGCAACCTTCTGGATCCCAGGAGGCTTTTCACATCAAAAGAATGTCATAACTACAGGATCTCCAAAGGACAGTTGTCACACAAAATTCAGGCTACTCCATTATGCCACATACCCTAAAGAATTTAAATGGCACTTGAACATGTTATGTTAATAAACCTTAAGCTCAACTTCTAATCAGGTCCAGAGCACTGATGCTATAAACTGCAGTACAATTTCTTATTTTAGTCCCATTTCATTCATTGTGAGTTGTTAGCATATTTTCAAAATCTTAAAATCTTAAAACGTTATTTTTTTTCCAGACTTGTTATAAGATTCTGCTACCATTTTTTTTTTTCCAATAAGTCTTTCATAAAGCACTTGCACAATATGTTCATATTCAGTATCTCTCATGAGATCTTTCCACCTGTGGCAGATTTAATGAGATTGTATCTTCACTTAGATGAAGTAATCTGTCATCTAAGCCCAACATTATTTATGTGATGAAAGTCTTTCATACAGCCTGTTTTTTTCATTTTTCAGGAATACTGTATTCCAGCCTTGTAATAGGTTGTGGAAAATCTATCAAGGAGTTAGCAAGCCAACAGTTCACTCTCCACTCTAAGATAGATAGGAGGAAAAAAAAAAAAAAAAAGAGCTCAATGCACAGACTAGAGGGAAATTTATTTGTGAAGAAAGCATGTCTAGGTTTAGGTTTGCTGAATTAATTAATTCTCTGGTTCTTTACAAAGATGTGTCTGAAGAAGGTGAATGCAGTGTCAGTGCAGTGTCAGGTTCAGTTTGTGAATGGAGAGAAAGAGAGCATAGGTAGTACTCTCTAAAGAGACTCAAGCTAATGGAGGCAGGGAGGATGTCAGTGTATTTTTTTCCTGTAGTTTGGCTCTGAAAATAAATATGTGGAGGAGAAAGTTTTGGAAGCAAGGTTAAATTTTGTATTTGATGAGCTTGCAATGAAGTTTAATAGAGTCAGTGAGATAAGGTTCCCTATATGGTTATTCTGTCTTCACAGGTTCCCTAAACGGGAACTCTTGCAAACCTTTTTTTTTTTTTTTTTTTTTTTTTTGAGGTGGGGGCATAACTAGATCTGCAGTGCTGTGGAAGAGCCAGATCTTACTTCCTCCAATAGATAAATACATATAGAGATAAATAAGTATAAATTGACCATTGGCTTGTATTTTTGTTGACTATCAATTCTAAAAGACACCTGAGACTCTTTAGCACAACAAGTAACATACCCAACTATTGACTTAAGAAAAATAAAGTCACAATGATGTTGGTTCACAAGTTCAGTATGAGAACTAGTACCAGAAATAATTCAGATTGGAAGGCTAATGAGTGAAAAAAAAAAAAAAAGAAGAAAAAAAAAGTAAATAAGAAAATTAAATCTTAGTTAATCTTAGTTACTAATTTATTGGTTTAAGACCAGCTGCTTAAATTTTTGATTTCTATGTAGAAACTCAAAATAATTTGTTCATAAACCACAAAACAGATCAAAACAAAATTTGTGCATAGTAAACAATTTGTTTACAGTCAGATTGTGAAGGCCAGAATAACCCTTTGACATGAGTTAGAAAGGCTTATACAATTCCCATCTGTAGTAAACATTGTACTCCAAACTAATTTTCATTTTGTTTTTCTAGGTAACTGCACAGACTGTATATTTGGTGGAAAATAAAACACATTTTTTTTGACAGAATATTGTTAATCATAACCTTATGATAAATAGAATGTTATTGAAATGGGTATCTAAAATAATACATATTCAGTTTTCATCATTTCTACAGGTGACAGTTACACCAATGTAATGATCTAGTTCAAATGTAGAATAACATTGGCCTACTATGATTATGGCTATAAACTGTTTTTCAATAAATAAATGAATAATTTTACACCTTTTTATTGTTAAGAAAAATATAGTGAAAATCATGTGGTTGTAATAAAATCATTACCCTGAGGGAAAAAAAAAAAAAAAAAAAAAAAAAAAGTGAATTTTTATTTTATTTCTACATACAATTATCATGAAGAAAGTTTCTGAAATTATCTTGGTGTAAAACACCATTTAAAACTTTGTTATAACTTTTAGCTGATAACTGCATTATCAGCTGCCTCTACAATAATTTCCATGATGAAAAAATTTCAGTAAGCTTTCTCTGAGATAAACATTAGAACATTTTAAAATTAGCCCAGCTTGTCAACTGCTATCCACAAGAAGAGCATTCTCATTAGACAAAGTAGAATATTAGTTTTAGGGAAATAAATTGGCTTCTGATATAGAGATATGGATAAATCTCAATTTATGTCAATACGGACTTTCATCAAAACATAATAAATAGCTCAAATTATTCAAAAAAAATCTATCTAATGAATGTTTCATGTTAAGAGATGAAAGTTTTTTCTTTCTTTTCTTGTTTAATATCTCTATTTTTCCAATATCTCTTCTGGCACAAAAAAGCAGAGATATTCACACGGTTTTCACACCCAAAAAAGGAAAAGAGTTTAAAAAATCTCAGTATGAGATTTGTCTTGTAATGTCCCTGATTTCTAGCACTTCTCTACTGCAATATTTTTTTGTAATTTTTATATGAATTTAGTCACATATAGAGACTTTTATTTATATGAATTCTGGGATCCAGAGATTGAAGCTAGACATAAAGGAGAAAAAAAAATCTATGATTTTCATGAATTCTTGTTACATGACATTTTAAGAAACTTTAAAAAGGAGCACATTAAAAAAAATAATAATAATAATACTTTTTTTGTGTGTGTTAAGAAGAATGTATAGTGTGCATTTGCAGCACATTGATGCCTTCCACTTTGGCTTCCACATTATGAAAATAATAATAAAAATAATAATTTCTAAAACTATAAAAAACTACAACTAAAGTTCATCAGAAAAAAGGCCTCCATTTACAATTTGTTATTTTAGCTCAGTTCTCATGGAAACAGATATTTTAAGATTGTTTTCTCTTTTAATGATAATAGATGCAAAATGGAGATAAATTACATAATTTACCTTCTAAAAACAGAAATTCCAACTATGTGATGAAGGATTAAGAAGAATGTAGCCATTCTGAAGTGTGTTACTTCAAGCACTGCCAAAGTTTGGTAATCTTTTCTCACCACTTTTAACCAAGTGAGCTATGTTATTGGTAGAAAGTAACACATTCAACCCACAGTTCTCCAGTTCATCAGCAGTATTTCTGCTGCTTTATAACAGTTAAAAAGACTGAACAAGGCCACAGAAACCATCACAATAGTAAGAAAACAGGCATCATAAATTGCCTGAAACTTCTGTTTATTTTAATGTGATAAACTCAACAGCAAATTAAACAGTCTGGGGGAATGTTTCAATTAAATGTTAGTGACCTACGTTTAAAAAATAAGAAAAGCAATAAATAGATGTTGACTGGGTGATTTCATGTTCAAGAGTCTACATGTGTGGGGTTTTTTTTTTGAGACTTCTAAGGTGTGACTACTTGATATAACATTATTAACGACTCACAACGGAATCCTAAAGAGTATGGATGAGAGTTTGGGCACAGGGATTTAAATCCATTTATTTAATCTTTGAAAGTTGGGTTATTTTCCTTTGCCTATGGTCAGTCATAGAAATCTCTGACAGTTTTCTTAGATCTCTCTTATATGGTCAGCATCTTGGTGAGGTATCTGCAGACCATTTTAGTCTATCTGTGCAGTGACACACAATCAAGCTGTGCATCACAAAACAAAGGTGAGACCTACTTCTGCCCAAAGAGCTAGCAATATAATTAAGATAGATCAGACAATGTGTTGTTGACGTCATACCTTGTTTTACTTATTGGCTTGATATCCCATGGTGTAAATTTGATTCATGCTCCCAACTTTGAAAATACAATTTATTATGTTAATACTAGCAGGACAGTAAGCTGGATAAAAGAGACAGAAATATGAAAGTCTCATTACCAATGGATCTACAGTGCAGAGAAGCCAATACAGAAAAAATGTGGAAGGTTGTACCAGAGGAAATGCTACAGAATAATACATTTAACTGCAGATTTTTGTCAAGCCTAACAGATACAGCTTAGCTTGAAGAAGACTGACATTTTCATCTGCAGCTGCAAGCAACTATTTGCACCATGAACAAAGTTTTCTTATGAAGCCATTCTTACTAAAAGAATTTTACTCAGCCTCTCATAACACTGAGTCTTTCAGAAGCAAAGCTATTCTTAAGGGTCATTGCACTAGCTTCTGGGCATCTGACAAATTTCACCATCACAATGAAAAGAAGTAAACTCAGATCACCAAGTGTCAGGTGCTGACGTACAACAAGTCCTTGGAAAAATCAACTTTCAGAGTCAAAATTAACTGCTGTAACCCATCTTTTGATGGAGTTCTCTATAGTTCCAACACCACTGTAGCTTTTTGCATTAATCACCACAGCTATCCTAAGGGGTTAAGCAACAATTTCTGGGAGAGGGCTTTTGACCCTATTGAACTGGGCATAGTACTGCACAGGATACTAAAATGATGTATTGCAATAAAGTCTGTATATATTTTCATCTCTTTTTAAAAGGAATAGTTCACCAAGTAAAACTGTCCTTTGAACCTCTACAAGCTTTTTTAATGTAAGTGTAGCAGGAGTATGCTCTTCAGCTGAACAGAACCCTATGTGATTCAACTCTACTTGCACAAATTGTCATATACAAAATTATGAGTCTTGTTTGCATTATCACAAACACTTACAGAGATGTTTACCACTTCTTATTTCCTATATATATATATATCTTATCTGTACTACCAACAAATGGCTCACTAAAACTATAGTTAAGATGAAACTAACTGACAATATTTTGAACTCTGTATTTGTAATATTTGCATATTTCTGTTTCCTAACAAGATGTTTTGGAAAATTCTGTGCAAATAAGATGGAAATGAGCAATAAAAGTCTTCTTGTTCTTGGGAAGAAATATCTCCTATGAAACATGCATATTCTCAATTATGAAAACGTTTCCTTACTGAGTACAGTTCACATTTGCCAGCTTCCATAAGATTATAGGCTACCCACAGCAAGCCAAACACCAGTCTTTCATTCACTGCACCATACGTTTTATTTGCAACAATGGAAATCTGGACAAATTCCTTTAAAGAAATTTATTGCAGTGACAGCTTTATTCTGGTTTAATGTGAAAAAGATTTTTAAACCTTTCAAGTCTGTCTTCTAACCCCATTTCCAAAGCATTGCCAAGATTCTGTTGCCCTTGGAGAAGAAGGAGTAGAAAAATATGATAAATTGTAAGCATTCTGCCTAAAGGTACTAAGCATATTTAACCCAAAAGGTTATGTGGAACAAACAGATAGAATGTCTTACCTTCAAGATTTTTTCTTTTCTTTTCTTTTTTCCTTTCCTTTCCTTTCCTTTCCTTTCCTTTCCTTTCCTTTCCTTTCCTTTCCTTTCCTTTCCTTTCCTTTCCTTTCCTTTCCTTTCCTTTCCTTTCCTTTCCTTTCCTTTCCTTTCCTTTCCTTTCCTTTCCTTTCCTTTCCTTTCCTTTCCTTTCCTTTCCTTTCCTTTCCTTTCCTTTCCTTTCCTTTCCTTTCCTTTCCTTTCCTTTCCTTTCCTTTCCTTTGTGGATATCCTCAGAAGGTAAATTATGTTATCTTACAGGCATGAATCTTGGGTTTTCCCCACCAGAATATAATTTTCAGTGCAATACCTACTCTCATATATTAGTTTGATCTTCCACATACATGTATAATGCATCTAAATGATTAACATTTTCTTCCATTCATTCTGCTGATACTAAGCAGATGATTAAAACTTCTATTCTAAAATTCTCACTGTTCAATCATCAAGAGTTATGTTATGGAACACTGAACCTCCAAGACTTTCTTAGTATGACTACTAAGTGAATTTAAGCTAGCATTCAGTCCCAAGATTAACATACAATTTAAGTATGACTTTAGTAAGTTCCATTCCTCCAATGTAAAAGAAAACAAAGGCAAGATAGTAATCTCACTAGATTTAGGTCTAACATTTTTTGGTTATGTCTGCCAATACACTTGGAAAAAAATGAGTATTTTTTAGGCCCACAAGGTATTCATTAGGTCTGAGATAGAAGCTGCTGCTATCAAAGTTAACAAATTTTTTGAAAACAGATTATCCTAATTACATCTACATTGCTTAGGCCATCTCAAAAAGAATGACTTTTGAAAGCTGTGGAGTCACCACTGCCAAGTATGAAAGTTGCAGTGGTAATGCAATTATAATCAGGAAACAGCTGAAGCAGGCTTTTTACTCTTGTGAATTTGCTTTAGTGAAAAATGGCGTCTCAGAAGAGAATCAAAAAGAACTGTTATGGATGATCACAAGGCTGTGATCTCAGAAGATAATAAAAATGTGGCTAAATCAGGAATAAAATATATGTTGTTCTTCACAAGAGTTGTGTTCATTTAGTCCAGGGTAGTGTCTGAACATCACTTACATTATGTGGGAGGAACTAACATTTCTCCTAGATATCAACAACACAGTATGAAGGGTGTCTCAGAAGTAATTAAATAACAGGCCTAAATAAACGGCTGAGTTTTAAGCAGAGACTAGGTCCCGTTGTTTACATTAAATGTATTTTCAAGTAAAGTTACTATGAAAAATAGGCTGAATCATCTTTCTTTCCAGTCATCTGTAGTCACTTATATGTTTTGACAATGGCAAAAACATTATCATGGAAACAAAATTAGAATTTTTATTTACAGGGAAGTCAATTGTTCAGATTAGTTGGAATGGACCAGATCACTCCATCCTGATTATAAGTGGCATCTTTGTCCCTTCTTACATTCTCTGTGACTGTTGAAAAGAGTTCATTAGGACTGGGGCAGTACCTGACTACACCATGGTCCATTCATTATACAAGTAACCAATGGCATGAGAGAGACTATCATGACTAAATTCTCCATTTTGAGAACTGTTGTCAATGGATTGTGAATCCAACTTGAATATTTTCTTGCTTGTCTCTAAGGTTCTGACTGTAGTTTTAAGGCACAGGTCTGTGGCTGCATTGAAGATAGCAGCGTTAGGATTGTTTATATCTTCTGGAGATCTAGATTGCAGACGATGCCAGCCCACAGGTGTCAAAGACATTCCTCTGCTGCCAAAGAAGCCAAGCAAAAGAGCAGCCTGATGGAGAACTCCAGATGTTTATTGTCACTGAGAGTTTCCAGGAAGGCTCAGAGGAGTTGAAATGTCAGCACACATCCGTACTCCATATTCTCTTCTTTCTAAATTCTTAGAGTTCTTAAATAACAAGTACTTGCAACAGAAGGGAAGGTCAGTGACGCAATTTGAACACTGCAGGCATTTGCCGTTTAAGGGGAAAAAATGCAAATCAGAACATGATAGAAGCAGAGACAGAGAAAAAGTCAGACTATCACAAGCACCGGGCAGAAACGTTGAAAGGATAATAACAGCTGTAGACGGCAACTCGGCAACTGTCACCCATGCAAATATGAGCAAAGAAAAGGCAGAAAAGACTGGCATAGTAGTGAGAAATTAAAGGAACTTTGAGGCAGAACCAGACATTTCAAAAAAAAAAAAAAAAAAAAAAACTGACGGATTCTTACTGCTGTCCTTTAGTTCAGTCAAAAAAAGGTACTGTGAAAGAGGATAACGTTTATATGTATGTCTTTGTTTATTTTTTAAACAAACAAGTATAGGAAAGACCTTGCAGTCAGGAAATCCTGCAGTCAAGTCCTGATCTGCACTACCACAAATGGCCACAGTTTTATCATGTCTTTAGAACTCTTCTATACAGAGCTCCTAATAACAGGCACACTTGTTCCTGTGACTGTGAATTGCTATTAGCAATTATTATAGCCATTATTATTACAGATCCATGAATCTTGTACTAAATTTGTCCTTCAGTATTAATAGCTTTCCTTCCTTCATTATTACTTTCACTCTTTCCTTCATCTACATGTATTTCTGTATATCCATGCACATGTATGTACACAGGTAAAGCTCCTGTATTATCTTTCATTTAACTAGCTAAACAGGGCTTTTTAGTCTTTTCTCATAAGATTGACCTTATTCACCCAGACCATCTCCTCCTATTCCCATTTGCATTCATCTTTTCTGAACATGAATGGCCTTGTCAGAGCCCTGTTACAGAACAGGAGAGTTTCTTTGACATTACTCCTATGTGATCAGTTCAAGGTGAGACGGAAAACTTTAGATTAAACTGAGGCTACAGCAGTTACCTCTTTGGTCTCAGTCCAGTGCTTTAACCAGGTAGTTTTAGCCCAAATGGACTGTTGTGATCTTATTGTGCCCAAGAAGTACCCAGAGGTACTTATGGTAAGCCATGAGAAAAAAGTGAGAATGTAATCAGACAAGAAGTAAGTGTTTTAACAGTGAAGAACAGTCTCATACTGTCTATAATCCACCTTTTATGAGTGAGATCAACATTTGTCTGTAAGCAATTTAGTGGAAGCTTGGCATGTAGCACAGGACCTCTTCTAGCTTACATTTTGAGATATTTTATTGTGAGTCATCAGCCGAGAAGATGACACTGAGCAACTATATTTTATTATCGTTTCCACATATTTCCAGTCACTTGAAATTTTAAAATTATGTCCTTTTCCCAAAAGAAAAAGAGAGAGATTATTTGCCAATGAATGAGGTGTGTGAATTAGGGGTCGAATCCAAACATTACAACTAGTAGCTGTCTAATGGGGTGTGAATGATTCTCATTGGAAGAGGTGACTCAGAGAAAGCTCCTGGTTTACTTGACACTAAAACTAGTGAAGTTTCTAAACAAATTTTCCTTTGTTCTACAGAGCTAGAAAAGAGAAAATAATCAGTTCAAACATAGCTTGTGAAAAGAATTTCTGGGCTTGATTTTAACTTTACAGAAGTGTAAATGGATTAATGTAAATTGAGTTATATGAGTAGAGACCTGTTATAAATTAGTTCACAAAGATTACAAAATATAGGAATAATTAAAAATTTCAAGAAATTTAAAGAGAGAGAAAAAGATGTTTCAGGCAAATACCTTGTTGGAGCTTGTGTTCATGACAGAGTGGACAGTGCAGGGTGGACAAAATACAGATTTTCCTTCTTACTCTCTTTTATTTTGTCTCATTTTTCTAAATGTTTTAATTCCATTACATTACGTTAATTCTGACTTGCAGCTAGATGAGAAAAAACAAGGCCCAAAAAAAAGTTTCCTAACTTTTTGAAATAATTTTATTAGAAAGGTTCAAGCAAATGTTTTGGATAGTTGAGCTGAAAGGATGATCAAAGGAGTTAGGGAAATGCAGGGTGACTTTTTTTGTTGTCATTTTTAAACTAGAAATGTATATAAGGTAATGCATAAAATTATAAATGTTTTTTCTTTCTATCAGAAAACAGGAGAAAAGTCAAAAGAGAATTCTATGCCTTTACTTGCCTGAGCTTTGCTGACATCACATTCAGAGAGGGACAGGTAGAAAATACTTGGTGTTTTCCAATGTAAACTATTCAGTTTTATTGCACAGATTTCCCTGGGTATTTAAAAGTCTTAAATTTCAATAATTTAATTTAATTTTTTTTATGACTTGGAGGGCTGCTCCCATGGCACTTCTAATGTTACATCACTGAAAGGCTGTCTTCATTGCAAAACTAGCCAGAAGAACTCTGCTAGGAAAAGTATACCATGTAGCTATGGAGATGTAAATGCCTGTGCAGGCACTCTGCAGGAGTACAAGTGTCTTTTTCAGTATAGTTTGCCACTTTACCGTTAAACAGAAATTCTGAGGGCAGTGTGGTTGCAATACATTGACACTTCTGGAATGCCACTGCCAATTTCTCTTAAAAAAAAGATGAGAATAATTATACATGTTTTTGATGCATTTAAAACTGGGAACCCTGACTGTGGTATCACTTACCCTAATCTAAAACAAAGAAGTCAGTGTAATAATACTAATGTGGCTACTCCAGCTACATGATTCCAACAACTCTTCTAATTTTTTTTTTTTTGTTTGGTTTGATTTTTGTGTTTGTTTTTGTTTGCTTGTTTAATGCAAGTCATTTTTGCTATGTATCTCTAAATATAGATGCTTGGAAAGCTAAAATATACTCAAAGGAGTTAACATTTTCATGGACAAAAATAACTCAGCAACAAAATAGTCCACAATTCAATCAAATTAATTGCTTCAAAATGTGTCATTAAGCAACAAAGCAAAAAAGCAAGATGAGAGGTAAAAAATATATATATATACGTTCACCCAGGTAATCATCAAAAATATACAATTTTTCAAACAAAAAATGGATTTTGTGAAGGTACTATGGAGGCTGGTAAAGGGAAATAATGATTGCCTAGAAGAAAAGAAAACAGTTGAGTGCAGAGTTTGAGAATGTCTGAAAGAAACAGAGATGCATAAGATGAATGACATGAGAAAAAAACATCTGATCTAGTGAGCAAAGCAGAAGGAGAAATGATAGTTTCAGTATAAAGGAAAATGAGTTTCACCTTCCTGCTCTAAACAGCAAAAGTAGGAACTTTACTACAAAAATAAATGGAATGTATGAAATGTCTTTATGCAGAAAGAAATTAACTTGTGGTTTGAAAGCATAAAACTGGGTAAATTTGAAAAAAAAAAAATCAACTGTTAGAACAAACAAAGCTTGTTTTGAAAAAAAAAAATAAATAAATAAAAGAGAAAGTAATGCTCGTTCCTGACTAACTCCAGAAAACTGATGAAGCTAAACTTGCTTCTTCATTAAAATTGATAGAATTGTGATATCACTTCCCAGAACTGAAGAGACAAAAGGAAAAACAAGTTGTCCCTCACTGACAGATTCTGATTGTCCTGCAGAGCTTAGCTGCCATGTAAATTAGCTAAAACTTGGGCAGTCATAGTAACATTCTTTGAGTCTGCTAATTATTTGTACTCTTTATGGCAAGTGTGCTCCATTGGGTGCAATTATGATTGTTTATTGAATAATTGCTGTCCTTGTCAAATGTTTGCTTGAATATTTGCCTGCACTGTATAATATTTTTACTGAGTAATTGTCTGCTGTGGATAATATCTTCACTCAGTAATTGCCTACTCTGAATAATGTTTTCACTGAATCATTTCCCATTCAATGTAATGTTTTACCGCATGATTTTCTCTTCTGAGTCATGTTATTGTAACTTAGTTGCTGAATTACATATAAAGTTACTGTTAGATCAAATCTGAGTTTGTCTAAGTGCACTGAATTTCAATAATTTCTCTTTAAAGCCTGTGGTGGTGATAGCGTTATTTCCCTTTTTAATAAAATAGAAAGGGATGGTGGTTGAAATTCAGTACTAGAGAGGCTGGAGAGTGAGCTAATGTACTATTAGAAAAAGGATGCTTTCAAAGTGAAGGATACTGAGACTGAAAAAAAAAAAAAAAAAAAAAAGAGCAGAAGTGAGCAAAAGGAGTAAGAACTATGAGAGAATTGAAATCTAAAAGAATATTCAGAAAGGGAAGGAACAGACAAAAGGAAGAAGAAAGGAAGATAGGCTGTAAATGAGTAGGCAAAGAATCAACCCTAGGGAACAGTAAAAAGGAGAATGAAATGGAAGCAATACATACCAATGATGTAGATGTAATGGTCAGCCTGACGTCCTCTCACTTTGTCTCTGCATGAGAACAATTTTTCCTTTTCCTTTTACTTTATTCATCTTTGGACTCCTCTTTTGCAGCATAAGGAGACTGGACTGGAGGAAATGGCTATCCAGCAGAGCAAATTTCCTCTTGGCTTAGGATTGCCACAGAATCTATTCTTGCCTCTGACTATGTTTGAGGCCTGGCTGGAGTTGGACAAGAACAGAAGTTATCATCCAAAGATCCTTCAGTTCTGAGCTGATGCATGTATGTGAGAAATGTCAGTAAATTCAAGTTTGTTACCTTTCCCACATTTGAGCATTAATTCTATTCTTCCCCACCCCCCCAAAAAAAAAATCCAAGAGATCACAAAAATCTGATTAAACTTCCATAAAATATTTAATTCTTCCTTGCTCTTTTTACAGAGTGGAAAAATATTCCATTCTTGTATGTAAATATATGTTATTACAGTTCTTCATAGTTAAGATTTATTCCTGCTATAGGTCAATTGAGCTTATGTGACTTTCACAGTTGAAGATGAATTTGATCATTTCTTATACTGAACTTCTCTTTTAGATATGTTTCTGTAAATTAAGTCTGCTTGTTTCCTTGCATCCTGTCAGGGATGATATTGCTCAATTCAGTTTTCTGATGTCTTAGAGCTATACTGGAAGACCACATGAAGAAACAGCTAATATCTAAATGTCATTTTGAGAAACAGTCTAATAATTATTTTCTTCTTTAGTTTCCGTGTCTACACACCTTTATTATGGATATTCTGTAAACACATTTGCACAAGAGAGTACTTGCATTGGATTGCAGAATTTAGAGATGATGACTATATAAAACAATAAGGATTGGAAGTATCCAAGATGTACAGTTCTTCTTCCAAAGTTATTTTATTGCTTTATAAATCATTTCTATATCCCATATGAGAAGCAAACATTGGCAGTGTGTCTGATAACAAAGGAAACACATTGGTATTTGAACTTATGCCTACTTCTATTTTATTCACATTTTATAACATAAATTCAATATGCTCATTATTTTTGAATGACATTAATGAGTTGTGAAAGCAGGTCTAACAAGACTGGTTGTGAGAGCTTTGAAATAGTAAGATTTAAAACAGAATATTCTGTATGTATTACAATATTTCCCACTTAATTATATGAGAACACCCGGGGCTGGATTCCATAAAAATGTGAGGTTAGGCTTCTATATACTGGACATCTGTGCCAAGATGCACAGGAAACCTTCCAAAATATACATTATGACGTTGATTACAATTTCAGTCTTGCTCTATAGCTCTTGTGTAGGCATCAGTAAATATAAGAAAAAAAATATATACTTTTGTTTGGCTTTTCATCTCTTCTGTGTCTTTGGGATAACTCACATGAAGTCAACCTGGTTTATATTCAGAATTTTCAGCTGAATGTATTTTTCTGTTGTTTGGCTTTCTGAAGAAACAGCGATAGCCTGTGAACATTACTTTTATAATCCATGACTTAAGACAATAACAAAAATTATTTATTTATTTTTTTAACCCATCACTTCAAATCATGACAGAACTTTCTGTTTCTCATAAACTTTATGAGAGAGCCTAGGAAGTATCTGATCTAACAGAGGTTCAGCATACATAGAAATCCAATTTAACTTCTGTTTAAAAGCTCTATCAAAAAGTCTGTCGTATGATTTAAACTACAGGTTTGAATCAGTATCCAATGTCAGTGAAATAGGGAAAAGAAAGTAAAACAAAAGATAAATAAGAGTGAACCAGCTATTGACAAAAAAAGTAGTCGTGGTTAGTAGCTGTGTCAAGCATGGTTTGGTCAGACAAGATTATTATACTTGAAAGGTCTATCAATACTAAAATTACGAGAGCTTGTGTTCTTGGAGAACAAAAGAAGCAGCACAAGGTTCAACAGAATGGTGAAAACTTATGAATAAAACCCCCCTAGGAAGGTTTGATTGTATTCTCTACAGGGAAATAATATTAAAATTAAATTTTGCAATGCTGAAAGCCAAGAATAGATTGTAAAAAAATTCCAGAATGCTCCTTCACATCTTTAGAATCATTAGAATCTGCTACAGATCTCCTCATCTCATTCCTGAGTAATGCAGCATACTGGAGTCTTTCAGTGTCTTTCAGTGCATGATTCATGTTTTTTCTCCCAGAAAAAAAAATTACTTTATTCAGATTACAAAACAGACACTTTAGTGGATGGCTGCCACCTCAGCCTTCAATAAGGAAAAACAAGGAAATTTTCTGTATTTATGTATTTTTTTCAGAACACCAAACAGCCTCAAATCTAATGTTTTGGAGGACATAGACTCGAAATAATACATTAAGGTGAAAAGCACATATCTAAGGTGCAGGGCAGAAGAGGCATTACCTTTACCTGGGACAGAAAGATTTTGCCTCTAGCTCATGAAGTCTTTGATACACAAGACACTGAAGATTATGAAAGTAATCCCATGTTTAAAAAAAAAAAAAAATCCTGCTTGGGCTGCCCAGAGTCTGTGTTCCTCTCTAGGAATACACATCAGCTAATGATGGACAGAGGAAGGCAACCTAAACAGAGTTTGGTATGGCAAAACCATTCTGGCTAAACAAGTTTCCTACCTTCTTGTAGAATCAGAAAAGGATCACAAACCTTGGCCAGTTCCTGGCACAGGAACTGATTTCTACATATATTAATTTCCTAGTACAATTAATTTGGACAAGGAAAAGAAGCCTGAATCTCCAGGATAACTCTATGTATATGCAAAACAACTATGCTATTTATAGGCCTCTTTCTCTGATTTTTTTTTAACCTAGATTAATACTCTTTGGATACCTAGGACATTTCTTGGACAAGAAACTCTCATTTAAAATAACCCACATAACACTGCTAAATATTTTCCTTTCTTCTTTGGTAGTAGATCTTTCAACACCTGCTTAGCATTTAAGACCTTTCCAAAAGCATTGATAACAAAGACTCTTGAATCACTCAAGTCTCTGGAGTCTACAGACTTGGAGCCAAAGTACCGCACATAGACTTTTCTTACTTTCCTCTCTGTAGAGCCTTCTCTGTTTCCCTGGATGCGCAGCCATGGTGCAATCAACCTTTCTCACAAATGATTTCAGCATGCTAATAGTTCTAGTCAGAATCTGGATGTCAGCAAACAAAATAATCTACCTTGGGAAATAACTTAGGAACTTTGTTCTTTGAACCTGTTGATTCCGCTATGTAATTAAGTAAAAAGATTCATTTTGAGATCTAGCATATGTCCTGTGATACAAGTGGTTGTATGGATCATTAATGCACAATATGACAGTGACACTTTTTGCAAATTGCTTGCAAAACACATGCTTGTTGACAGACAGTGTTAACTGAAGTGTTCAGTGCACACATTTAAAATCATTCTATAGTGAACCCTCTAGTGTAGGTAAAGAATTAGCATGAGCACAAAGCAATCACACACCGATGACACTGGAAAGCATGGTGTCACTTCCAGTCTTACAGCCACTCGTCCAGACCACAGCTGGATTCAACTTTGTATAGTCCTATGATAAGGAAAGAATATTTTGGTGTCCTTGACCAGCATTTCTTCTGATACCTTAATGACAGGAGTTACATTCACAGGTCATTGGAAATACCTTTCTAAAATTTTCTGGTCTTCACATGTTTCTTTCTGACAAAAATAAATGACATTTGTCAAGGAGCAAAGGCTGACTTTCAGTGTTATCTGCTAAAACAATTTTCTGGAGAGAAAAATTCCCTGCTTTTTCATTTGGAGATTCAAGGCCAGTTTCTCATCAGCCTCAGAGGCCTGCTGTGCCACTGTAATAGTACAAGGAGGCCATAGATTTGGTGAATCCAGCTGGCACAGGATTTTTCAATTTAAGGTAATTTCTTGTTGGTTGACAGCCAGGGTACGTAGAACTGAAAGCAGTACTGAACTGCTTCGATGGTAGAGTCACTAAGCTTTTCAATATATTGTGGTATTTCCTTTCCAATTTGTAAAAGAAAACAGTTTGAAATTCTCTGCCAAAAGGAAGAGTGTCCTGGTCCTAAGGTAGCTCATCAGAATTGGTGCAAAGGATCTGGACCAGGTGCTTGCCCAGGTTTGATTGGAACAACATTAAGATTGCACCATCTGATTTCGAGTCTGATAAATACACAAATTCTCAGAGCAATTTGCATCCTAATCTGGCCAATTACATCAAACTTAGAGCTTCCACTTCCCTCAGCAGAGATGTAGTGGGGAATGAAAATGTAATTGTGGTCTCTGAAACAACCTTTACACAGAGTCATCTGGAATCCTCCTGTGAAACCTTATCTGAAATGCTCACTGTCCAGTCATAGTATCTTATTTAAAGGTCTATTTAAACTTAAGCATTTTCATGAGGTATTATCTTTGTTTCAGTCAAGACCTTCTCCTTTATTCATCATCTTGGACTCACACATAGCATTTATTAGTTTTATGTTCTCCTCTACTATCTGTCCTCAAGGGACATGTTACTACTTCAGAAGAGCCCAGATTCAGCAGCAGATTAAATATTAGTGTCATGGAGCAAAGGCACAGCCATGACATCACCCTGAGAACTGATTGCTGAATCCAGGTTATTTCCCTGGATAAAGCTGACCTCTGTATCCATATGTGACAGTAAAAATCTTTCCTGTGTGCTCATATAATCCCGAGCATGATGAGCTCCCAGTGTTGTCTGGAACATCTGTGCAGTACCATTAGTAATATATAATGGGAATCATTTGAAAAAAAAAATACAGATTAAAAGAAAAGGGAAAAAGTATAGGTGTCTCAGTCCACTTATCTACCTAATTGTCTAGTTAGAAACTTAATGGGTATTAGTTTCACCCACAAAACTTCAGTCTCAGTCAAATTAAAATTTCCTGTACAGCTCTTTGTTGCTCATCAGTAAGAAAATTCTGTTGTTACTGATACTTGTGCTGATGCTTGAGGATAAAACACATTGGAAATGGCTATCAGTTATTTATTATAAGTGACAAGAATGATGTTTCCTTGGCAAAGAAGACCCGCGTCTAAATGTGTAAAGGCTTGTGGCTCCTGAGAACATATTTAAATCTGAGCAGGCTTGAACAACTGCAATAGTTATCAAACTGACAACATGTCCATTTTTCTTAGAGATTAAAATGGCATATTGATGATGATTACTTTAATCTAATTTTAAGTACCTCATAAAATGCATGAGAGGTTTGAAGCAATCTTGAGTTCAGAAGTTTTCTTCTAATTACAAGCCCTGTATACAATTTGCAATAGATGATCTACTGTCATTTCACTCTTACTGGAGAAGGCTGGTGTAGAGTAGAAAGGTTATAAGGGGAGCCTTCACAGACTGACCTAGTTTCAGAAGCAGAGTACCCACATTCATCTTTCACAGAGGTTGAATCTAAAGAAGGATATGCTTCACTTTTCTAAGATCTGTACACCTGCTTTAAGATCTGAAGTCTCTATCCGTTTTCTAAAAATATTTGGGATTCCCTGAGTTCAGTGGAAGGATTACTGTGTGGAATTCACTGGCCAGTGATCCAGGTCACACATAGTGATTGCCATTATCTTTCTTTAAACTGAGTTAGCAACTGCTAACTGGCATGCCATGACATTTGCAACTGCTTTTCCCATATCCTGCAATGGGTTTAGTGGGCCAGGTTTCCTTGATGGGTACAAATTCTGGGAATGGGCATGCTCTGAAGAATATAATGTGGCAGATACTGAGCAGCACAGCTAAGAGTTCACCACAGTCTTTGTATAATGACACTATATGAGTAAACAGTTTTTACCAGGGAATTGTTCTTAAGCGATTCAGCCCAGAGAAGTAATGCCAAATTGCCCATTCTCTCATATCTTCCTCACCACCAAACTCCCTACAACTGCTATCCCTTTTAGATTAGTGAAGTAGAGCATATGATAAGGCATCTGATGTCATTCCCTAGGTAAGAAAATTACACTGACTTAGAATGGTGTAGCTGTTAAATTCCTTTAAATCAATGAGACCGAGTTCATTCTGCCAACTCACATTTACAATGCCTTTTAGAAAAGCAATAGCCAGCTTGTGCTGTCAGTATCCAAATCAATTTTGCTACATCTATTTTTTCTGCCAAACTATCAGTTTGTTTAATAGCCTTGTTGTGGTCTTTTTTTTTTTTCTTTTTTTTTGTTTTGTTTTGTTTCATTTTGGGGGGGGGGGGGGGAGGGAGGAGGAGGAATCTTATCACATCATTTAATCTTCTAATGCCCAGGTTATGCCTTATTTATGTTTTGGAAATATTTGGAAACTTCATATACTGCAGAGTGTTACAAATAAATGATGACAGGGCTACTGCTCCGATAAAAATATTGTCTGGTCACGTTAGACCTTACCTTTTATTGTTTTAAACTTAATCCTTTTCTTTTTAGTTCAGCTGTTAAACTGAATCACTTTAAAATTAAAGCTTACCTTCAAATACAGGAGTAAAGTTTTTCTGCTTATTTTCAGTGATCACAGTGTGTATGATTTATTTGTGCTTTTTCTGAAACAGACGTTTTTAGGCAGACAGCAGATTTACAGACAGCAGGTCAGATGAACAGAGTCCAGATCTGGATAGCATAGTTTCCAAATCCACTTGATTTATGATGGAAATCTAACCCATTTTTTCCTCAGATTTTCAGACTGCTATGTGCCAAGATGAACTATGACTACATCATGGACACATAGATTCAGCTAATTGCAATATTGCAAGTGTGATGATCTTGACTTTATTCATATTGATGACAATTGAACTTCCTAAAAGAGTTTCGCAAACTTAATTAAGAACAAAGAGAACCAAACAGAATTATTACAGTCATTGGAAATGGCTTCGAGTGTCTCCCTATCAGACAGTGGCAGCGGAAGTTGTTTGGTCTTTAAATTAGCATAATTCTTCCAGGGATAGTGACACTGAAATTTTCAGAAACTCAACTTGAAAAATGGAATAGGAACTCTTTTTAATGAAGCTGAAATCCATAGGGTTTGATGAAGACAAAGAAGTCAAGACTTTCTTTTTTATTCTTCCTAATGGAAGACTTAGTGAACAATTGAAAGTAAAACTCTTTCAATCTACCAGGACAGTTTATTAAGCTATCTGATAGCCTTACTGCTATTAATTTAAGTCGGAAACACAGGTTCAAATTTATATTCAGCATGTTTATAGGTACCTTGCTGAATTGGAGCCTAAATCAAGGAAAGCTTTCCATTGGTTTTATTGGTAATGGCATCAAACCAGTAGATGCTAATCAAAAAATACAGAAAGGAGTTGAATTCAGACAGCTTCAAAGGAATCATACAATTACAGAATGATTGAGACTGAAAGGAACCTCAGAAGCTCTCTAATCTGAGCTCTTGCTCCAAGCAGGCTGTGCTGTGAGAGCAGCTCAGGGCTTTGTCCAATCTGGTCTTGCAAAGCTCCACAGAGATTGTATAGCCTTCTTGGGCAATATGATCCAGGGCTTTGCTGTTCTCAAGGTGTAAAATCTTTTCCTTTAATATAGTTGATTACCTAGTTTGTTCATCCAGATGAAACCTCTCTTTTTTCAACTCTTGCCTGTTGTCTTTCATCATCCCACCATGCACTATTGTGAAAATCCCTGCTCTGACTTTTTCACAGCTCCCCTGCAGGTACCAAGGACTGCCATTGGGTGCCCCCAAAAACATTTTGTCCCCATGCTAAGCCAGTGCTGATCCCACAGGTTCACCTCACAAAACAAGTGCTCAAGCCGTGAGCAAACTGGTGTCCCTGTGCTGAAGTCACTGTAGTTTATTTATGGGGTAATTTTACTCCTGTACTTGGGGACTCAAAACTGGGTACAGTACTCCAGTTATGGTTTAAGTGTCAAGTAAAGGGAAAAATCACTCCGTTTGATCTGCTGGCTGTGGCCATGTTAATGCAGCCCAGAAAATTGTAATCACCTGTCACGCTTCCATGGCACACTGTTGGTTTATATTCAGCTCCTCGTCCTCCAAACCCACTAGGGCTCTTTCTGCAGAGCAGCTCCCCGGTCAGCCAGTCCCCAGCGTGTCCCATCACCAGAGATTCTTCTTTCCCATATGCAGGACTTTGTATTTCATTCATTTCATAAGGTTTCTGTTAGCCCGTTCCTCTCTCCTGGTTAAGTCCCCCAAGCCCTGCCCTTGACTGTACTGACTGACCTGCCCTCAGTATAGTGTCATATGGAAGTTTATGACAAAAGAACACTCTGTCACCTCTTTCAGGACACTGATAAAGATGTTAAATAAGACAATTCCCATGTGGTACTCCTCATTACCTACTGCCTGATAGAGTGTGACCCATTAAGCACTACTGATAATCCAACCAGCTGATAATCCAACCAGTATTTTTCACCCACAATAGTGACCATAATGTCATAACCTTGGTACAAGTATATTTTGGGGGACAGTGTCCAAGACCTTGATAATATCAAAGTAAATGACATCCACTATTCTTCCACTCTCCACAAATCACAGAAAGCAATCATGTTGGTCAAGTATGATTTACCATTAGTGAATCCATTCTGACTGTTCCCAGTAACCTCCTTCTTGTGACCAAAATATGTTTCAAGAGGACTCCATGCTGTTTTCAGGAACCAAAATGAGACTGACCAGCTTGTAGTTCTCTGCATCATCCTATTAGACGTTTTTGAAGATGAGGCTAATGTTTGCCTTTGTCACGGAATTCCACTGATTTATAAAAGAGAGTGCCTTTGCTACATCAGCTGGTTTTATCAGTGGCTTGGTTGTAACCTAGGTCTCATGGACTCTCAAAAATTAAGTTCTTTGAAGTAATCCTTCACTTCACCATCACCCACAGCTGGCAGCTCTCTTCTTGAACTCTGTAAGCACAGAGTCCTAAGAGACTTTTCTGGTGAAGACTAAGAAAAACACAGCATTGAGCGACTCAGCCTTATCTTGTCTCTGGCCACAAAATCATCTGCATCATTCATCAAATGGGTCCACATTTACTTTGTTCAGCTTTTTGCTACTAATGTATCAGTAGAAGCTCTGTTTCTTGTCCTTGAGGTACCTTTCAAGTCTTAACTGCAGATGAGCTTTGGCCATCTTGACATCATCCCCCTATGGTCAGGCAGCATTTCCAAATTCCTCATTTGTAGCCTGTCTTTTATTTCTACCTTCTATATGCTCCCTTGCTGCACTGGAACTCCACTAGGAATTCTCAGTTTAGTCAGTCTGGCTTCTTGATACCTCTGTAGGTTTTCCTGAACATTGGGATAACTATTCTTGCACACGGGCAAAGCTGTCCTTAAATTTCTGGTAGCTTTCCAGAGTAAACCACAACACCTTGCCTTTCAGAGCTGACTTCCAGGGACTTACCTATGACTTTCCTGAATAAACCATAATCTACTCTCATGTAGTTCAGGTTCAGCAGGAAGTTGAGGTTGGCAGGACCTAATTGTACTTGACAACTGCATGTAAGTACATGGAGAGTTATCTTTGTTACATTCCAAGCTAAACTATGGCAGATTTCCCAGCAGAAGCAAAGATCTTCCTTGGCATCACATTGCTCCTGTTTCCTACTACTTCCTGTGTATTTGTCAACATCCTTTAGGAAATGGAACAAGAGAGCTCATCTGGCGTAAAGGTACATCTCAGAGATGGGGCAATAGTTGCCAAAGGGAATGAAGGAAGAGATTACAAACATGGCCTCAATGGGGAGGAAAGGAGCCAAGCAGGAAAAAGAGCTCAAAGAGCTGATGCCAGCAGGAGCACAAGATTAACCTGCCAAGTCATATCAAAGGCCTTTAACTTTTTTCTGACAGTGATCACAAATGGATGTCCAAGGAATAAGAACTTCCTAGGCTCCAACAACATGTAACTCAAAAACTTGAATACAGGGGTATTGTTTTTATATCAAATAACCATTAATGTTTTGTTTTGTTTTCCTAGTTGCTTGTTGAATCCATGCAAACTTTTGATATCTGCAACATGTTGTAGAAAGCAATCCCACAACCTAATTACATGTAGTGATACATAGGTACCTTCCTTTGGTTATTTTGAACAACCCTTCTCACCTTATTCATTAAAAACTCAGAGAAGTGTATACATTTGTGATATATTCCCTTGGTCTTCTCTCAACTGTACTGAAGAGTCCCATTCCATGTAAATGTTTCCTGCAATTATATCCTTACATATCTGTGATCATCTTTTGGATCATTATCCTTTAGCAAAGAAAAGGTGCTTTAGAACAGGGAGAAAAGGTTGAGGTCCTGAAGGCAAGGAAATAGGCGAGGTCCTGAAGAAGGCTTGGGAGAGCAAATATTTAGAAAAATATGGGAAACTTCAAGTGTGAAGAAAAAAATCAGAAGTGAATGAAGGAGGTTCATGCTCTTTCCTTATTTGACTACAACACCATTTTGTAGAATTATTGCTGAAACCAGCTCCTACTACAATTACAGTCAATTACTACATTTATCTTAGAATACTGCTTTGATCATGAAGCTACTCTAGTAGGATCAAAGACAAAGTAGAAATATGAGAAAGCATATAAAGAAAAAAAGAAAAAAAAAAAAAAAAAAGCCTTCAAAAGATTGCCCAGGAGTTAACAAAAGTTCCAGAAGTGTTATGAGTTGAAATTTTGACCTTTTTGTCTCTATCTTGTTTCAAATTTTTCCCAGATGACTTTTTAGAGGTCATCTCTGCAATAAATAGCAATCTTTGCAGTTAGTTGGGTTGTTTTGATCTCTCTCTAGAGCATCGCATGCTATCCAGATGATGTCAAATCTCTGGACTTTTTGAACTGTTATTTTAATGAAAATGACTATTATTTTGCTTATTAGTTGGAACTCCAAATTCAGGTTATTCATTTAAACTCTGAATAAACTGACTTCTTTTCTGACATTACTGTATTGGAATAAATTGATTTGCTGTACATTTTCTTTGACTGATGGCTTGAGTAAACCTTTCTGGCATTTTAAGTTCTTTACTCTTTTATACATATAGTTTTATCACTCAACACAACAACAAGAACAAAGAACATTGCTCTTTTCCTAAGATCAATAAGACCAAAAGTAATGCACAATTCTGGGCCTTCATTCATACTAACTTGATTCAGTTTACTAAAGAAAAAAGGTTTAATTTTTTATTAGAATCCTGGCATAAAAGCTGCAACATCATGGGTAGTATAAGAATAGCACAGAAAATCTGAGCTGTAAACTGCATGATAATTTTTCAGCATTTGGAATTATTGTTCACTCAGGACCCAGTTTAAGAGTATTAACACCTGATGGAGAACCCTTCTGAATGGAAGCAGTACCCTTGACTTTGGTAATATTCTGCTTACAAAGCTAAATTTTAATGCCCTTGATTGGAGGTTTCTCCATTAGAAGTCTTCATAAATAGATAGATAGATAGATAGATAGATAGATAGATAGATAGATAGATAGATAGATAGATAGAAGCAATATCTCAGGAACATTATATCATGAAAAACAAAAATAATTTCTTACATTTTTCACAGAAACAGTCAACCTCATTGCTGTAGTACAAACCATGTAACGAATGGTTTGAGCAATGACATAGCTCACATGGGTTTTGCTCCAAGCTACTGGACTCTCGGACAGACATTTAGAGTGATGGCATTTGTCTTCTTAAGCAGCCGTTGCACATGATGGAGCCCTGCTTTCCTGGAAATGGCTGAACATCTGCCTGTCAATAGGAAGTAGTGAACAAATTCCTTATTTTGCTTTCCCTGTGTGAAGTTTTTTGCTTTACCTAGAATATTAAAGTGTTTTTATCTCAGCCCATGAGATTTCTCACTTTTACCTCTCCAGTTCTCTCTCCGATTCCACTGAAAGGCAGTGAGTGAGCAGCTGTGTGGGGCTTAGCTGCCTACCAGGTTAACCCGCAACATAGTTCTAGCAAAACCAAGGAGTTAAAGATTTCTGAACCAGTGCTAAGCAAAGCTAAGATTATTCACATTATACATATATGTTATTGAAAGCCTAACTGCAGATAAGATTTAATCTAGCTTGTTGTATCTTAAAGGGATGCATTAACATAGAGCTTAAATATACTGAAGTGCAAATCTTCTCACCACTCTAAGTCTTGAGAATGGAATTGAGTACAACAGATAATGTAAAGCCACTTGCAGAATTAATATTCTAAACCCATGTCTTTGAGAAGACATCAAGACACACTGTATGTTATTCTTCTTTCCAATACTTAACTTTCATATTTATCTCTATCTCTAACATCAGCAAAGGGGATTTACCACTTCTCACAGTTGGAAGACACTTCTGTAAACCAAATGTTACACTTGTAACTACTGAAAACATCCACAAGAAGGAAAACAGTTGCCTTACTCCCAAAACACTATTTTTTGTTCAGCTGTGTGCATCTTTCCGAATTGAGCATAAATTTGAAAGTCAGTAGAGGTTGTTCTATATAAATATGAACATTTTTGAATGGAGAAGCATTCATATTTGTCTGAGGACAAGGGCCTTGACTACAGGATCTTACAATCAGAATAAAGACGACATAAAATATGAGAACTTAAAGGACAGACAAGGACAGACAAGAAAACTGAATGTAAAGTTAGACTGACTTCAGATTTGATCAGTGGAAATCAAGGTGGATTTAACAATAATAATTGTTTGTTTTTATGAGGAAAAAGGACTGAATGATGTGGAAATGTATAACCCAAGCTTGTATGAGCATAAAGTTTTAGAAAATATCTCTGTGATCAAGTTCATCATCAATCTGTTAGTCTGGTATACTAGATTGCCTCCTCATAAGATCCATCTCAATAAGCTAATCCAATTGTACCTTGAAAATTAATTGGGATTTTGATTCCTACTAATCATACTTGAGAGATAGTGGAGTATAGTTTTGAAGGTGACAAGAGAGAGAAGACAGCTCAAATCACCTTCCTGTATTCAAAACTCACAAAGAAGCAGATTATTGCAGATTTCTGGGATCATGGGAGGGTTCAGTGTTGCATCAGTTAAGTGAGAGGGGAAATGAAGTAGGAGAAGAAGAAATGTTGTTTTTAGCAGCAAATCTGTACCTGATGAGTTATTTTGGAAAGGTAGCCATAATGAATTGCTTGTGTGGGTGGGGCTACTTGAATGGAGAGGGAAAGAATATTAGTCAATAAGACTAGAGGAGCTGAGAGGAGGGCTTCTAAGGGAGGCTGGATACACAGAGCACTTCATTAACAGCAGGAGATGATAAAATGAAGGGTCCTAAGAAGGCAAGAAGGACAGCAATTCTCTGAAATGCTGGGGGTTTTGCCTGTAGCATTTAATCTTTCAAATGTGGGATGGTTTTTGACATGCTAGATGATATCCATAGCCTCTGAATCATTCAGAATTTACCAGGAGAGGAAGTAAGAAGGAACTTGATGGGACAGAGAAATAGTAAACAAAAATATCATTTTTTATATTATTTACGTTTTATTGGTACCCATTGCTGCCATTTTATATCTTTGCTAAAAGATACAGATTAGTTCTTGTAAGGAATGCCAATAGATTGATCAATTATATGATGAATGACAGACTGATTTATGTCTGTACTGTCTCCAGCCATGAGTTAGGAAGGCACTGTTGCTAGGAAGCCAAGAGCAGTGAGGATTTCAGCTGCAGTAAGAAAAAACTGAATTCATTGTGCTGCACTCTCTAAATCCCTTTAAACTCCTTAGAGAAAGCACATTTGTTTTCCCAGTCTGTATATTTGTCTTTTTCCTCTGACAAGTATGCAGAAAACTGCCTAGGTGAATGCATGACCTTACAATATAATCACTCACATTAAATCTTTTAAAAAATATTTAAACTCCCCTTGACAATAGCACTTTTCCTCTCAGTCTAAAAGTATAACATGCCTTTTCAGTCCTACACCTGACAATTAATAAAACCACAGAGCTAATCTGATAACAGAAAGAGAAGAATAATTTGAGGTCTTAAACTTAACTTTAGGAAATAAATTAAAAATAATTAAAAAAAAAAAAAAAAAGATGAGAAATAAGCAGTGAGTCAAAGAAAGAACTCTGAAAATCAGACCATTACTCTGGTACATAAATATGGATCTGAAAGTCAATGAAAGTCAATGAAATGTTAGCAAGAATATTTTAAGTTCATTTAGCTTTAACAATCTAACCTTAACCTCCAGTTTATGCAAAAGTTTTGCTACATGTCATATGTGGAAGAACTTGTTTTTTTAGAATTTCTCGGCACTTGGTGGTCCACTTGGAAATAGCATAATTCATGGGCACTCAGTTTTCCTCAGAAGAAGGCCAAAGGTGTCTCAAATCATTGTTGCAAAAGGACATTCTGATTCTGAGTTTTAGGGGTCATTTACTTTGAACGAAAAATTATGTTTTTTCTTTTGACCATAACACCAGTGCAGCATTACTGTGGCAGTGGATGGGACTTGTTGATACCTGAAGAGGATTTGAAGTCTGGTAGAGGAGTCTGGATGAGGCTGCGAAGCCACAGCACATATCCCACAAAGCAAATTCAGAATTCCCAATGTAAGCACAAATTCAAGTCATTTCCAAACCCCATTTTTCTCCACAAAACAATTTTGCCATACAAACTTACCAGGTATTTTTACACATATTTTTCCAAACAGATCTTCACAAACTTGATTATAACAGTTGTCAGTGCTCAAAAATTCCTGCAGATCATCATTCTATTAGCTGGAAAGCCCCTGTATGTAATAAGGTTCTGTAGACAATTTTGGGAAGGATTAGTCTACAACTTTATAAGAGTTTTTTAATTTGCTCACAAGCTTTAAATATCACTATTGAAAGAAACAAGGAGAGAATGGTAGAGAAAATTAATCTTTTTTCTTATTGTATATGTTGCAAGACACTGGAAGGAATAAGGGAAAGACAGAAGGAGGGTTTGGATTAAAGTGCATTTTCAAGGTTATATTAATGTAGGGGGAATTTTTACAATATACAAACATATAAAATACATGCCCAAACTTTCAAATCATCCTCCAAAATTGACATAACATGTCTAGATAGCTCTTTAAAAAGTTTGTGAAAGTTTGAGTATTATTGTTATACCATTGTTAGAGTAAAATTATGAGAAACTAAAGCTAAATCAAAACAAATCATGTGTGACCTCCACAAAAGCTAAATTGGAATCTGTACTTTTATTTTTAAATGATTTTTGTTGGCTCCTATGATCTAGATGGGTGGTAGGCCAAGTTAAATCCCTCAACCCTAACTGAAACCCAATTAACTAAAATAAATTGTCAAATCACTCTAGAGAGGTGATCAGTATTATTTAATCTTCAAAGTTGAGTCTGTTGGCCAAAATACATATTCAAATACATATTCCACTAAGACCATTTGCTTTCAAATCCACCTTTTCTCTAGTCAAAGTATTTCAGGTTGTAGAAAGATTCCTTCAATTTGGGAAACTGAAAATCTAGTCCCAGTGTTTGTACTGTTTCAGTCCAAGGCACACAAAGAGTGACTGCTCCAAAACAACATGACCCATTTTTTTTCTCTTTGAAGGAGCTACTCTTTCCAGCCACATTGTTATTTTTTCTCAAACATAATTGACAAAAGCCCTTCAACTTTCCTGTTCCACACACCACTTTAACTGCATCAGTGGAACCACAGAGATTCTGGGAAGTAGGGTTTATTTACTTTTCCATGCAGAGATTTTGATATTACCAAACTGAAGTGCTAAACACAGGCTTCCACTATCTTACCAACATGGACCTCTGTCTCCTCTCACTGCCTCTCCAGACCACTTCTGAATCCAGCTTTCTTGCTCTGCCTGGAGATTCAGTTCTGTGATGAGCTACCAGGATCTGTGGGGCTCCCTTAAGAGGATCTGTGGGGCTCCCTTAAGATTCAAGTCTGGGTGAACTCAATCAGAATTTGGGCATAGGCATTACCTAACTCCTATCATATGATAGAATATTGCTAACAAAGAATAATGCAGGTTTTTGTTCTGCCCAGTATCTTCATCTCTTGCCTTCCAACTTTGAAGTATGAATTCCTCCTTGCCAAGATGAATGGAAGTACAATTTTCTCTGTGTTATTTCTAGCAATCAAAGATTAAATGCCAGTATATCTCCTCAATATATTGAGGGTTTTTAAAGGTTTTTTATATTTTGTATCTTTAAAGGTTATTAAATTGAAAAATTTTAATATATGTAAATATTTTTCCTTGTGTCTATGATTATATTACCTTCTTTTTTATTTTAGCTCTAGTGTTATATTTACATGATAGACCCACAATGTTATGAGCAGAACCCAGCAGGTATTTTCATTGTTGTTTGGATTTTGGTTTGGTTTGGTTCATTTGTTTGGTTGGTTGTTTTTTTTTTTAGATACAAATAAATTTCTATGATCCAAAACTACTATGTTAGTAGTATGTTAACTATGTTTGACTTATTTGGTTTATCTCCTTCATCTGTTAGAATGAGGAACCTATTTAGAACTAGAACTATTGCATGAGGCAGAGGGAAACCTGAGGATATTTTTTTCTGTGAGGATCTGCTCTTGGTCTTGCATTACTGACTGTATATAAGATTCATGGAGCACAAGGAAAAAAAAATCAAAATATGGGTTTTAAAATAGTTCTATTCATTTGGTAAAAATATTGGCTTTGCATGGAGAAGGTGATTTATGCTATCTAAGTATTGACATTAATATTGATTCAGACATACCCTAATAGACAAGATGAAATTCTGAAGGGAAAAAAAAAATAGGACAAAGTGTACAAATCACCTTAGGTTAATTTCGTTTGGTGAAATGTTTTATTTTTTTCTACTTTGGTTATCATTTTTTTTTTCACCTAGATTTGTGAATGATTAAATAGCTTATTTCAAATAAATGCCCATGTTTTCTGATTGTTCTCATCAGAGAAAAGAAGATGGTAAAGAACAGCAGATCATCCTCAATTTCTATCAGTCACCACTTATCTAAAGATGAAGTTATTATCTTCTCTCTTTAGGGACCAGAGACGGAGCTGAGATGACTGTCTTAATCCGGACTCAGGACTTTTAGCTGAATGTCGTTGAGATGAACCTTGTCTTTGGTTAAAAACACCAAAGCCCAATATCTGAATGGAGTACTGTCAGTGAGACTAGAATAAGTTTCACACGACAGCATTTGTGAATATGAGACTCTGTACTTAGGTGCATAGTCTTCTGATGAGCAGGCATTTAGGCACCAATGAGTAGAGTTTATTTCATCATATGTAATATAATCATCATATATACATTAATCATATGTAAATATAATGGCCAAGCACAGCAATAAAATTGTGCAAAATTTAAAAAAAAATAAAATTAACTCACCAATAAAAAATGAACATTGAGTTTCCAGAAGAAAGCTAAAACTTAAATTACAGACTGGAAAAGAACAATGTTGTCTTTAAAGAGAAGGATTTGACAGACTGCAAGGTCATAAAGTCAATGTGAAACAGAAGGATGCTCAAGGCCACCAAGGATAGCAATAAAATACTAGGGTTTGAAAGGCCTTAGAAGAAGTCCACATGGAAATAGAATGTCATATGTAACATAAAGCAAATGTAGTAAAGTATTATAGATGTCATTATCCATTTTTGGATAATGCTAAAATTCAGAGTTTCTCATTTTAATTACTGTTTTATTAATAAGTAAAGACACATCTTAAGCTGATATGCGATGTGGTAAGGGAAGGGACAGCTTCATTTAGCACAACTTGTTCTCTGCAGAGAACAAAAGCCTTTTGTTTTTATGATTAAATATTCTTTTTTTTTTTTTTTTTTTTGACAAAAGAAGCCAATTAATTGCACATATGTTGTATTCTGCCCACAAAACCCAAATGGCAAATGCTCTCTGGGCAGATACTTGATGCAATAGGAAGGAAGGGACTTCTATATTTGTAAAGACAGATGACTTCAGTGTCAACTGCAATTCAAAACAATTTTTCCAGAGATTGAAGGCAATCATGACTCAGGGAATGAAAAGATCTAAATCATCTAAAAGAATGTTACTTCTCAGATGAGATACGTAATGCAAGTATCTTGAAACAAAAGAATTCTCTTGTCTTTTAAAGTTTGTGTTTTAAAAAGTCAGTATCATTAAAAGCAAGAAAATAACTTATATTATCTTTTTATTTTGTCCATACTTCAGGTTAACAAGGCATGCTAATTCCCTGTCAGAAATATGAATGTCCACCTTTGTCTTCTAATACAAAGATCTGACTTTATTGAAACCTACTTTTTACTCCCTGAGAAAACAATTTTTTTATTATATTTACTAGCTTCTTGATTTTCCTCTAAGACATTAATGAACAATATTTATAAGATTTACCTGTTACGGTTAAAAGAGGCAGAGTCAGAATGTTAAGACTTAGTAGATCTGATGGTGCATGGCACAAACAAGAGACACCCCAAATAATTTCAAATATTTTAAGACTAGAAATTAGGTTTTTTACCACGTGTAAGGGTGGAAGACAAGCTTCCACCTATAGGTGGAATTTCATAAGTGTGAGTGGTGAGCAGTTGCATTGTAAATCACTTGCTTTGTGAATGTGTATATTTATATTATTATTATTGTTATTATTATTATTATTATCCATTTCTTTTCTGTTTTTGTTTGTTTGTTTGTTTGTTTTTCTGTTTTTAAGTCAACCCATGAGTTCTATCTTTTTTTTTTTTTTTTTTTTTTTTTTTCCAGTTCTCTCCCACCTCCTAGTGCAGGGGGAGTGAGCAAATGACTGCGGTGCTTAGCTGCCTGTTGGGTTAAATCACAACATTGGCTCAGTTACTTTCTTCTGAACCTCACATTGGTAAGCATTGACTTGTCTACTAAAAACAACAAAAGGAATGTATTAATTACCTATTATGTGCATTTGTTCAGGACATAATTGTTATTAAAAATATGCATGCTCTCTACTATCTATTGAAGAAAAAAAGTCCAAAACCAGATTGAAATGAGAAGGAAAAGAAGGGTATTTTTCTGTGCCAGGTTTGAATGATATGTAAGGCAATGCTATTCAAAGTGCCAGCAGCATATGCCAGCTTCAATTAGAACGCAAAAGGAAAATCTGTTGCTAAAATATAACAGCACACTTTGAGGATCTTATATATGCTTATTCTGAATGTAGAGGGATGAATATCCTTACAAAATTCTAAGTTTTGACATTTCATTGAAGCTGTTGTTAAGTATTGGCCTTATTGTAGGATCCTCTGATGAAATAATGTGGCCCGTGCTTTACAGAAGTTCAGAATAGATTATCATAATGATCATTTCTGGCCTAAGAACCTTTCTGTCTAAGAAAGTATTCATTAAAGTTATTACATCTTGTCCTTCTGTGTCACCTTTCCCAGACAACTGCCTGCAGCAAGAATGAGATGGCTGCATTTTAAGTAAATATCCAAGTGGGCTACTGTGCTCCCTGCCACCCTGCCATGCTGGAAAGACAGGGAAGTGCAAAATGCTTTGCTCCAGAGAGTCTGAGGTTGGCCCGTATGACATAGCCTGAATCACACCAGGAAAAGAAGGTTTCTGCTGTTCTTTCCAGTTCTGTTAGTCAGCTCCCATACTGTTCGTAAAACACATCACGGTGTGATCTACAGGATAAACTGGTGTATGACAGTCTCACATGAAACCCTTGAGCTGCTTTTTCAGCCAAGTACAGTTCAGAATCCTTTATTCTATGAGCCCCTCACTTCCTTTGTTGTTTTTTTTTCCTTTTTTTTTTTTTTTTTCCTTTTTGCTGCAATTGGTCATGAACCACAACCCACGCCTTTGAAGATTTACTCTTTCACAGTCCCAATGTACTGAACAGAGTAGGCTTGGAATAAGCTCAAAGTTCTTATTTATGATCAGTACCTGCTACCCATGATACTTTCTAGGAAAAAGTTTGGCTGGTCTCCATAGCCCCTGTAAGTTACAGTGACTGACAGCTATCATGGACTGCAGTCCGTTATGGAGTCTATAATAAATAGAAGTCCATCTTAAACATAGATCTTTTATTTTCCAATCACATGGAGGAGAAGGTGATCAGGAATAGTCTGCATGGGGAAGTCAGGAATAGTCTGTATGGGGAAGTCAGGAATAGTCTGCATGGGGAAGTCATGCTTGACCAGCATGATAGCCTTCTATAATGGAATGACTAGCCAAGTAGATGATGGGAGAGCAGTGGATGTTGTCTTGATTTCAATAAGGCTTTTAACACTGTCTCCCATAACATATGCATAAGCAAGTTCAGGAAATGTGGGGTGGATAAGTGGCCACTGAGGTGGTTTGCAAAGTGGGTGGATGGTAGAGCTTGGAGGGTTGTGATCAGCAGTGCTGTCTAGTTGGAAGCCTGTAGCTAGCGGTGTCCTCCCGGGGTCAGTACTGGGTCCAGTCCTATTCAGTTTATTCATCAGTGGACCTGGATGATGTGTCAGAGGGCCCCCTCAGCAAGTTTGCGGATGACACAAAAATGAGAAGAGTGGCTGATACCCCTGAGGGCTGTGCTACCGTTCAGAGAAACCTGGACAGGCTGGAGAGTTGGGCAGTGAGGAACCCCTTGAAATTCAACAAAGACAAATGCAAGGTCCTGTGCCTAGAGAGGAATAACCCCATGCCCACTACAGACTGGGGGCTGACCTGCTGGAGCGCAGCTTTGTAGAGAAGGACCTGGGGGTCCTGGTGGACAGCAGGTTAACCATGAGCTAGCAACGTGCCCTTGTGGCCAAGAAGGCCACTGGTGTCCTGGAGTGTATTAGTCAGAGTGTTGCCAGCAGGTCAAGGCAAGTGATCCTCCCCTTCTACTCAGCCCTGGTGAGGCCACACTTGTGTCCAGTTCTAGGCTCCCCAGTATAATAGGGATGTGAAGCTCCTGGAGCAAGTCCAGCGAAGGGGCGAAGGGCTACAAAGATGATTGGGGTACTGGAGCACCTGTCATAGAAGGAGAAGCCTCTAGAGAGAGCTGTGCCTGTTTAGTCTGGACAAGAGAAGACTGAAGGGGGATCTTCTCAATTTATACAAATATCTGACGGGAGGGTGTCAAGAGGATGGGGCTGGACTCTTTTCAGTGGAGTCCAATGACAAGACAAGAGGCAATAGACACAAACTGAAACACAGGAAGTTCCAGCTGAATATGAGAAAACATTTATTTACTGTAAGGGAGAGAGAGCACTGGAGCAGGTTGCCCAGAGAGGTTATGGAGTCCCCTTCTTTGAAGAAGGAGAAGTTGCAATCTTGTGTAATGTACTCCAGGAGTCCCTGCTTGGCAACAGTGTTGGACCAGATGATCTCCAGAAGTCCCTTCCAATTTCAACCCTTCTGTAATGCGGTGATTCTGTGATTCTGTCATTTCTTGTAAAATACACACTAACCAATTACAGCTTTCTCTATGGTACAGTTAAATTATGTGTTGGCTTTATAGTTATTCCAAGGTTAGGATTCTGTTCCAGAATTTCAGCATCTTTTTCACTTAGCTCTACTTGGCCACAGTCAGAAGTAGCTACAAATGCAAAGAAAGAACCAGATCCTGTTTCTAACATCAATGTCAACTTCTGAGACAAAATTCCTACTTCACTGACTACTAGGGTTTGCACCTTCTCACCTTTATCTTGCCTTCCATACTGCTGCCTTCCTGACAGATCTCATCTGTTAGAAACAGACCAAAAGAGCCTCAGAGGTGAAATAGAGAGGGATGTTCTGGTCTCTTCTCCCTGGTAACCAATAAGATGTGTGGCAATGGCAAAAAGGACTAGGGGAGGTTCATACTAGTTATTAAGGAAAATTTATTTACCATGAGAGAGGTCAAACACTGGAACAGGCTTCCTAGGAAGATTGTTGATGCCCTGTGCCTGTCAGTGCTCAAGACACTTTTGGATAATTCCCTAATTAAAATGCTTTAACTTTTGGTTAGCCCTGAAGAGGTCAGGCAGTTGAACTCAATGATCATTGTAAGTCCCTTCCAACTGAACTATTTATTCTAGTCTAGTCTAGTCTAATCTGCTCCCTTCTTCTGATTTTTCCACCTCTAACCTCTTCGCTGCATGCTGTAGTATTTCCTGATCTCCTTCATACTGTCCCAAACACTCTATTCTCTTCCTCTTCTTTTTATTCTCTTTTCCTCAGCATCATTCCTGTCTTTTCCCACTCAATATAAGCATACTTTAGTCATTCACATCTCTATAAACTGCATTTTTTCCATAGCCATCTTCAGTTGTTGATCCTTTCCATCACTAACTCATTTTCTTACTGTCCCATCTTAGATCATCTTCAATCTGTCTTGTCTATCTTGAAAGCTAGATAAACATGAGCTCTTACTAACCTCTCCATGTCAAATCCCAGGATTCTACCTTTCCATTCTGACATAGGTGATCACGTTCCTTCCTTGTCTTCTGTTGCTTTCACCTCTCCAGCTTCTCCCTTTACCTCTCCAACAGTTTCTGGACAGTTGGCCTTTGCTGATTCTCTTATTTTCCCTCCATCTTTCCATGGATTCACAAAGTAATAAAATTCAAAAAACAACTTTCTTATATTAAGCATTTATTTGACAATTTGAGCAGAATAATAGCACATCTTTTTTCTTGAACTAAAAACATTAAGTTCCTGTCAGAATGCATGAAATTCTCCCTTCCCCCCGCCTCCCCTTTTTTTGTCCAGTTCTGTGATACACTTTTTCTATCTTTACACTTTTCTGTGTACATTTAGAAGGCTTCTGTTAACAACTGGTAAATCTCAATAACACTTCTCTGTGTCTCAGTTAATACAAAAGTATTTTGTTAACTGTTGAATTGTTCCAGTGCAGTCTACTGTCTTGAGACAGTGCAACTTAGAAACTGTGGTCATTAAGACAAAGCAAAAACAACTTCTTCATCTTTGACATGAGTCAAAATATACCCTCCTTCTTACAGAAAGAATGCTCCCTTGATAGCCAGTACTGTCCTTTTATAACTAAAGAATACAGAAAAACAAGGCAAAATGCCATTTGTTTTTAAAAGGTCCCAGAGTAATAAAAGTTGTCTTTGTTATCACCTTCCTGTGCAATATAGGGAAATTTTCAGAAGGTTACCACCATTTACTCTTAATAATTAAAAAATCTACAAGATAAAAGTCGTGTTTTTAGTAAGTTGTTATATTTTTTCTCCTGAAAAAGTTTTTAAATGTTTCAGGTGTCTGGACTTTTGTTTCTAAGACTTTGTTTTAGCACAAAATTACTGTTATCATTCTGATCCTGATGAGCAGAGCCTCATACTTACCTGCTAACCTTCCAAGCACAGCTTAACAATCTACTGAGTATAACATATGAGGAAAATGTTAGTGGGAGTAAAAACAGAACCTAGATATTCCTGCCTGAATATACACTTGAATATCTTTAGCTAGAGTTCACTTGAAATGCTCAGTAAAATATGATTTAGAGTGAAAAATGGGATATGAAGCTATCTCACTCCCAGATCTCTGATAGACATAGAAGACAAAGCTTTTTGGATTATTGCTTTTCCACACACAGCCTTAACATCTATTGAGCAGAAGCTGCGTTACCCGATCTATGGAAAAATAGATGTGGTCTTTGTTAGTCTATCTTCTTTCTCTCTGTGTCAGTAGTTGTAGTACTTTTCCACCTTTCACCCATGCAGAAGCTAGAGAATGAATACAGGCACAAAAAAAAAAAAAAAAAAAAAAAAAAAAAAAAAAAGAGAGAGAGAGAGAAAAAACACCAGAGAGAACAGAGAGGATAATGGAAATGAATTTCCCTTGAAGGGCCTTTGGGCCTTTCCCTTTCCCTTGAAGGGCTCCTCTGTAGCCCTTCAATATCTTCTCTCCAGCTGCAGGGCTTTTGCCTAGGAAGGCAGAATAGAGGTTGCAACAGAGGGTGAAATTGCCCCAGTAACACTATACCAAGCCACACATTAAAATATCAGTCATCAGTTGTCTGAAAGGTACAAAATTTTGAATTTTGAATAATTAAGAAAAAAACATCTGTTTTGGACCAGGATAAATTGTCCCATTTATAAGTAAGAAAAGCACTTTATGATTTAAAGCATTTTAAATGTTTTTTATTAGAGATAACTTTATAAGAAGAGCACAGATAATTTTATGTACCTTTAGGTGCTGGGTGCCCCAAGCAGTGTAGCTTCAAACAGGGCTCCCACCCACATGCACTATGCCATGCAGACCCCATGTATAGTAGAGATACTCTTTCTACATGGCACAGAATTGTATTTTTAGAATATTGCTCTATAAACGTTACAGAATTCTACAAAATCAACCAAATGTCATAGGAAATCATGCTGTAGCACCAGGGTGATTCTCAGGGTTTAGGATGATTATTTTTATTCACACTCTGATAGACTGCTCTGCAGCCAAGAGACAGTATGTTAGAAAACTATGAAGATGGACATAAATAAGCCAACAGAATGCACATGTGTGTCACACTATGTCCTAATACCACAAAATATTTTGCCCGAATTAGACACAATTAGAAATTCTGTTAGGACAGAAGACAGCACAGTGAAGCAGTGTTGTCAAAGTTAGCAGATATCCTTCTAGTATTTATTTCACATGAATTAAAGCTGTTAATCCTTCCCTTTTGGGAACATCTAATTTTCCCAGAAAAAAAAAAAAAAAAGGATGGGGGGGGGAGGGAAGGCATGGGCAAGAAACAATCAGTTGTCTAAGTCCTTTAATAAGGGTTACTGAGCTACATTGTTAAAAGACTACAGTGACTTACTCTCTTCCAGAAGAAAATATGTGGGATGAATTAAGACACTCCCTCGCTGAAGTGGCTTCAAGGACAGAACACTTTTGTGTCATTCATACTGAACACTGAGTGGAAATTTAACCTACCACTTTTTTCTTTAAATTTGTAAGTAAATTTCCATCATGTTTTTGGTTACGAGAAATAAAAGAAGCAATCTGGAGATGCTCAATGAAGTGAAGTTTGCCACAAAACATCAGAAGTCTCTCTACATTTGCTCTACATTGTTATGAGAGGGGAGCGGGCAGTTAGTTCATCAGCAGGCTCAGTACTAAGAGAAGGAAGGTGATGGAGGCCATAGACAGAAAAAGCCAGTGAAATAGAAATAGCCTTTGAACACATTAAAAACTATCAGTTTTATAGTTCTTAGGGAACAAACAAACAAACAAGCAAACTATCTTTTCATAAAATACGAGGGGAAGCAATGGGGAGAAAAAGGTTTATTGCAATTATTGTTTTAATATTAAATGCTCAAAAAATAAAAGAGTAATGAAATACCAGAAAATAAATATGAGTAGCAACCTAAATTTGACACTGCAATCAGTATGTAAATAAATTTTAACCTAATGAAAGCTTTTGAAATTTCAAAGAGAATCCAGGCTGAGTAGAAACATAAAAAATAGGCTTGAAAATTTTAATGAAAAAAAACTTCTGGAAAAAATATCAGTGTGTTGACCAAAATATTTTATTAAAATAATATATAATATATTTTTTCATTTCTCACTTTCTTTCTGTTTTTAAACAAGAATAGTTTAGAACCAAATAAAAACCTAAAATTAAAAAAAAAAAAATGAGTGAAGACACTGAAATTTCATGATTTAAATATAGTTTTCATCTGCAGCTTAGCAGCTTGTTTAATAAATAAATAAATAAATAAATAAATTTTATGATTCGGACATATACTTTTTTTTTTTTACAGGTTGAAATGCATCCTATACCATGAAGTTGAGGTCCAGAATGATTCGAGCAGAATATTTTTGTATAAATCAAATTACTTCAATAGACAGCACACTGAAATAAAAATAGAAAAATACACTTTTTAAAGGCCAGAGGGCTGTGAAAACTATTAGCTCTTTTTTGAAGGTGACTTTCAATAAAAGAACCATGTCATAAGCAACAGGAGAGATCCTGCCATTTGTTGTAATTTTGCTATAGTCCATTTCCACTGACAACTCAGTAATATAAAATTCATTATAAACCTACTATAATGTACAAGCTAAATCACAGAAATATTTAAACATCACAGAAAAGAACCACCTGTATTAATTAAAATAGGAATCAGATAGGGACAGAATATGTATACAGAAAACACAGAACAGTGGTCATTGATTTTAGTGATCAAAGGAAAAATCGATAGATTAATGCATTTTATTCTCAGAGATAAAAAACATTTTGTGAGTCTTCCATTTAATAATAGTGCTCTAAAATCCAAGGGCCACCAATATAAATGACCTTTTCTTTCCAAAGGAATGATTAAAAATGGGTCTGTGGATTGTAAAGATCATCCATCTGAACTTCAATTCATCTGCTATCATGCTGTCGTGTCATATCCTACACATGGTAGGAAAAAAAAAAAAAAAAAACATGAAAAAAAATTTCTTTTTATGGTAGAAAAAAAAAAAAAACACGAAAAAAATCAAAAACGTTTAGTTCTGCCTGTGTTCTGCCTTGCATGTGCAGAGGTAGGATGACATATTCCTGAGGACTGTGGGCTATTTTATATGAGCTAAGTGAAGAAGTCTTCTAGATATAGCATAGTATTGCCATCATCTTGTCTGAATCAGGAAAGTGATACTTTCATCCATATATCCTGTTTTTCTAGCCCTATTTCCTTTCATAAGCCTGTAATTCATATAAATAAGGAGATGAAAAGGACAATGTTATTTTTAAATGATGCTAAATATATTCATCAACAACTCTCATTGGTGTCTCTTTTTCTGTACATCCTCAGAAGATCACAAGTAGCACACAGAGCAAGTGATATGGAATCTTGCTGGGGAAAATTGTGTCAAAATTTGGCTCTTATAAGTGTTAAAATATTATCACATTGCTAATGTATACATCTAACTTCACACTTTTTAGAGTGCTTTAGGATATATATGAAGGCAACATTTAGAGTAGGAAAGGAAATCCAAGCCTAAATATTAGGCTATCCAACATGAATATAGATTTTGGAAGTAAATATTTTCATTCCTTTTCTGTTCAAATGATGCATCTTTCCAACTAACATCCTGTGAGGTTAATTATATTTCTGGTGAAACAAAAGCATAAATATTACAGGTAAATTCACAAAATAATAGAGGACTGTCATGTACTGGGTTCTCTGTGAAGTACCCTGTGGGCTGGGTGATCCATTCTACATTATCTTCTCAACTAAGCATTGGAAGAAAAAAGAGATGAACTTACTAGAACCTTAAGTCAATGCTGCCTAAAGGTCAGTGACTAGGAAAGAAAGAGAAACTGTAAAAAAATAACATAGAAGGACTGAACCAATAATATTAAAGGAGTAAAATGGATACATCTGCTTAAAGTAGAAGCTTTTAAGTGAAAAATATGAAGTCATCCCAGACTAGAATCAAAGAAAAATTTCCTTTGATGTGTAATATTTCAGAGGTAGGGAGATATTTAGAAAACGTTAGTACTGAAAAAATAGGGGTCAGATATAACAATGAATGGAAGAATTTGTGAAAGAACATGCAATAAAGACCAATTTAATTCTGGGCTGCTTAAAGAAAACCCTGCTACCATGATTCCTGCATGAAGGTAGTTCATACTGACTACAGAGCACCACAAAAGCACTAGGAAGCCATACTAGTACAAACAGCAGGCATGATATAACTATGATTAAAAAAATGAAAGAAAACATTTAGTCCATGTATCATGCTGAATTGAATAGTGAAACAGAGGCTTGGAAGAGCACATATGTGAGGGGAAAAAATAAAATAAATTAAAAAATCCCTTTTAGTAGGTCCTCCAGCTACTTCTTAACATCTCTGGGCAGGGTTGTCCTTTCTATGTGTAGCTTTATAATTATATTTTCTCCTGGTTTTGGTTCTTAAAGTCAGTCTTCCTAACAGTTCAAGTTTGTTCAATGAAGAAAGAATATCCCTCTGTTCCACTATTATTTCCATATTTTTCACCTTTTTATTAATTTTCAAAGTGTTATTTTCAAAATTTTCCTTTTACACATAATATTACTTCAAAATCTGCTGGAAAGGAGGTATGCTATGTGTGCTTTCACTCCTATTTGGGATGAAAATAAGAGAGAACTACATTGGCTTTAGTCATTAAGCTGTATTAGGATCTGAAGTAACCATCTGACCAAGTGATCCATAGTTTCAACCACTGAAAACAAGGGTGAACAAATCAATAGAAGTTGGAGTTCTCAAAAAAAAAAATATGAAGAATAAAAAATCACAGAGGGAGACTGTTATAATCATAAACTTTTTCTTTATTTCTTTCTTTGATTTCACAGGTATTTTTCTTTCTAAACTGAAGTGGTGGAGGTAATGACATACTTGATGTGTGACTTCAGAAGCCATTGCATTCAGATTCAGAAAGCAAATATTCAGCGTTGATGAGAAAATAACCTCTTTTCTTTTGACTAGCTGTCATTGGATGACTTCACAAATTTTATCACAAGAGGAGCTGCGTGAAAGATAGAAGACTTCAATTTGCCAATAATTAATATATTTGGAAATATGGCTTAATTCCAGATGGAAAGGAAACTGAAGTTTTCAAAATTAGATCTGAAAAAAAGTCTGGAAGAGGCAGGACAGAAAAGGGATACATTTTTTCTAGTCATTACAATAATTTTATTTCAGTGTTCAACTTTGAAATTTAAAATTGTTATAAAAATGTAACAGGATTTTAAAATGAAAACAGTCTAGTAAAACAATAACCATAAATCTTTCATGAAAAAATCAAAAATGATTTATTCTGACACTGCTGAAACTTTGTCCCTGTTCTTTTTAAAGTGAAAGCCCAGCCAAAAATACCTTATTTCATTAAGTAACTGGATTTCAACAGAATGACATAAGATGAAGGAATAAAGTTCTATCTAAGTCTCTCTCAGCTTGTATAATAAGTCTTGACTAATAGGATTCCCAAAGCAAACACAGATAAACCCCCAACAGCTGCCCTATATAATTATCTGATGGCCATTTTGAAATTTAACTTCCCTGCATATTATTTTTTAACTATTATTTTTTTTATTTAGAGATTACGAAGTGCAGAATTGGAAATTTGATATCTATATCACTCGGTGATGTGAAATAAATATATTAAAGTCTATCTGGTTGCACTGTAGCAAGCTCTAGTGGTAATAATGTGAAAAAATCTATAAAGGAAAAACATAAATGCAAGATCTAAACAGTAATCTGTGCTATAGCATAATCCAGCATTAATTTAACCCTCCTTATCACTGTAATATAGAAATGTATTATTTTTCAAGAGTAGCATTCAAACCCTAAAATTTGTGGTAGCTTATTTAGAACCAGTATATGACACTGAACCTAAGTCTATGATAACATCTGCAATTAAAAAACACCTGCTGTACATTTAAACTATTAAATATAGCCCTAAATTTGGCCCAGTATGTCAAGCAAAATTCTGTTTATAAATATGCATAACATCTCTAAAATACTATTCTACAGTTACCTGTACAGTGGAGTCTTTTCAAATTTCTGGTTTTATTGTGTTTTGCTTTATGAATTTCAGTTACCTGGTTCCAGCTAAATGAGCAGTCAACCTCCTTTAAAAAACCTGCTGGGTTTTCTTCCCCATACTCCTTTTATTTGTGCCTATAACAAACAACTCCCCACCAGTGTGGCAATTTTTAAAAGTATATTGCATTTCAACACAGAAGCCCAAAGTATGCGGTTTTCTTCCTGATATGACTTTTATTCCCTTTCCATATAGAATGTGCTCCACAGGCAGTCACCAACAAAGAGGTTCTCTTCATAACATTATTCCTCCTTCATAACATGATTCCTCCTAGTGTGTTTTATCCATTGCTGCAATAAAAAGAGCGTTTTTATGTCTTTATTGTTTTAGGGAAAATGTGCCAATAGTGTGGATGCACTGCAGATAACTTTGTGACTGGACATAGTTGTCCTCTCAACATATGCCATGACGGTCCCATAACTGAGCTGCAGGCAACTTCAGTACCCCTCTGGCCTGCTAACATAGGAGGGTTTTGCTATGTTACCTATGGAAGGAACTAACAGAGGAAAACCTGCACAGTACTGACATGGGCTTGATGCACAGTGTGAACATAGTCCCTTGTGGTGCCTTATACCCCAGTGCAGTGTGATAAAGGGAACATTCCACCACTGTATTGCAATGCTTCATGAGAGGGGGCTCACGAGCCTAGGGAACCCTCTATGACACCCAACAACAGATCTTAAAAAGAATTTAATCATTATGCCTGACAGGGAATATCTATACATGACCCTCGCTAGGCTAGGTTGAGATTCAGAAGGAAGTTCAAGAATCAGCATTTTGGACTTAGGTGCCACTTGCAAACACCTAGCCTATGTATATGTCTGTCTATCTGGGTTTACATCCTGACATAAAGTGGACATTTTCATCAATAAATCTGCTGCCATCCTTCTGAGGACAACATGAAGATGACTGACCTTAATATATATGTATTGAGAGGACCTAGCTTCTGAAAGCACATAGGTCTAAGATGGCTGAAGTAGAGATGAACATATAGAAGAGAGGACATGGTGGACACAGAAGACATAGAGGAGAAGTTTTCACACAGCAGGGATGCTTAGGAAGCCTTTACCTATTCTGTGTTCCTTGGTGTCTATTTATGGTATGTGGCTGTCTATATAATTCATTAAGATCCCACTTTTGGTATCATTAAACCTTAGAATTCCTTCATCTGAAAAGCTTTTCAATGGAAAACAGTAGCGTTTTATGGGGTTCACTTGTTCTACTTTCTGCCTCCACGTCTGTAAAATATTTCATGGAATTGTTTTGTGGTGTGTCTCAAAATTAAAACTTCATAAGACATCTATCAATAGTATCTCTTGGAAATTATGGTTCAAACGCTTTTGTGCTCACCTGTGTTCACCAGTGCTCACCAAAGCCTTTCACTGCACTTCATTTCCCTAGACAGCTTACACTGATTCCCATCATAATTTTTCACACATACATACAGACACACACAAAACAAACACAAAGCAGCACTCATGCTAGAAATTTCAAACAACACATTTTTGATAACTTTTTAGCTTAACTTTTATTTTGATTCCATATTTCTTTTTCTTTTCTTTGCACAGATATTGTGTGGGCAAAATATTGATATCAAAAGAGAATCTGCAATAGAATTTGTTGTAGGTATTGGTTTATAATGGAGAAGAAAGATAAATTAAATTATTCTTTTGAGATGCATATTACATTAACTGTTGAATTAGTCGAGTTTAAATGTTTATTTTGAAAATAAATTTGGATAGATGGTGGTCTTTTCAAATTTAAAGTTCAAAAAGACAAACTGTAGGTTTTAATGTAAAAAAATATATCAAAGGTAACATACATTAATTTTCAGAAAGGTTAGGAAAAGTTAGCAAGGAACATCCTAAATTAAAGAATAGGCACAACAGAATTGTGAAATAACATTTACTGTGCCTTAGTGCAAGAAATGTTCATTAATACTTCACACTGTTTCTGACTGCCTTTTGTGAAATACTTCTGGGAAAACAATTAACTAGTATAATTTTACCTTCTGTATGTCTTACCACAAGATATATTAAATGTATTGAAGGTGATTCATGGTGATGCATTGGACTTCATTATAAGTAAATGGTCAATATCTTCATCTTACTTGCATGAAAAATCTTGTTTTTGATCTTTGTTTTTTACCTTGGCATGAAGGTAATTGTGTTCTATACTCGCTACTGTTGCAGGCAATTTATTTTATTAAACTAAAGTATAATACTCACTTAAAAATAAGAAAAAAATAAATGAAGTATTCAGTAGGTCTTATGAAACATTAAATTAGGACTAGCCCCTTGAAGTAACATTTGGCCATGTAATTCATAATTCAGTTAGCTCCCTTCAGTCGGCTGCCTTCAACTGGCCTCCTTAGTTAAAAAAGAGTGAATTCATACTATTCTGAGGAGAAAAGACATTTTATAAATGTTTAAGATATATTTTTGGTTTGTAGGCAACTTGGGTTAATAGACTTACTAATCAGATTGTCCCTTTTCCTGATATGGACACTCTTTGGGGAATCCAGTTAAGCAAAGAGTAAGACTAAGATATGGAATTAGTTTTTCTTTTTCTCTAGCATATTTCAATATTGTTATTTTTTCATTTAAAAAACATGAATATTTAAAGCAAATGCAGTACCAGAAGTCACTGAAATGATCATCAAAGTTTTTTCTACTCTTTCTGTTCATTAACAGCTGTGGTTAGTGAATTTTATTGGTTTGGAATTATTTATTTTTTTTTTAGTACAGATTTTTTTTTTTCTTTTTTGAAAAACAAACTTCTGTCAAAAACTTCTACCAAAAATTTTCCTTCAATGAATTGTCAGCTGTAACAAACCCCCAATAAAACTGCAGGTCAAAGGATTTCAGACTGGTATCTTGCTATGAAACATAATATCTTCTAGTTATCAGTTATTTCACTCTCTCTCTCTAATAACCTATTTGAAGACAATTCATATTGAAATCTTTTGCAATTACCGTCTCTATGCAATGTTTATTATTATTATTTACATGTAGAAAATATGTGCTATTTTCAATGTTTAGAAAAATTAATTTCCTCCCAATATTGGGAGGTGTTTTTTGGTATCTTTACCAGACTCAAAATTAGGTACAAATGATTTCAAATTCACTAGTTTTATTATACCTATAGACAATAGAGCTCCACCAGTTCCATCAAATCTTTGCAGATCAATCCTCTGAAAAGAGCATCCTGGGGAGAAGGAGCCACCAAGCATAAGGAATTTGTGAGGGTTTTGTCCAGAGAATGATGCCCTCATTACTGAGGGAGAGACTCAACCCTTTTGCTGACCTTGGTCACCATCAAGAAAATGTTATCTGGAATAATGACAATGAAGTACAAAAAGACAAATGAAGTTCAGTATGTTTGCATCAGTATTGTTTCATATTCAGGGAAACTGAACAATGAGCTATGTGAAGGCTGCAGGGAATAGGAGACACGAGCATTACCTTTCCAAAGCCCCTCAGGGTTTTTGCTTATGATCATGCTAGAGAGGAGCCTAGTTCATGGATGAGCACTACTCCTCACAAATCTGAGGTAAGCTGATACAATGACACATAATTCCTAGTTTTATCTCTGTCATTATTACCTATATATCTCCTCTGTCTTAAGTTAAATTCTTTAAACACACTAAGAAGAAAAGAAAAAATGTGTTGTTCCATAAACTATAATTCCATCTGTTATTGCCTACTGGGAATACCTTTGTATATTGCCAGATTATGGTGCCAGAAAAGAAAATCTTTTAAGCCTTTTTTACCTGGCTTAATTTTTCTCCTCAGTTATTGTCTTATAAATCAGGATTTATTATTAGACATCTCATCTACAGAAATGATAAAAATATGAGCCAGGCTTCAAAAAGGATGGTCTGTGACAAAAGGATTTCTTACAGAGTCTTAAGAAGACAGACTGGAACAAATATTCGACTCAGAGGCTTTTTGTTTCTTCACTTCCCCTCCTTTGCACCTGAACAGGTATGTGGTACAGCACATCTACACCCACATCAGCTCCACTTTGACTGTTCTCAACAGCAGATTTCCAGTGTTCGCCAGACAGGTTTACTCCTCCTGTGGCCATTCAGATGTTTTCCTCTCTTCCATGACTCATTCTGCCTGTTTGTTTGCTTTTTTTATCTTTGCTGTCTTTTCTCTTTTTTACCTGCATTAGCTATAAGCTTTTTCCTTTATGCTTCAAATATCAGCACATATATACGTGCTCCTTCATTGCATGTACATTGATTTATATACGAGGACGTGTGAACCGGTATAGCTGAAAGAGAGAAATGGCATGGAGAGGAGAGCAGAATGCCAGTGCCATCTGGAAATGCAAATATCACTGACTGCTATACAGTCAATATATAATATTTAGATGAGCAAATCTAATTTATAAGTTAAAGCCCATTTTTTTTGTAGGAATCCGAAATATGCATAAATCTGGTAGTAAAAAATATCTATAAAAACAGGAAAGAAGGGTCTAATGTTATGGTTTGTTTGTTATAATTTATTTTCTTTGAATATTGTAATGTCATAGAAACCTACTGAAATTAGTAAATCTACGCTTGTGACCTATCTTTCTCCACCACGGACCCTGTAAATTAATAGATATAGACCATATCAGCTCACATGTTCACATTATTCAGTATAAAGTCTACATAAATAAATTAAAGATTGGTTAATTCTTTGTCAGTGATTAATGAAATTCTAATTATAATTACTATTTAGTTCTGGCCTGAATTATTATGATGTTTTCAAGATTTCTAACCATGCAAAACCTATTCTAACTTCAGTTACCTTTCAAATGCAATCAAATAAACTTAAAGAAAAGAAGAAAGAAAAAAAAATTCCCATCCCAACCATTCTATGATTCTATGAAAATAGAAATCCAGCAGCTGCTCTACACTGAACAGTAATAAGCACATTAAAAATTAAACTAAGCAATACTCCATTCCTGATATAAATATTGGTCATCTTCATCTCGCTTCCTCTCCCCAAATCCCACTAAACAAGAAGGCCTTGCTGTAAACAGTGAAACAAAATCCCATCAGATTGAAATACAGAGAAAAATTCAAACTTGTAATTTCTAATTAACAAAAAAGCAACATGAAAACATGTGTTTCTTTTCAAAAGACAACAAGACAATGAAGCTGTGGGGAACAACAGCACTGAACACTGTCTCTTGTCTTTAATCAATCTACCTAAAAGACAAGCTGTTTTTTGCCTTCCCCAGAGCCTGGGTGAGGGGAGGAAGAGGTGGAGGGAGGCCTAATTGTCTCTGTCCAAACACAGATGACTGAGGGACCTGTCTGTGCCAAACCTCCTCCTCCATGTTCCACGCTCACCATCCCCTCTGAACTCATGTATGGCACCATGTCACAGTGCTGTCATCATTTCTCTCTCCTGGTGCCCCAGTCAGCATGAAAAGTCCCACCTTGTGTTGTTGTACATTATTTCTATTGAGATATTAATTATTTTTCCTGAAACCTTGTGAAATATTTCCTTCAGTTTAGCTATTTCATTATTGTGGCTGTAACCCTCTGGCCTTTATACTTACAGCCTGTCATTCTTCAAAATGGGGAAAAGACCTTGTGTTCTTCATTCGATGTTTGATTTTCTTGACAGTACATGTTGTTCCTTCTCTTTCACAGCTTCCTCCAGTGTCCTGTCCTAAATGTCTGTTATACAACATTTATCTCAATTAATCACTTTATATAGACCAAACATGTTCAAATGCCAACTTTAAAGATTCTGTTGGTGTTAATTGTATGCAAATTACACTCAGGAATCTGCCAGGAGATTATTACTTTTTGGGGACTTGCTTATTGTTCTGCCCTGGATAGGAAGGTTTATGGTAAGCACAAGGTGATTTTATTGATATACTGAAAAATATTCTGTCAAAGAGAGGATGTTGTAGGCATATCAGGTAATATCAATATCAAAAAAAAAAAAAAAGGGTTAATAAGATGAAATTTTCTTGTGTCATTTTATTTACAAGTCATTTAATCCAGTATTATTCTTTCTAAAATTAACAGCATCATTGCTAATAATGCTTTTAGGAGTTGCATCATGTTTATTTCAAATACAGAGCCAAGGTTCTGCCACAATCAAAGAAAATGATTATAAGTGCTTCCTTTCAATTTACTTCTCAAATCTTCATGGATCATATCATAAAGATGATGTATAACGTATCTTGTTCTGTAATGGTTCTTGTGGAGTATTTAGAAGATTAGGAACCTTCTGAAATTTATATATTTAGAGGTTCTAATTTCTGGAGTTGTTGGGGAAGAATTAGCTGGCAGAGACAGACATGCTTAATTTTATATCAATATGGATCTTAGTAAGATTCCCAAACGGAGCTAAGGATTTGTCTTCATTATGCAAGTCTAATCTTCCCAACAATTTCCCCTTATGAAACTTTCCTGCTATAATACAAGCAAGGCAAGCAAACAGTTACTTCAAACTATTACATTTGTATACTAACCATCTCTTCCCTTGTCTTTATCCATGTAACATGCAGATGCAATTCTGACCACTCAAATCTCAGTACATGATTGTTCCAGTAATGTATTTTCTATAAAATAATCAGCAGGTAAAGTACAGAAATAGTCTTGTCAGCAGGCTTTCATTTTTTTCTGGCTGAGTTCCAGGCTAGAGTCATAACTTTGAGAGTTATAGTCTCAAAGTAAGTCACATACAACCACGAATAGTACAGAGAATGGCCACAAGAATGGTGAAAAAAAAAAAAAAATAAAAAAATATCAGAATAGTTTAAGCACAAGATTAAACAGACGGTGATTCTTCAAGCATGATATAAAGGCTATGATAGACACCCATGAAATTACATTACGTGGTGAAAGTGAGGACAGAATGGGTGCTTACCATGTCCCATAACACCTTAGGACCATAGAAAGTGATAGATCTGGAATGGGATGAAGGAAATACTCACAAGTTATCTTCAAGACAAAAAGAGATGTTTATCAGCATATCATGCTGTAACGTTATTGAACACATTGTTACCTGGCATGCTGGAGGTCCATGTTCATCAAATAGCAACTATAGAAAATCATAGAAGAAAAATCTTTGAAGGACTATTAAACTGAAATGTGTAACTTCTTTTTCAGAAAGTCCTCCAAACAGACTTATTGGCACTGAAACAACATCCTGAGGGATGAACAGCTGGATTACTTATAACTCCTTTGGGTTAATCCACATAGCTGTTCTAAATGAGAAACACCACTGTTGTCCCCAAGGCAGTCAGAGTCTGAGAACATACATGAGGCAAGAAACAGCTTTCTTGTTCATAGACTTTATCTACTCCTTGTGACACTATCTCAGAGTAACCACAATCAGCTGCAAAACTTCAAAGTCCCAGAACAAATTCCTGTCACAACAAAGAATTAAATTAACTCTTCTGCCCCTGTAGTACCGATGCCTAATCAGGAAGGATCTGGGGCTAGCCTGTCACATCAGCTGGAGGAGAGTACCATAAACTGGAGTTGAGCAATGGGCTTTCTGTGACCTATTGTACACAGCCTGTGAGAAAAAGTTCCAAGATATGGGATTTCTTCAAACAGAAAAGGGAAGGCTGACGGGAAACAAAATGATCTTTCAGGATGTAAAAAAAATCACAGAATCACAGAATCACAGAATTTCTAGGTTGGAAGAGACCTCAAGATCATCGAGTCCAACCTCTGACCTAACACTAACAGTCCCCACTAAACCATATCCCTAAGCTCTACATCTAAACATCTTTTAAAGACTTCCAGGGATGGTGACTCCACCACCTCCCTGGGCAGCCTGTTCCAGTGCCTAACAACCCTTTCAGTAAAGAAGTTCTTCCTAACATCTAACCTAAAACTCCCCTGGCGCAACTTTAGCCCGTTCCCCCTCGTCCTGTCACCAGGCACGTAGGAGAACAGGCCAACCCCCACCTCACTACAGCCTCCTTTAAGGTATCTGTAGAGAGCGATAAGGTCGCCCCTGAGCCTCCTCTTCTCCAGGCTGAACAAGCCCAGCTCCCTCAGCCGCTCCTCGTAGGACTTGTTCTCCAGGCCCCTCACCAGCTTCGTCGCCCTTCTTTGGACCCGCTCAAGCACCTCGATGTCCTTCTTGTAGCGAGGGGCACAAAACTGAACACAGTACTCGAGGTGCGGCCTCACCAGAGCCGAGTACAGGGGGACGATCACCTCCCTAGCCCTGCTGGTCACACTGTTTCTGATACAAGCCAGGATGCCGTTGGCCTTCTTGGCCACCTGAGAACACTGCTGGCTCATACTCAGCCGACTGTCCACCATCACTCCCAAGTTGCTAGATGGGTGAGCTCTACCTCCCCATGCCCAATGGAATTAAAACGTGACAAAATTGGCTTTTCTTCTTAGCCGAATGGGTGTATGTCATGCATCAGGAAAAGCTGCCAGCCAGAAGGCATAAGACACAGAAATGAGCACTACCAGGTAACAGAAATTTATTTCTCCAGAAATTCATAAACTGGGCAAGACTAATTTCTTGTAAGTATGACATATAAATCTACTATTCACTCCAGAAATAAGATGGAGAGATGGTCTTTTCTTTTTTTCTTTTTTTTTTTTCTTTTTTATTTATTTTTTTGAGATTGTATTTGTGTTCTAAAAAGGTATTTTGTAGGAATTCCCTGTTCTTTTGCCTTTATCTGCCTGAGTTTGGTGGAGACTGAAGACCCTACTACTCATAAAATTCTCCATTGTCATTTTACACTTGAAAAATTAAAGGATTTGTTTACTCTATTTTACTGATGTGTTTCACCACATTCTTATCTCCTTAGTAGAGGAGGTAATTGTATGTTTGATCTGTCATTATCCTCCTTATTTAGAAAAGAAAAAACAATGGGCTTGATAGATAATCATTCTTATCTGTTACAGAGGTTTTATTATGCTCTTTTCAAGAGAGTCGTATGGGCTTCTTGGCTAGTTAATGGAATAAGAGCAACACTGTTACAGCAACACAGAATATATTATTTTCTCTACTTTATGTCTTTAACTTGATATTCACATCATAAGCTGTTTTTTTAAGGTGCTCATTTCCACTAGTAACAGAGAGCTGAGGACAAGCTTTGATTAGAGACTTTTGTGTTACAAAAAGGTTAGGTGAGGGAAAATTGTCCGGAGTCACAATGTGACATTTGTTTTCTAAACTATCATTAACCTCTCCTCTATTACTAGCACAGTGCTAACACTCTGCATTATGGTCAGTATTGATGAATTCTGGCTCTGTAGAGAGGACCACTACATAACTAAAGTAGAACTTAATCTGTATTTGACCGAATCGCACATTACTGTAAGGGCTGGTTGCAGGAGAGTAATTTCTGTTTCTCACTTTCAGAAGGATTTCTGTAACTAGGATGGAAATAGGAAGTATTTGTTGGTCTTCCAGTTTCTATCTGTTCTACTTCTTGTAAGAAAGTACCCTTAGATGTCTGTGGATACAAGGCACCTGCAATCAATATGAAGAACAGTCCATACATCAGAATGCTCTTTGCAAACTCGGCGCAATTGCATATGCATTCAATCCATATTCCTTGGTGTAGTCCTCCGTGTATTCCGCTGTAGTCCTCCGTGTATTCCACTGTAGTCCTCCAGGAGCATTCCAGTGAAGACAGTAAATTAGCTGGCACTCTAGGTCTGTACATTACATCTGATTGTAATTTGCAGAAGGCAGGCAAATAATTTTTTTCACAGGCAATGCCAGGGAAAGCCATACTTCCTATATTCAGTCCCTATATACACAATCATAACAATTTTTGTTTAGTTTAAAAAGCTATGAGACAACAGCTTTCTGTAATCTGGGTGGACAAGATCCATTCTTTTCCTGGCTGCTATTTCACTTGATTAACAAAATGGAATCCTCTTTGATTTTGCCTGATACTATATAAAATAATTAGGAGGTTATTTTTTTGAATCAGTAGACATTGAGTGACACAGAAAATCATAATATTCACCGCAAGAAAAATATGTGTTTTGTCATGGTTTTTTGTTTTGTTTTGTTTGTTTGTTTTAGGAAAATATTCCAAATTTTGTGTGACCAATACCTGATTTTCCAGAGGGAAGTCAATATTCGGCTCAGGAAATATGAACTCAGAATGGAAAATGTGAATAAAGGGTTACAACCATGGACAAAGGGAAGAGAATCTGCCTTCAGATACAGAAACTTTGCTTATAAAATAAAAGATTAAAAAAGTACATGACTGCAAACCACAGTGTATTAGGATGATGAATAGAAAGGATAGGAACTGTTTGCATAAGTAATACAAATTACCTGAGTATGACAGTAAGGTTTCTCAAAATCAGACTGAGATTTTAGAATAGCTTTATAAAGTAATTAGTGCAAAACCAGCAAGACTAAGAAGCCTTAAACTATGTCAAATGAGGCTTGATATAATCATGCAATAAGATGGTTTTCTTTTAATGAAACATGATTTTCTTTTAAGCCATGCAGAGAAGACTGAAGTATATGACACCATAGTGTTCAGTGTTAATCCTAACCCACTAAACAAATGAGGCACCTCTTCACACGGAGGAACTTCAACACACAAGAGGAACTTCACACGGAAGAACAACACCAAGTGTTGATTACTTAAGTTACAAGTTATTAACATTTTAGTTGTTTTACTATAAACTTTGGCACTTTTCTGATACTTTAAAAAAATATATGCAAGCAACACTACTGAAATGCACAGAAAGCGATGTCCATAAAGGAAGAAAGAAACAAACAAAAAAAAAAAAAGAATAAAAGTTTTAAGAGTCTATTGAAGGGACTTAAGCTTATCTGTAGAAACAAATATAAAGGAAACATATTTATTATGGATGATTTTTTGGAAATGAAATAAATACTCTTATGGGGTTCTGTTCTTAAGGGACCTAACGGGGTGAAAGTACCTTATACACAGGTGAAAAAGGTATTTTGAGAGAGTATCTTTGATAGCTGTGAGGTATTTGCATCAGCAGTGCCAAGGACTACATCTGAACTTGTTTCCCAGGGAGACAGGATGTTTTCCAAGAAGAATATCATCACACCTTGAAATAGCAATAGTCTCCCCTTGCAGAGTAAGAGAGAACAGCCAAGAACAGCTTGACCTTTATGGGGGTTGTTAGGTGGTAGGGCATTATTTATTTACTTGCTTGCTCTTAGTTGTGTAACTGAAAACATGGTCCCTCGTTTGCAGAAGTTTGCATAGCCCCCATATCATGGGTATATATTTGTTTGTTTTCAGACTTCAGCTATAAACTCCAGCAAACACTTCTCTTCTAGTAACAAAAGTGATTTAGCATTTGCAGCTCTTTAAGGGGACCGAAACTCCATGTCTGACAGCAGACAGAGAAATTACCAACTGCTGGTTTGTCCGATTGCTGAGGGCAGAACTCTCTCCTAGTGGGGTACCTATGATGCAAAGGACCCCCCAAAAGCAAGTAGTATTCATGATAAGCTGAATGGACCAGAGTGTAATGTGATGCATCTTTACTTACCCTTGGCAAAATTCATCTCTGAAACTCCAAGGAGTTATAACTAAATCTAACGGAATTCATTGTCTTATATCAAATAATTATATATGAAGTAAGAGGACAATAATGTGTTGAAATTAACAACAGGATACAGTGAACTGTATTCCCCGTAAACTGCATAAGTATAAAATGGGACAGGATGCAAGCTATGGATTACATCAGTCTTCAGCCTCATTCATCCTTACCAGTAGGGATGAGTACAAAAAAATGAGAGGGGGCAGGGATATCCTAAAAATTGTGAACTTAAAAAGAAGCAGGGACTCTGGGGCAAAGCAAACATAGTGAAATGGAGGATGCCACTCAGTGCCTCTGTTCCAGGACAAAATGTACTGAGTTCCTCCTGAGAGAAATTTTTCTGACCTGGTTTAAAAATTCCCAAGATGGGAGGTTTGACATCTTCTGCAGGGAACCTGTTTCAAGGTTTCACCTCCTTAAGCGATAAAAAGCTTTTTCTAGTCTGTAACTCGCTTCACAGCTGAAACAGTGACCCAGAGGCAACAAAAGAGGATGGATTCAGTGACAAAATCTGAGCTTTTGTATGGACAGGATTAGAGATATGAGACCTCTGGAAAGGATGAATTTTTCAGAGTGAGAGCAAAGTGAACTGATTTATTCCTGTTCTGTTCCTCTTGTATGTACCCCAAACTCTGTATTTCCTTCATGAGGTACACACAGTCCTTTTAAGAATATGAAAGGCACCACATGGGGTCATACCAATGCTCCTTCCAGTATTTATCCTCTCCAAACTTCTGGTAACACACAACATATAAAGACTTATAAGATCAAGATAAGCACATACTGATGTTTTCCCCAAGGTATTATTTCATTTTCCACTAATTTGTGTTTCAGCAAACAAGGATCGTAATTTGTGTTTTTACAGTCACTGATGCATTTTTCTTTCATTCATTTGACAAACATCTTTCAGATTTTGTACAATTTTGGTCTGCAAAGTATACTTGTGACAGTGAGTTTCATGGTTTCACTGACCAGTGAGTGATTATCTCCTTTTTTTGTTCTGATCATGCTACCTGCTTCTTTCTTTCCTCTTCCTCTTTGCTACAGAGATGCAGCAGCTACAGAAGAGAAGAACTGTCAGACTTGAAATTAGGTGGTTCTTGCCTGTTTACTTATCCTGAGTTATCCTACATTGAATAAGTATTTCTGTTTTTATGCCCCTCACTCATATCAGAATATCCATTGGCCGCTTCTTTCCAAACAGGCTATTTCTAACATAGTAAGATATGAGTTTTGGAAATAGGACTCATGAGTTTGAGTTCTATGTCTTAAAAAATGAAAGCAAAACACCAATGATACAACACTGATGGCCATATAAGTCATGATTTGAAAAGGGATAAGTGTGTCTGAGAGTCTCAAGGCCTTGGACCAAGCTTTTTAAGCCTATTTAGTTATGACATTGCTGCAGTCTGTGCTCACATTCTGAGGGAGCTGGACATTGAAGCTGGATGTCCAAACCTGAAAAAGGAGAGCTAAGACCATATGTCAAGCTGTTCTGATTAATGAAAGGATGATGTTGTGACCAATCCCTCACAGCTTGGCTCAGAGAAGTTCTGGTTTTACATGGCATCAGGGTTCATTACCTAAGAGGTCAATAAATACTTTATTTACAAGTACTTTATCTAGGACAAGGTATTAAGTTTTTCCTATTAAACTGTAAGAGCGTGGTGGAAAATTGCCTGTACATCTGAGTTCACCACTGACTCCATCACTAAAAATGTTCAGCCAGACACCCAGATATCTTGCTCTTGTCTATGACAGTAGCTGAATGGTAGTAATTGTTCTTAAGAGATCAACTTTTTTTTTCTTGTTTTTTTCTCAAAAGATGGTACTTGAGTGTGGAGCTAAAACAGTGAGAATTTTTTTCTTTCTATTTGCAGAAGAAACTAAGATTTTCTGCATTCTTTTTCTTTTTTTTTTTGTTTTGGGTTTGGCTGCAAACTCTTTGTAAGCCTGAACTCATAAGTAATTTAAAAATCAAAACTGCATCTCCTTTACTACAAGTATTTCTCTTATTGTACTTATGACCCCACCCAGGATTAAGCTTGCTACGTGTACAGAATAAAATGAAACATTATAATGTTATATAATTCTCAGAAGCCTTAAAAATTAGAGTAACACAAAGTTATAAATCACTCATAATTCCCTTTGGATTTTCTATATGTATTAAAAATTCACAGGACTAGCTTTTAGATTTTGAATTCTTTTTGAAGTACAATACTGTTCTGGGATCTATTGCTATCTATCATTAAACAATGCTATCATGTTAAATAGCACCTTTTTGCTGCAATATAGACTGAAGCCATTCCACTACTTTTGCTCCAAGTTACAATCAAGTTCTTAGCCTTACTTTGTGGAGACATTGTGCTATACTATACAAAATGTTTAAGTTAAGTTAAGTCTGCTTTTTCAGACTAAAGCTATACAATACAATATCTTTAAGTGTATCAGTCTTCTGTAATATCGTGGAAAAAAAAAAATAGAAAAAAAAAAAAAAAAGCAGATTCTGGACTATAAAAGAGTTTCTAAAAATGCATCACACAAATGCCATTAATTTTGAAGGGAATTAAGCACCAATTTTTTTGGAAATCCAGATACGAGTCAGTGCTTTGTGAAAGTCATTGCTGAATACTTTCTGAAAATTGAAGTTGTTCTCAGATTGTGCACTCAGCCCGTTTGCTCCTCATGGCCTCTGAGTGCTCAATTAAATCACAAGAAGCTAAGTGAACAGCACACTCCTAGTACAAATTATTAGAGAAATAATTACAAGATTTTCAAGATTTGCAGCCAAGAAAGTGGCCTTTTACTACAGCAGGCAATGCGACCATAAATTTATCATCAAAACAACTTATTTCAAGAGTTACTTGATTTTCTCTGTTTTAGATCAATAAGCACAGATACCTAAGTACATACTTACCAAAGATACATTAATACTAATCTAAATTCATAGAATCATAGAATATACCAAGTTGCAAGGGATCATTGTGTTCAGCTCCTGGCTCCACACAGGTCTACCCAAAAATTCAGACCATCTGACTTCTTAAACTTCTTAAACTTCAACAGGCTTGGTGCCATGACTACATCCCTGGGTATTAAAAATAACTCAACATTTACTTTGAATTTAAATTCACATCTAGATTAGTGAAGTTCTACTTTTCTGTATGGAAAATTCCACTTCTGTGAAAGTGGTATTTAATATCTGTATTTGCTCTTGGGATACCAACAGAATGTAAAGCCACAGCTTCAGAATAATGGTTGAGGAGCCTTTTCTGAAAATCTCCCTCATTTTTTCAATGAAAAATATATTTCTTCCCACTGCCATTGACTCAAGCCAATCTAGCAGAAAATAGTTTTGACCACTGCAGACAGAAAACAGTTCGGGAGAGTCTTGGCTGAATAAGAGCAAGAAAAGCTGAAAATATATCTGGTAGATAAACCCTGGTAGATAACCCTATCTGGTAGATAAACCCTGTTCAGAGAATTGGTGTTCTGATGGATTGTATATCCATGGGATGCACATTTCCATCACAAATGTGGTATGTTTGTTTGCTGTGTTTGAAGTATCAATGGACTACTCTTTCTCTGGATGCCCTGGTCATTTAATAGACTGAGCATTTTAGGACATCATTAAGACTAGCACTCCTGAGAGGATGTCTTCATGACAATTCAAAGTTATTAAAAAAATGCAAATGCTGGGCCTCTTTATGCCATGTTCTGAGAAACTAGAGAAAGTTAGTTCTGAGAAACTGCCAAATCCAGTGGCATCCTTCACTTTAATTGCAGAAGATACGACAGACTAGAGCATTCTCAAAGGGAAGATTTTAAAGAATAACCACTGTGCAGTGGAGGAGGTGGAAATACACATTCTGCAACACTTTCTTATTGTAAATATGAATAATATGTCATGTAACCACAATGGGCATTCCCATTTTCTGAAGTTGTCACCCACACACAATATATGTTACTTGCAAAGCCTGGCAGATCATTTGCTTTCATGTGGGAAGCAGGAAGGGATTGTTCTACAGGAAAAGCACAGGAATTAAAGTTGTCGTCATACAAAGTTACATCAGGGTAACTGCTGATTCTTGTTTAAAGTGTCTTGGGCACAACAGAAAGCTGTAGATGCTGCTGTAAGTACACTCAGCCCATTTACTCCTCACGGCCTCTGAGTGCTCATTTAAATATATGTATATACTGTTACCACTGATGTCCAGTGGAAGAGGGTGGAGAATAATGAAAATGATTTAAAACAACAGACTTTTCTCTCTCTCTCTTAAATATATATAATACATATATTTATTTTATATATATACAAAATAAATAAATAAAAAGGGGGGGAGAGAGAGAGAGAGAGAGACAGAGACAGAGAGAGAGAAAGGAAGGGGGATAGGGAAGGAGATTTGAATGAAGTGAGCATCAGCAGGTCTCATTGCCCCTTCCTCTGTTACAAGCAAACCCTCAGATCCTGGGATCCTGACATTTCTGGAGGCACAGCTGGCCTCAGAGTGGTGAAAGGCGAAAATACATTCTGTCCCCAGGAACTCATTGTCATACAGAGCAATTTCCATGCACGAGAAGTGCACATTCTCCAGTGCTGTTTAACAGAGGTTGTAATTCTGTATTCTCAATGTGATATGTCTTGAGCCTCTAAAACAATAAGAACAGATTTCATGTAAGGAAACCACGGGTGAGGAAGCTGGTTATCGGTACCGAGATGTTCTGCATTCTCCTGATGACTGCTATTCCCTGAACACTCATAAATAAGGGGTCTTTCCCTCCCTGTTGGGTTCAGAGTCACAAGGGGAGGATTCACAAATAGTCTGGTGCCCTCAGTGTGTGTGTGCGTGCATGCGTGTGGAGGGGGTGGTTTCCTCTGCCGTCCCTTGAGAGAGCACAATTCTGCCAGCAGTGTGTTATGACATCTGTTTTTACAAACTCAATAATGTTCAGCATGCTGAGATGCTGGGGCAGTTTTGATGGATGAACCCACTACAACAGCACGATAACATTCTGTGAGCATGCACAAGGGATTAAGCAAGACACCAGCCCACTTCGGCGAGGTCAGGCTGTGCTCAGAATCTGAAAGGATGTAATATTAATGTCTATCTAATTGGTGAATTTGTCAATGCAGTGTTGCCATTAAACAGCCAGCCATCTGGACCCTGAGGTTTATGTGATCACAGCTGATTGTCAAAACAATGGCATTTCACTGACCTTAAGAAATTTAATTAAAATGTTGTATTGCTTTCCATGCAGTATAGGTACACAAACTGTTAGCTAAGAATGAGGTTGCTGCAAGGGCTGCTTCTTCTGTTTTCCAAATCTACAGTGTAAAATCATTTTTGCATAGATATATATTCATGGTAAATCTAAAATAACGTGTAACTGAACTGACACTTTGAGTAGGTCACATTTCCTTGCTATGTGTTGTAATGATTTGGCAATAACAGCAACAATCAGAAAAGACTTTTCCAGAAAATATTGCTTTGTAATTCCATTTATCTCTTTTTAATTTAATAGATTTTTTAGTATATTCATTGTTCAATTTACAACTCAGGAGCTGTTGCAGTAGTCCTCTGTTTTAGAAGTATCCATTTCCAAAGGTAAAAGTCATTCTGAATACTAATATTGATTTGGTTTATCCTCAGTTAATTAGGAAGAACACAGTTAATTAGGAAGTCAGGGTGGCACAGCCTCAGAAGAACCCCTTCACCCACAAAATGCACTGGTAGTAGGGTGGGGGTTAGCATTTGCTATGCCATTATTTCTTTCTATGTTTCTGGCCTCCAGCACAACCTTTACACAAGTCCCTAAATTGAGGAAGAATTAAAAAATAAATAAAAATTTGCTTGGGACCTACCATAATTTCAGAGAAGCCCCACTCTTTTGTACAAAACCATACTTCTAATAGGGAAGGAAGAAACAATAGGAGATGCAGCAATGGTCTGCTCCTCTCCTGCGTGCAAAGGGAAGGCTGTACCAACAACACTTCTGTGCACACCTGAAACCACCGATATCTTGTCAACCCTGGAGATGTGTGTCTTGAGTTTTTCAGCTCCATGTCATGCGCTGTGCAGGTCAGAGACTTTTACACTGCTGTTCTTTAACCGGTGTTATAGAGGCCATGGTAAGATATGGGAGCAAAAGAGCTCTCCTTTTCCTGTTGCAGGACCATAGAAACATAGAAATGTGGGACATAAGGGATTCCTTGGTTGACTGAGGTTCCCTCTCCATATTGCATAGCTTTTTATATAAATGTGTCAAACGCCACCTTAAAATGAGTTAGTGTTTCTCCTAGCCAGATTGGGAGTTTGTTCCAGAACTTCAGTTTTCTCATGCTTATGAACCTTTTTCTAATTTCCATCTTAAATTTATTCATGGACAGCTCATACTCATTTGTTCTTGTGCCAACATTGCCTTTTAGTTTAAACAGCTCTTCCCTAGTGTTTGCCCTCCCCATGAATTTACAGAAAGCAATCCCTTTCTCACTCAGTTTTCTTTTTGCTAGAATGAAATCCAGTTTTTTCTAATCTCTTATAAAATGCACTCACTGTTCCCCTGAACACAATTTCTTGTCTGCTCCTTTTACACAATGAATTCTCTGTTCTTGAATGGGGGTAACCAGGGACTTGAGCAGTATTCCAGATTATGTCTAGCAGATCCCCTAAATAATGACAATGACACTGCCTTTCTTTGCTAGACATCTTACACATAAGATGCTGTTTTCCTTTCTCACAGCGGTTTCACACAGTCATTTCCTCGTCATGCTGTGGCCAGCTAGAACACAAACACATCCTCTTTGGTCCAGTTTGCTTGTATCTCCATTCAGCTCTTAACAGATCTCCTGTGCTTCACATTGCTCTTCTTATAGTTAGATTTCCTTTATTTCAATCTTCAAAGCCTTTTAAAATCATATACTGTTCTTCCTTTGTTTGCTAATGAGTGTGGTGCCCACAGATTACATCAGCATATTCCCCATTTTGTGTCAAGGGCAGTAATGGATATGATGAGCTCCTGCATTTCTGTTATATTCTATCTCCATGCTAGCTGTTGTCTCTTCCATTTGAGACCTCTTCTTACACAATTGATGTCTTCACTAATGATTTTTCACACAACACCACATCAGCTGCTTTCCTGAATTTCAGATAAATAAGAAGTACTACATGCATTTTTTTTTTAGTAGAAGAATGATTTTGGATTAATTTAGAATTACAATTTACTTCTGTTAATTTTTTTTTATAACATTTTACCTTGATTTCCACTCCATTTCTTCCATAATTCTTTTTTTTTTCAAAATACGTTTAAAAACCTTATATGATGTTGAAGTCAGAATGGCAGATTCACAGTGTCTCAGGTCTTGCTTTATTTTGGTGGGTTTTTTTGAACAAAAATTATGCGGTTACTATTCTGTGTCCACGTGTTGCTACTTCAGATGTATTTTTTAAAAATATTTCATTAGTTGGAATTCACTTCTATCATGTTGCTCTCCAGTTTTTCAGAATGCTTGCCAAATATTTGCTTTGGACTTAAGGTATGCAGTGAGTGCATATCAACAGGAAATATTTTTCTTTTACGAGAAAAAATATATTCTATTAATTAATTTTCTATTGAGCCAATATGAAGTTTAAAATAGGTATAAGCAAGAACTTTCTAAATTAACGCCACTGTAGACTGCATCAAGATTAAATACAATAGCACTTCAGAATATGGATGTGATTTGAGATATTTGTAAAATGTGTCATAAATGTCACTTGCACTAATGAGTCACTTTCACCATAGTGTGTAAGAGAGCTGCTCTCAAACACTTATTGGGCATAGACTGCATAACATTCTTATTGTTCTCTCCCTTGTGAATAAACCACCAACTTCAACTTCTGGTAGCATGTTTGTTTCACCAAGAACTCATCTTTTAGCAGTAGAAGAAGGCTCTGAAACATGAAACTCTCATCCTGCACTTACTACTGTATTAGCAAAATGTATGTACACGAATCTACTGCAAGCACATGAAAGTATTTTTCTTTAAACTATTCAAACTAAATTTCCACATTAACAAGATGTTAACGGTATCTACCTTGTCTCATGTTATTAGGTACTCTGCTAATTACAGAGGATCAGCACTGTTCCAGTCCAGTAGATCAGACCTGCATATTTTCAATGCGTCATTGGTAGAGTGCGACAAAGCAATTTGAAATCAGACACTGATTAAAATGCCTGATCTCATACTGGGAATATTGTTAGAACAAAGTTTGTTCTACTACGAATCCTTTCACAGAACTGACTACCTTGAAGGTTAGTTGTAGTACTTTTTTTTTTTTTTTTTAATCCGAGCCCACCAGAAATGAACTGCAGACACATTTCTCATATGTGAATTAATTAGCTTGTGGAGCCCAGCCTGCTAGAACATCCTATTTAACAACCTTTGGGGAATTGGATCCTTTTTCAAATTCGCATCAGTTCTTTATTAACATGGTGTTTGGGGGTGGGGAGGGGTGGTCGATAAAGGTCAGAGCTGCTCATTAGAAACCTAAATGAAATGTGGTAACACAGTTGATTCTTATGGGATTACAGCTTATGAAAGTGGAAACAAATATAAACATATATCTACATGGTAGATATCTACATGGTAGTGAAAAAGGAGGGCAGTTACAGAGCATCGTGACTTCATGTGTCTCTCATAAGAGAGTATTTATCAAAACACTTGGGAACCAAAGTTCCAGTAATACCTGATTAATTCATGCCATGGGTGAGATCTGTCCCACAGACTGGTTTAACTAACCAAAAGAAAGTTTTCATTTCCCACCTACCCCCCCAAAATGGAGGGTTCAGATGAGGTGCTTGAGTCAGCATTAACGTATGGGAAGATGTATTTCCTGTTCTCAGTATCAGAAGAAGGAAGGCATTTGTTCCAAAACTTAAGAGCAGGGCAAGAACTGGGTTGTAAAGTGCTGATAGAGAGCAAAGTCAGGGTTAACACTGAATTTCTTAGACTCTGGACTATTGCAGCCCTGCAGAAAAAGGCAGCTGACACCTGCCAATATCTTTAGCGTTCACAGAAATGAATATTCCTCAGTACTAAGTCAGTAGTCCATGAGGACCCAAGGCTAAGCTGCTCTGTTTGCTTTCTGTCTGCCGATCAAGTTATGAGTATCAGGTCTCTAATAAGGGCTTGACATGCACAGTGGAGCCTGGACCACTGACACAACTGGGGCTCAGATGCTGCTCAGAAAAAAAAATAGTGTAGTTTTTGACACTAAATCTAGTCTTCTGCTGCTTACATCAGTTTATCTTTTGTGAAGAACACTTTTCAAAACAGGAGCCATTATGGAGCACTACGCAAATGCTGCTGGGGAGTAACCACCACCATATTATCTTCCCAGACCCTCCTGTGTCAAAAACACAAATATTCTCAGTAAAAATGGGAACAAAGAAAAGTTAAAATGTTACAGATGCAGAAGATGGGCATAGAAAATTAAGGGATTTTCAAATTCATACTAGTCAAAAGTGTGAATAGATCACACCTGGAGGACTGACATGAGTGACTGCAGCAGAATTACTCCCCGAGGAAGATATATTCATATGCATGTGAGCTTTGAGAAAGAGTCCATTTTGCAGTGCTGATTCTAGTTCTATATACCAACCCCTCAATGTCTACCTCCTCTAATTTGTATCAGCATTTGACAGCTTGTTGACAGCTCATTAAGAAAAAAACTCACATGTGACCACAGCACTCAGTGCAAGCAGAGATCTGCTCTCTAATTGTGAACTATATTGAAATGTGATTCATATGTGGAACTGCAGGTCAGAAACCAGCCCAATTAGCATGTTTATTAAAATATGTTAAAACATATTTAAATTATTAACTAGTATAAAACAATAGATATAACAGCTATTGTGGGAGACTGTTATCTCGAGCAACAAATAAGAGAAAAAAGGGCATGCTTTTGGATTTACTGTTTCCTGAAATAAGATATAGTGCAATATGAGTGGCTTTAAAGCATGCCAGCTCAGTCATTGAGCAGGAGCCATTTGGGGGCAGGGGTCTCTGTTCAGGGTCTTCTCATTCCATTCCTGCTAGTGCTGAATATGAACACAGATGACTCATTACACCTTCATGATGACATAGGTGCTTTGGAAAGCACTGTAACATTCAGCCCCACTTGGTTCTTTGGATTTTATTTTTTTTACACTAGTTAAATTTAAATTAACAGTTTGGATTTATATTTCTTGGCTAGGATTGGCAATTCTGTTCATTGATCCCCAGTTTTAAAAGGCTTCTTAAATTAAGGGTATCATAGGGTATTATTATATTATCCTGATGTAATGCATAGACTACAAATCAAATAGGTAGATTTGACATTTCCCTGAGGCATTTCTGCATCCTTATTCTGAAGGCTTTTTGTTGTTGTTGCTGTTGTTTGTGTTATTTATTTTTTTTCTTTTTTCTTAATTTCTTTGCAATATCTTATAACTGGGAATTCAAGCAACTCTTTATGCAGAGAAAATTTCTCTTCTTTCTTGTTACTTCACATTCTTTTTGAACTCTCAACACACTTAATGAGGCAATCATTCAGAATTGGAGAGATTCAATATAGCCAAGAAAATAAAGGTACATAGTTTAGACCCACGTTGAAACATCTGTCACTTGTGGTGTGTAAAGATGAGCTGACTGAATGTTTTATGAACCCTTCTAGATGGTGTGTCTATGTCATGGATATGGCTGTTACAGGGGTTAAGATGTATATCGTCTTTTCCAGCCCTGTACTCAACAGAGAAAAGTATGCATGGGTCTGAACTAAATTGTAACCTGTGCAGACCATGGGACAGATGCAACTGTTTTTCTCCCTGACAAGCTTTCTGCAAGGTCCCAGTAATTGGGTGACAACGTATTATTTAGAGTCTTTAATTACCAATTCAAACACTTGGTAGAAGACACCAGGGAACCAGAATTTTCTATTTGAATAAACTTAGAAGAAAAAGACCTCTGAGCATAAAAGTTAACGCTTCACCTGAGGATACAGAGTAAGGCCTTTAGGGCAATATAAGTGTGGAAATCTAATTTTATGAAACACCCTATGTAGAACATGTAGAGAATAAAAGAACAGCTTTCACTGTTAAGTCCACAAGAGTGATAACCTGAATAAGGTCACTCAGAGCATGTTACCGCCATTTAGGTAAGATGCCATCAGGAGAATCTCCTCACACTAAAGTATGATATTTTAACAAAACAGTTGACAGCTCTCTGCATATACTATCAGTTTACTGAATCCAAATTTGAAACTGCTATTCATGTCTTCTGCATCTCATTACTTTAATCATTTTACTACCTCCTGAGCATTATTTTCTTCTGGTTTATAGATCGACTGAAAATAGTCTTATTCTGAGTTATACATATATATACTCATATATATATATATATATTTGAATATATATATATATATTATATATTAGAATTGCATACTAAACATACCCAAGACGATAATTTAGGTACAACTGTTTTCTGTAGTCAACAGAGTTTTTTAGTCTCTTGGTAAGCTTTGCAGGTATCAAGTTAAAAGCTTAACACCTCACTATCAGTTTATTTCAGGATTGCCTGAGATTCTGCTAGGAATTAGTAAGACTTTTTTTTTTTTTTTACTTTGTTTTCTGTCAGGTATGAGCCGCTTCCATTTCTTTACATTCTAAGCACTACCATGTTGTACATAAGATGACATTCAGGTATCATTGACTTGCATTAGAATGATGCAAATGCAAAGTATAGAGAAATATCTGGTGCCCACACACAATGTGTGGTAACTATAAGTAAAGAGGAGACCACATCAGGAAAGCAATGCACTGGAAAAAAAAAAATCTAACTAAAAAAAAAAATCTGGTAAAATATATGTTTCTACTCTTTAAGGAGAAAGGCTGAGGGACGAGTGTGATGTCTTTTCTTGCTCTGAGGGGTTCTTGGTTGCCAACAGGTTGTGATTATTACCAGTCAGATAGTCAGACATTCAAGAAGAGCTCTTCATAATTTTATTTCATACATCATAATAGCAGCCTTGCTGTTGCTACCTTATTACATTCTGTTGTTCTGACAATATTATATAAAATTCTTAATATAATGGCACCCTTCAGATGTGTTAAAATCATACTTTTATGCAGATAGGTCTTGTAGATATCAGGAATTTTCAGGAAGTTGACATAATCTCCAAAGTGAGTAGTGCTTTCAAACATATGTTAAATGATGTTCACACAATTTAATTAATTCCCACCATTGCAACTGTTTTTTTGCCCTTTAACTGGTTTCTGTTCATTTCACTATATCTCAATGGTCTTTTCACCCTCTTCTGAATCTCAGCTTTCTAGAGTTTGTTTTAGTATTTGTTACACACATAGAGACCTCAAGACAACAAAAAGCTTCTACGCAGTTTATTCTCCTGTCTGTACAGGAGAATATATGAAGATGAGAAGCACTAGTATGTAGTGGAATTCTTAGTACCATAATATGACCCTCCTTCTAGGCTATGACTAACACTCATTAGGTGAAGTCATAGCCCCGTGTAGTTGTTCTTTTATTTCTTTTTTTATATCCATAGAATTTTATAAATGCACAAGTACCCAGAAACGATATAACAACAATATTGCAAAATACAAATATTTTCATTCACAGGTACTACCATGTATGTATGCTCATACATTGTTTTTAATGAGGAAGAGATGTAAGAATGACCTAACTCAATATGTCAAAAGCCACTTAATATCCCCAAACATACTTAATTAGAGTCTTGGATTCTTCCCTGTACAAAATCTCTGCAAAGCTTGGGAGAAAAGATGAGTTCCCAAAGGTTTTGTCTGTGTACTTTCAGCATGAAGTAGAGCTGCCAAGAAGGTGCTTGAATTTGCACCACATGTATTGCATAACATCTTCAAAAATGTGCCATCCTTTCTGAAAGGTGCCTGCCTCCCAGTCAGGCTGATCAGACTTTGATGAGTTTTGCCCCTTTGAAGGTCCTTGCTTCAACAGTTTTTCAGGATTGTTTTCATTTTGTTTTTGTTTGTTTTTCAGTGTTCAGTAGCTTTTAACCTAAATTGTTGATGGTAGTTTTTGTTCTTTCTTCCTATCAGTAATGTTAAACCAAAGCTCTACGTTTGTTTTTCTCAGTGAAAAAACAAAAAAAATAATAAATGAAAAGGCATGGGCCCTCCCAAAATTCTGATGTTGGAGCAGAGAGTGGAAGTAGAGCCACTCGCAACCAGTATCTTCTCTTTGAAATTTTCATGCCCAGGAACTAAGTTCCAGATGATTTTAGTGACAGCGGGGGTGCTTCACATTCAGTATGTTGCAAAGTTCAATCAAGAACAGTTTTTAAATTTTAATTGAAACTGAAAATAGAAAGGAGACCAACTGCCCTCTGTTGATCACAGCAACAGGGAGGATAAAAGTGAAAAAATGATGCTCTGAAACAAAAACAAGTGCTGAAGAGATTTTGATTAAGCATCTTGCTGTAGCTGCTGCTGAGTAAATCTTCTCAGTGATCTGCTGATAGGGGAGTTCTAAACCAAAATTTCTCACTATATCTTGGGTTTCCCCTTCACCTTCAGATTGCGGGTATGGATTTTTATTTAGTAAATAATTCTCAAGTAAATGAATTCTGAAGCTGAGCTTGGTCTTGTCACCAGGATACACACAGTATTGATGGAACCAGGGGGTTTGAAAACTTCAAAGCTATGTCTCTTGGAGTCATAAAATGATGTAGTACTGCCAAGCTTCAGGGGCCTAGGGGAAGGTGAAAGCCACTTTATGAATGCAACCAGCCTTTGAGCTCAAAAAGGACATTCTCAGCCCTCATTACTCTTTACATGTTTTAGCTTTTCAAAGTGACCTTGAAGCTGGTGTTACCCAATCACCAAGATTGAAAGACCTCTTTACTGGATTCCTCATTTGCACCAGGATACTCTGGCATCAAACAAGACCCGCCACAAGCATATATTTTTACATGAAGAGTCCATTAATTGGTATTTACACAATAAAATCTGATTCTCTACCCCTGAAATCTTCAAGACATCTCTGTGCTAGATGTGATATTTTTCTCTCCTGTAAATATATTACTAAGATATGCCAATAATAAATCATTCAAAAGGAAGAGTCTTGATTATAACAGAATTTGTTAATTGAATGTTGTGATTAAGAACATATTAAGGTTAATAAGAAATGTGTCAGAATATCATGTATCATAGATAAGACAAAACAAGTGCTGATTGACAACAGTAAGTTATATATTTGGTATGAATGTAAGCACATTCGCTAACAGAAATAAGCACCTTATTTGAGACTGAAACTAATTTTAAATACAACACAGTCATCTCAATGCTCTCATACCATCTGTTGCCAAAAGCAAAATATAAATTATGAATGGCATTTTTTCCCTCTTAATCACTGCTATGAAAACCCAGCATGTTTCATTGAAGACTTTTGTGCCTTTGGTGGGTGAAGATCCTTCCACACAACAAATTATTTCACGTCTTTTTCTTCCATGTTGGTGAAGCAAAGCAAACAAAGGGCAAAACCCCTTCCACTCTTATTAGAAATAATAAAACTAAATAAAAACAAAAAGCATGTATTGTTTTGCTTTTAAATATAATACTTCATTTTCTTCTGTGAAGTAAGAGATCTTTTATTTCCTTTATGAAGTGCCGCAGTTCAAAGTAGTCTGCACTCCATAGGTAGAGGTGACAGACTGGTTTTGAATTTCCCTAGATCTTCCAGTGTTCATAAGGCACCAAGCCTGCAACCCCATAAGGGATGGGACAGCAGCAGCTCATCTAAGCTACACTCAAACAGAAGACAGGGCACTTGCCTGTGGGCAGCACGAGTTATATGAATCATTGTTTCCTCTCCTGTCTAAGGAAAAATAAAAATAAATAATAGAAACATCAAATGCTAGACAGAATTCAGAATTTGACTTTCATCAAATAGCGACTGGTCAGTCAACATTTCTTTCATGACATCATTGGGCATTATGCAGTATTATCAAAGATAACACAGTTCTTTTGAGATAGAGACCAGAATTGTAGCTGGATATAAACCAAGGCATCATGATCTCCTACATTCCCATTAGAACTACCTGCTTTAGGTCTGTCTAAAGAAATCTGAGCTGAACAGTCCAGATGTGGTGGTTCCACTTGAGTGGGCAGACAAGCTCCACAACAGCCGCTCTCTCACTCCTCCTCCTCAAAGACGAACGGGGAGAAAATACGATGAAAAGGTCTCAAAGGTTGAGATAAGGACAAGAAGATCACGCAGTAATTATTGTAACAGGCAAAACAGACTCGGCATAGGGAGATAGTAAGATTTATTGCTTATTACTAACAAGCTAGAGAAGTGAGAAACAAAAGAAAGAAACCAAAAGCACCTTCCCCCCTCATCCCCACTCTTCCACCTCCTCCCCCCGAGCGACGCAGGGGAATGGGGGAATAGGGGTTATGGTCAGTCTACACCACTTCTTCTCTGCCACTCCTTCTTGGTCACTCTTGTCCGCTGTGCTGTGGGGTCCCTCCCATGGGATGCAGTCCTTGATGAACTGATCTGGTGTGGGCTTCCCACAAGCAGCAGCTCTTCCTGGCTACAGGTCCGGCCCGGAATCTGCTCTGGCAGGGGTCTTCCACAGGCGGCAGCCTCCGTCGGTACAGGGCCACCTGCTCCACCGTGGTCTCCTCCACGGGCTGCAGCGTGGAGCCCTGCTCCACCGTGGTACTCCATGGGCTGCAGGGGGACATCCTGCTTCACCATGGTCCTCACCACAGGCCACAGGGGACTTCTGCTCCGGCGCCTGGAGCACCTCCCCCCTCCTTCTTCACTGACCTTGGCGCCTACAAGGCTGTTTCTCACTCCCTTGACTCTCCCGGCTGCTGTGTGGCGCAGCGTTTTTTTTCCCTGTCTTAAATATGCTCTCACAGAGGCACAAAACAACATCACTTATTGGCTCGGCTCTGGTCAGCAGTGGGGCCCTTATCAAACATGGGGTAGCTTCTAGATCCTTCTAACAGAAACCATCCCTATGGCCCCCTGCTACCAAAACCTTGCCACGTAAACCCACTACACCAGACTGAGTTGGTTATGAGGTAAACCTGTTTCTGCCCAGCTCCCGAAACCTGTGAGCTACAACTAGAGAGGAACCTGGTTGTTTTCACAACATAAATGCTGAGTATATTGGGCACAATGGAAACTTTGGGTTTTTTTTTGTTTGTTTCTTTGTTTCTTTGTTTCTTTGGGTTTAATTCCAAACTGTTTAGCTGGGGAAAAAATAGATTGGATCTGTTATGAGATTACAACTGCTTAGTGGTCAGCAAGTGATCTGGTACATACAAGGCTTTTGTCAATTACCAGGTTATATTCATTTTCACTAAAGTTATAGCCAATATGAAGCAATTTGCATACAACCTAACACAGATCAGTAAATCAAGAGGATTTCAAGGAAATCAAGTGCAGCAGTTATGTTTGTCTTTTTGTTTTTATTTTCCAGTTATTCAGTACTTCGTTGGTTGCCACATGGTGGGGGAAAAAAAAAAAAAAAAAAAAAAAGAGAGAAAGAGAGAGAAAATGTAATACTTTTTCTTTCTGGCAGTTCATTTTACCAGGTCAAACTGTTGCCTTTACCAGATAAGCAGCCAGAAACTTTTTCATTCCATAATTTTAAATTACTGTGACTTTTCTATCTCTTTGATTATTTTCACTGTGTGGGATCAATCTCTGACTCTGCCTTCTGTGCTGATGTGAGGTGTGCAGAAACAGTTTTCTATCCCTTTCATCAAATCTGTTTGAGAAGAATGACAGCTGTAAACTGGCAGACTAATTTTGTGGCAATTGAAAAACATGTCATTCAATATGTTTCTACAGTCAACTCAATACCACAAGTTTTTCTGCCATCATTTATATTTCCTGTTTAATTAACATGTCTATAGTGTAATCAAAGAGAGGTGAATATTTGTCTGTCAGTGCAGTATCCAATTCTTGTGTGCTGCATGGTTGCCTTACTGCTTATCCCTGGAGGGGAGGGGAAAATTTATTCTATATGAGAGATTTATTTGATCAGATTTTCTGATTCTTGGCCAAAATTGGAGATGAACACAGTTCTGAATAGCCTTTGGGTAACAGAGAGCACTTGTAAACTGCCCATCAGAAACATGAAGCCCAACCCAAACCCCTTTAGCAGAGGCTTTCTAACACCTTTGCTTCACTGAAAATCAAGCCCATGAACTGCAAGCTGCACTCCAAGTGCAGCAAACTAAGGTGAGGCAGTGTAAATTCATTGAAACCATTTGAATGTTTGTTGAAAATGTACAATTTTAGTAATGTGTTTCCTCATTTGAAGCCAAAGGAAAGTATTGAACTCTTTCTGCATATGCTTTCTTTAAAGAGCCACAAATTCCTTCACTGGCAATAAGATTAAGTAGTTCAGCTGAGAATATTTATAAGCACTTCAATGCCTTTATGCTTTATGAAGATAAAAAGGCAATGCTGAATTACTTGGTGAAAGATATTCTATGCTATGTTTATAATGGTTTTATTTTACTTGTCTGGATTGTCTTAATGCTATGAAATGTCACTGATGGTGAATTTCTGAAACTAGGCAACACTAGAAGCAGTAGGATGCAGGACGCGTTCCAGTACGCTCATTACATAAACTCAGCAGACTCACATATGCAAGACACGTAGTTCAGGCTAAATAAGAAATTCAAGTTCAAAAAGTTCAATAAAAAAAAAGAAATGTCAAGTCTGATTTGGATATTTAATTAGATAACTGTCACCATTTTAATTTCTGTTATCATGTTAAATTAAAGCAATTAAAATAAAATGGATCAGAAACGCTACATCCATAGGATATATTTTCACTATTCTATATTGAATTAGTCCAAGGCAAAACAAGGATGTCTTTTCGTGTTTAAATCTATACTTCTCTTTGACAAATACTGATGATAAAACTCAGGAATATAAGGCCAAGTCACCATTTTAATTCACTCTGAGGATAGCAAAGGAGTCTCGTTTTAGTCGTGACAATTTCTGATACAATGATTCATGAGAGACACCAGATCAGAGCAATTTAATTTGGGAGAGCATTATGCAGAAACATTATTATTAGCTTTTTTTATTTCTTTTGTTTTCTTATTCTCTGTGTGTATAATATATGTATCACATTTATCTGCTGAACGTATGTCTTCTTTTCTGTATTAGCTCCTCATCCCAAATGATTATTACATTGTTTTGTGTTTCTGAAAGTGTTACTCATGTGGAATGGCACTAAAATAATTTTGCCTTTCCTGTCAAAGGAAATGAATCCAAAAAGAAAATTACTTTTCCAAGTTGTAAAGTTGCATTATTATTATTGACATGAAGCAAGCTAAAGCAATAACTCCTGATGATATGATAATAAATAATATATATGTTTATATATATTGGAACTCTCCTCCTTTTACTCCACTTTAAACCCAGAGTAACTTCACTATTGTGAGCATTTATAAATAAGAGGAGAATCTGAGCCAGTATAATGTCTATGAATTATGCATTATTGACAAAAAATTTTTTTATTTTTTTTTCATACTCGCCTGCACTGCTGTGTTGCAGCATAGGTATGAATAAATAAAAGTAAAATGTCAGGAATGAGTAAATCTTCCTCTTATAATAATGATATGATATTTTCTTTACCATTCTGTACTCTAATACATTCAGATTATCCACTGTCCTGAATGGTGTTGAAGCCATTGAAGGTTTAGCTAGCATGCCAGCCAAGGTTTATCACTCATTTAAGATAGATGTGCAACCTGGATAAGAATCTGAATATTCTCTTTCCTTCAGTCATTCCTCAAGCTAGGGAGTTTATGATACTAGCATACTTAAGGAAAGATAGTATTATGATCAGCACTAGATGCAGATACTTTTGATTCCATAGCCTAATGAAAATGTACATTCATGCACAGAAGTGTTGCTTAGAGCACTGTTGAATTCATGTCCAGAGTCAGGCTCAAACTTGCACTTCTGGACTCATGGATAAAACACTTCAGTGGTTCCACTATAGGAGGAACAAGAATCTGAATTCCCAGATCATATTGCTTTTAAATGTTCCTCATTGGTCTCTGAGGAGACCTGCTTCAAACCTCCTAGCAGGTCCTATGTCCTGCCACCTTCATGCAACCGATGGAGGATAGATGCAAGTCCATCACCCCAGGCTGAGTCAGAGGTGTTGGATGCTAGAAAAAAAAAAACATGAAGAATGCCAGGACTGAGTGCTGGCATTTTTTGAGAACCAGAAGAGGACATGCTAAACTTGGAAGAATCCTTGGAACTTGTGGGGTTGGCAGTGAATCTGTGCTGAGCTGATAAAATGGCCAGTCACAAAGTCAGCTGCTCTTTCCTGGAGAAGATCACGGTGTGTGTTTAACTTCAGATAACTAAAAACAGCAAGTAAAGAAATACTATATGAACCATAGTGGAAATTAGCTACCTTTTCTTTAGATCATATGGATTTGTGACCTGAAGCATAAGACAACAAATATAGTAATCTCATGTAGTTGTGTTTCTGTACTTAAGGTTTGTTCACACACAAAAAGTAATTTCTATTAAGGTGAAGTATGAACTGAAAATGCAGCTACTGTTGCTAAATCTCTCCTAAGAATACCCATACATCAGCTTATGGAAGAATAGTTGTACATGGATAACTCCAGAGATACAAGTCTGAGTAGAGGGAAATCAAATGGAAGGAAAACCACTTTTTGTTTACTTGTCTTTTTAATTTTGATCTTAAATAAATTAAATGTTATGTAATTACTTGATAGTCAGACCTCTAATTAACTTTCTTGCTAGTAGAGCATGGCAAAGGAATGTACCCAGCAGCACCTTATAAAATAGGAAGTTTTTATGATAGTTTAAACTCTTAGCTTTGCTGAATGTCCCTAAGAGAGCTGATGTGTAGCCTGGTATTGCTCAAAATGTACCTACGACCCGTGCATGTTTATCAGTTGAACTAGCATATTTTTACAAGAAGACAGTTTTACCACATTCTGAGTTGAGTTATATGAGCATGAGCTTGAGTTTACTCTCATTTCAGAGGTCCTGTAGACACTCATACATTTGGTTTGCTGCCACCCCTGTTACAGATATGTGCAGCACTGGAATGAGTGCAGCCTCACCCACCCCACCCCACCCCACCCCTGCCCCCCAAGAGTCTGCATCTGTCCTCTGTTGTTTAGAGTATCTATGTTCATTTTGTCCCTGTTACAGGCTTCCTTTAATACTTGGATTTCTGTGCTTTCTTTCTTTAACCCTTTCTTCCCATGTACATACACATACCCACGCTCCAGCCCCCTCAGCAACACTGAGCATTTGTGGTGGCTGTTATAAGAGTAAATATGTCCCCACAGTCAGGCTGTTCAACTGCTCATTGATTTATTTCTATATGATGAGTAATTTTCCATAAATTCCAAGACAACTTATCTAATCTGCACTTTGCAAATTGGTCTATTCAGAGCTAGTTTGATTGCTATAAACTAGAGTAGTATGAAACTTTCCAAAGAGCATAGTGAGCATTTCATCTAATCAGCACCTCCTGTCCCTTACAACTTCTGTGTGAGGCTCTACTTCTAGAATCGAATGAGCTAAACAAATATTGGGGGTGTAGGGAGCCACCATTGTTTTTAACACAAAGCAGAAAACTAAATTGGCATCAAGGGATGCAGCATTTCCTCCTCCTGCATCTTGCTGACTGTGAACTTGAAAAAATCAATTTGGAAAAACATATTTGGTGTGCATATAAATTTCACTTTATTGATGTAAAAAGAGTTAGGAAAAAAAAAAATGTAACTAGATTTTGGAGGCTTTCTAAGGGCAAGGCTGGAGAATTACTATCTAGAGGTTAATATAACATAAGTCTTTATTTAGCGGAGGTAGGATTTTATGTGCCTGCTTGGCACTATGTGATCAATTGGTAAATAAGAAGGAAAGGATGTGTTTAGAATTTGGATCAATTTTTGAATCATGACATAAACAATGTTGCAAGCACTGCTAAGTAGCTCGTATAGACTGTTTTCTACATGTTAATCTCATATGCCATGGACTATTTGGCATACCTAGCTGTTGAGAAATATAGGGTTACAGAGCTACAAGAGGAAGAGCCTGCAAAAGACAGTCCAAATACCTGTAAATGAGGTGGGGATGGGTGGAGAAGGGTCTCTTGTCAAAACCTATGCTCATTACTGAAATGAGAAGGAAGGGAAAGAGAGAAAGGATGAAGAGGAGAGACAGTATAGAAGCACCAGTAAACAGCACGAACTGGAAGGAAGAAAGGGGGGGGGGGGGGGGTTAGAAGGGAAGAAAGAGATATTTTATTACACTTTTAATGACCATGGCCATAAGCCATGCAAAAGTTCAGGATGAGTGACCATCTTCCATTTAATGGATACTTTTCCAAATGCTCTGTCATTTTCAAAAGGTATATTTGAGGTGATGACTGCAGAGTCAATAGCAGCACCCAAACAGATGAGATCCTATGGTATGTGTGATCCTATGGTATGTGTGATCCATAGGTTCATATGACCTTTCAGGTATGTGCTTCCCCCAGCACATACTTTGAGAGGTCAAAAAAGCCTACCACATGTCACGACTATCTCTTGTGATATTATTGTAGCTTGCATTATTTGGTGTTTTTCCCTTAAAGCCCAGGCTGCCTGAATTATTTGATTATATGAGAACTTCAGCTCATAACTCAGGAAAAAAAAAAAAAAAAAAAAAAAACAGCTCTGTGTAGATATCTAGATGCTCTGTTGCAATGGTAAATTTACAAACATGCTGGAACCAAATGTGTTCGTCAGTCCTGGAAGCCAGAAGACAAAGGCCACGTGGTGTATCATCACCTACTAAGAAACGATAGACAAATTTTCAAAAATTTCTGATCCTTATGCAAATCTCATCCCTTTCACTGGCTTGACTTCTGAAAAGCAGGCACTGACAGGTCTGCGAGCTGCCCTTTTTCTGTCATTTTTAAAGGTGATCCAGAGCTTGCAGGGGCTGAGGGCAACTTGATGCCATTGGGTGCTGCCCCCCAGGGGGTGGGGAAGGGATGTGAACCTTCTAGTTCCCCCTCAGGCCATTGCAGTAAGGGAAGAAAACTCCTTTTTTTTTTTTTTTTTTTTTTTTTTAACAGCCCTTCAGGGCTGCCCACCCCAGCACAGCATCCTCTGGGACAAGCAACTTCAGCAGAAACACCCATGACAGTAATTTCCCACCAGCAGCATTATCCTGAGGTCCCCGCTCCCCCCAGGACCTCAGCCGGCATAGGGGAAGCTAGCCAGCCCCATTAGCTCTCCTGAGGAGATTTCCTCAGTCTGGGGCCATTGCCCAGGTTTCCCTCACTTAAGGAAACCAGGCTGCTGGCAGGGAGCTGGCAGGGCTGGCAAGGAGGAGCAGTAGGAAGGATAAAACTGCCACCCCACTGCTAAAAGTGAGGCTCTGCCTGCCTTTCCCTCCACCATCCTAGTGGCCACTGGCTTTGCCAGCAACACTGTGCTGGGGGCTAGCAAAAATCCTCCTGGCAGACGGTTCTCCCCGTGTAATTCAGAATATTCCTCACCTTCTTCCTCTCAGTCACAGGCACATACTGCCACCACCAGATCAAAAAGATCCTTATGCTAAATCATGGTGGGTTTTGTTTTGTTTTGTTTTTCTTTAAGGCAGGGCAAAACTGTCAGGCTCACTCAATTTTTGATAAAATGATAGCTTCTAGGCTGCTGCATTGTGGTGCTTTCAAAGCCTTAGTTAGAGCTGACTGGGACTTCTCTGTCAAATGATTTTCTGAGCAAAAGTGCAGATATTTATAGAAAATTCTGATCTTACAGCTCCCTGATCTGGTGGGAAATGACTTAGAATGATTTTTGTTTGGCTGCAATTGTTGTTAAGAATCAGAATTTACCATCCCCTTGTATTTAATTCAAAATATTTGAAATTAAGTCAAATAATATACTGAAAACCTTTTCTTTATCAGGATACAGCCTTGTGGGAATTCAAAGCCACCTCTGTCTGTGGCCAATCTATGCGGGGGGGTAGGGGGGGAATCTCTCCTAACACATCCTTGCTTTTCATCTGGTCAGGCCATGAGGGTGAGACACAAAACGTGCATCCCTGCCAGGGGGCCTGGCCACTGGGCAGAGAAAAAGCCCCACATCTCTGAGACCTGTGCTGGTGCTTTTGATCAGGTTGTTATAGTTGCCATGAGAAAAGGTGTCATTTGTGGAAAAGCACAGCATTAAATACTCAAAAATTCTGACATTTTTTTCATAATTCCTAAATATTGATATGTATTTTAAAAACATCAGAGTGTTTTGTTTTTTTCTGCCTTTGAAAACTGAAAAACAACCTGAGGTGAAATGTATTTCCAGAAAAAACTCTACCCTGCCCAGAGGACTGGCACTCTCCTAAATATTCAAATTCTGGATATCAGAAAACTATATATTTCATATATTTTTCTGAATTAATTGCTGGCCCGATAAGTTACTGGGAGACAGACTGTTCATGATCACGTGTGAAGATTATTAGTGCGTTTTAGTTGTCTGGGTTTGGTTTCTGTTGGAATCGTGGCTACAGATGTGCTAAAAAACATTCCATTAAGATACAACTTCCTCTGAAACGAAAAGAGTTCTTGCACTTGCCAGGTTGAATAAAGAAGCAATTAGCTTCTTTATTTTAAATCAGTAAAGAAAGCAATAACTGTCATTTTTTAAGTTACTCGTGGCTGAATGTCAGATGTACAGCAGAAGGAAAGCAGGGCAATTCATTACAAGAATTCTACTCTAGCTTCTAAAAACAAAACACTCACAACCTTTTGTTGATATGGAAGAAAATTAGAATTAGGTGCCTCTGAAGCATCAAAATTATATGTATATCATGGTGTTATCCATAGACATACATATAAAGGCTTGTTTATGATACCACATTAAATACTATTGTTTCTCAGCATTTCCCCATGGCTAAAATAATGTCTTGACAGGATAAAATAATCATGTATTGCCAAAAGCATACTCAACTTCTTTCAGTTGAGAAAGCAATTAACAATTTGTTTTGAAATGAAGATTTTTTCAAGACATACAGAAAAGTGTTTTTCACATTTGTTAGTTGCAGTGCAGCAACTAACTTCTTTCCTGAAGAGGGAAATAACTTGTCACGTCCTTGATTACTTTCAAGAAAGCAGTGAAGTTGCTTTAGGTCATTCAAAAGTATGCTACAGTGAAATTGTTTGAACTTTGGGAACATATCACTGTTCTCTGATGACAGCAGTAATGTTGAGACTAGTAAGTTGTATGTAGATACTTGCTTTATTAGTTGACAAGTACAGATTCTTCAAAATCTAGCAATATATGATAAAAGATATCATTTTATTTCGAAGATCTCAGTGTGAAAGTTTTCAGTTCTTTTTTTCATCCACTTCAGAAGTAAATGGGAAGTTTCACTTTGTCAGCTTCAAACAGGTGGGAATGCTAAGGCATACCCTACATACTGCCCAGTTTGGCCTGGAAAGAATCCCTGACTATTTTTCAACTGTTAACACATCCTTTTATGTTAGGAATGAACTACCTAACTAAAAGGTTTAAGTTATTTAAGACTGGGAATGATAAAGATAAACCCCTTTCAGTGACTGGATACTGTATCTATTTCACAATATGCTTAAAGATATTTTTGACAAAGCTTTAAAATAGCAACTCATTTTGTATAGAGTGAAGTGTTTAGCATAAAGTGTTCATTGATGGATTAACTACAGCAAAGAATTGACGACAAGCCATTTAGTTAAGAATATGACTCTTATCTGAAAGCACACCTTGACAAAGCAGAACAGCGATGTCATTCAGACTGGCATGCTCTCAGTTGCCTAAATTCACATTTCATTTCAGCAAATGAAACTATCATGGCCAAATTCAACTATACTTAGCCTGATTGATAAGAGAGAGAAACCATTTCAAGAGGTCCTGGGTCTTTCTAAAGGCAAAAATTTGAGGAAAAAAATCTGAATATGAGCTGCATGATACTGCACATGGGGAATGAGAGATTGAGCAGTGACTAAACATATATTTAATATATTTAAGAAACTTGGTAATGGAAATGATTTGATATTTTACTTTAATGTTCTAGTTTTATAAGTCTTTAATTTTTGAAAATCGGCATCCTATCTTATCTCCAAAATAACACTGAAAACAATGCTTTCTGTGTTCATACAGGACACCTGGACAGTTTGAGAGGCATGTGTTGTTAGGTCTGTTAAGGCTGAAACTCAAGTTAAATTTAATTTCAATTTTCTGTGTTAGTAGTTCTATGCACAGAATTAAAAATATTAAAGACAAGTTGAAATGTATGGAACCAGACCATAAGAACCACTTTGGAGAATGAACGTTATTCAAAAAAAAAAAAAAAAAAAAGAGAGAGAGAGATTAAAATGTTGCTTTTATCATGTATTTTTCATTCTTCGCAGACCAAACCTAGGCCTATGCATGTAGGTGGCTAGGTGGCTATCAGAGACAGACACCTGCTGAGGCTAACCAAAAAAGCAGTATCCCACTATGTGCCTATATCAAAGACATGTTATCCAGGTGTCTGATATTTCTGAATGAGGATTGGATTGGGCAGAAGGTCTTCCAGGAGCATAAGACCTACGTCTACCCCTCTGACCTTCTCCCCTCCCCATTTCCTTCTTCCAGTAGGAGTGAAGTTGCAATTCAATGTTACACAACCTATAGAGAAACCAACCTGAGAAGACTTTCCTTATTTTTATCCTTTGACTGTTTTATTCAAAAACATGATGAGCAGCAGGACATAATGATTTATAACCTTATACCTTCCAGAGACTGGTCTGGGTCATGAGATGAACCACAAAGCTTCTACTGAAGAGTTTGTCCTGATGGCATGATGCAAGGAAGTGGAGAAGAGTGTCCATTTCTTTTGCAAACATGGTAATTGGGAGTGTCAAATTCACTTAGGTGGTACCATTAATACAACTAGCTGTCTTTGAAGTTACCAGACCAAGTGCCATATGTAGAGTCACCAACTTTCAGATTGCATAGGTCACATGAGCTTAATAATGTAGTGTATAACCATCATGTCTCCTCTCCTCCAGAGTCAGTGGAGCCTGGGAATTCATATTTCTTATCTTCTGCAGCTACAAAGGCTGTAAACTGGCAAAAGTGTTTCACATTCCTCTTCAGCAGATGATTCACAGAGATGGTGTCTTAACATACTGGATGTTTGAGTGCCCTCAGTCTCCCATGTTTGGCAGCATCCTGAGTCCATATTACAGAAAGACTAGGATCTGGACATGTACTTTCCCTCATTCTATGACTTATTTTTCTGCAGGAAGGCAAGGAGCATGTCCCCAGGCCATCCACAGACTTGATCTAGATAGCCTCCAGGGAGCATTGCAGTTCTAAACTTCATGTACTGACAGTGGACAGTTTCTGCTCTCTACTGGTAATATTTACAACCTTAATTGTATAAAACTGGTAGAAAACCTCTGCTCTGACCCTAGATATTATCATTAGTTTTGAATGCTAAGATCTTTTTCTTTTTTTTTTTCCCACTCAGATTTTTGCAGTTAAGTCTCTGGCTCAATCAATGTGAGAAGAACACTACGGTTTCAAAGACAAGCACTCCCGATGTTAGAAAATGTCAGACTTAATGCTGTCTGTACAGCATTAATTTACGGCCTTGTGCGTGTGCATTCTGATACAGTCTTTAATTACATAATCATTTGCCTCATACAGTGCACTAAATGAACAGTGAGAAGAAAGGAAGGACTGCAGGTAGGCTTGTTAAGTTGGAACCCAGGAGATTTGAGGCTAAGAATCATTACATGCTATTGTACAAACTCTGTATTTATTCATTCACCTAGAAGACCAAGTCTGGGTCACAGGGGGCATCTTCATATGGCATTTCCTAATATATATCTTGCCCAAGATATTTTTCTGGGGGGTGGTATAGGTCCTTCTTATATCTATTATGGCAAAGTGCAATATACAAATCGAGTTTGTAGCAGTTACTTTTATCTATTATACATAGTGAGACAGGACTATAAAGTTAGCATTCTTCTTTCTAATTTGCCCTTTCATTTTTTGCTTGTGTCTTCTCTAACAACTTAATTATCTTATGTACTTATTTATTTATTTATTTATATTTTATTTTAACCAGATGTTTGGTTTTGATGACAGATGACAGAGATTCTTTGTAGCTGAAATTACATTTGTCATTGTTGCATCATCACTACTACATCTCTTAAGACTGGTTTTTAAGTAAAACTACCTGTCTTATGATGTCCCATGAGTAAAATTTGTGATGGCAAATATTGAATTGCTTGTCTTTCTCTATTTTAATCACTAGTCTGACTCCAAAAGATCAAGCAGCTGTCCGTATAGGGTGTGGTGTGCTTTTTGTTTTGTTTGGTTTTGTCTACTCATCTCAGATCTTCACTTCTGCTTATGCTTTCTCTATTCTACTCTTTTACAGTTATCTGAAAATGATTGTGCAATGTGAAATTTGGAATTTAGGATTAGATATAGGTTTTTCAAATGTATGTCAATACTTCCTTTACTTGCAACCCCGCAACCAAACGTAGAATTCATTGCCTTACCATATTCCTTCTGAAAATCTTTGGTAAATAGCACTTTTCTGGCAAGGATTCTGACTTGTGAAGTTAATCTCAGGATTCCAGGCATAGGCAGGCTTTGATTTTATTTCCTGGGGGTAGGAAAGAGATACAGAAATCACTGAATCTGTAAAGGATTGATTCTAATGTTCAGGTTAATTGGTGTCAGAACTTGGCAGGGGGTAGATGTCCTGTGGCATTTTTCAGTCATGCCTACTCCAGTTTCTGCTTCTGGTCCCAGGTCTTCTGGCATTTGAAAGTAAGGGATGAGTTGCCTACATTAAATTGTTGCCTTTTTGGTTAATTGACACTTACAAACATGAATTACCTCCTTTCTATAGGCAATGCGTAAAAGGAGGATGTCTATCTCTGTGTTCAAGCGGAACTGGTCCTACTTAACCTTTGATGAACTTGACAATTTTCAGAATGGAAATTTACAGAATTTGATTATACTCCATCCTCATACTGTGAGATTACCAGTTATTTACAGATTGGAAAGAATATACTGGGTAGTGTTTAGTGTGAACCTCCACACATGGTACAGTAAATCCCTTACTCACAGTCATCAAAATAGCTATCATATTACCTCAGCTTCCTTGGTACAGAAGTCACAGCAATGTGCAGGGTTCTCTCATGCCTGCTCTGCAGGGACAGCATCAGGAAGGAGACATCATATATGTGCAGGAGGCATCAAACATCTTTAAAAGACTGTGAACTCAGGACTTCCAGTGCTTGTGTCAGTGAAACAAGAATATCAGACAGTCCACGGCCTGCCCACATGGGTCCAAGCCCCTAAAGTACATTCACTGGCTTCCTCTGGTATAACAAGAGTTATAACAGCAGTAACGTGGTTCCTTTTTTTTGACTCTCAGTGTATTGGTCAGATTGACACCGGGAAGGGAGCAATAATTTGACTCTAAATGGTAGACTTAAGATCACTCATCCTGGGCTTTTTCTCCTTTCTAGGCAGGTGATATTCAGGTATGAGCAGATTCATTATTTTGCAGTAGGAGCCATTTCTCTGAAGGTTTTCAGTGTCAGGCTTTAATCCCCTGTTGGCACTCTATGAGATAATAGAAGCCTCTTACATGCCTGTGTGATATACTTGAAAACCACTGAGAATGGCATATTCTCCAATCAACAGGATTTTAGCTTCACTGTTCTTGTCAATTATAATGGTGTCTATGCAGTTAAAAGTCCCATGCAATGAATGAGAATACTTCCCCCCACATTATCCCATTCATGATAATCTCCAGGCTTAAGAAATAAGATGATACTGGTCACTGAGAATAACACAAAGGAAAAAGCAGCAATGGAAAGCCTTTTCTACACAATTAAATTTATCTAGCTCAGATTCCATGTGAAAAATGTTGCTATATTAATCTACAAAAATAACATTTCATCTCTGGTATAATCTTAATACAAATTACTGCACATGCTCAATGTGGTGTTTTGTTTTGTTTTTAATATTTTGAAGTGTTATTAATAGTTCTAAATTTCTGAGACATTCTTTAAGCTATATTCTGTGCAATTTTCTTTGAAAATGCTTTGTTGTTGTTGTTGTTTGTTTGTTTGTTTTGTTTTGTTTTGATGTGCCACACTTAAAACTGAGATGTAGTAAAACATAGTGGTGAGCATCAGTGACAGCATGGAATTTGACAGGCCAGTGTGGAATGCTATGTTCTTGCGAGGTGGAAGGTGAGAAGATCTGAATCACCAGAATGCACAGTTTCCACTGTGACAGTCACAGCAAAAGATATTTTAAAAAATCTTAGGAGATTTTTGCCATCGCTTTACTGGATTTGGTTACCATTTCTGGATTGGTTGTTTATAACAACAAAATCTCTTGGAGAAACAAGGGTATCAGACACTATCTTGTGTGCTAATGGCTGATATTAGGCAATACCAAACATTTTTTTTCCCATAAATCACCTTGATACACCAGCTCCTTTACTACCCTACACAGCTCTTCATATTTTGGGCTTCTGGGCACTGCTGGAATCATCTAATTCTCAATTTTAAGGATATTATAAGGATATTTAAGAAAAAGGAAAAAAGAAATACAAACTACTTACAGGATAGGGTGTAAGGTTACAGAAACTTGTTCTAAAAACTAAGGATCAAGAGGACCAAAAAACATTACTTTAAAAACTGGAGCAAAGACAAACCAGAAAACTTTCTGAGATGTGTCTTTCAAGGTATCCACAGACCCTGTTCAGTGGGTGGTACATTGGCCTCAGATGTGAATGTATAAAGGGCTGGAAAACACCATCCTTGGACAAGCCCCTCTTCAAAGTTTGCTTCTGTTGATGCTGCTGTGCACAACTCTAGCTTCAGTAGGGCCAGTAAGGCAAGGAGCAGAAGGTGATCTCCAAACTTACCTACAGCCTTCTGTATCATTTTAAAAAATGGATGAAGGGAAGTGTAGCTAGCAAGAGATAATCTGGAAAAGCTTCATGAGTTGGAGCCCTCAGTGCACTCATGCTACAGAAAAGGTATGCATCAGGGGAACATACAAACTATACCATGACACTCCATATCTACATCTTCCTGGGGGCTATATGTAACGATAACCTGAATGGCCCATATGCACGTGTCAGTGTAGGGTCTGGCCCATCAGGGTACCCAGTCTCAGTGCAGTGGAAAGAGGTCCCAGTACTATTTTGACCAGACGAGAAAAGAGAAATATTGTTCATAGCAACCAGAAAACAGTGTGGAGCAAAGATCTGGAGTAAGAACAGCAGAAAATCAGGAAGGGGATGGGACTACCTTCCCACAGTCACTGCCTACAGGTCACTGTCAGAGCCAGGACAATGGGATACAAAGAGGGGTACTTCACCTGATCCAGGAGAGCCATTCTTGCATTTTTATCTGAGGGAAAAGGTTATATTTGCATGTACTTTCTAAAAATAGAATTACAGTGGCTTCAGAGACAATTTTGTACAGAAATAAATGAAAGTAAATGATAACAACCCATGGTCACATCAGCTCCAAGAGAATTCTTCATCTCTGAATCATTTAGTCATGCAGTCAGTGCTACTCCCCAGACTGGGGACAAGTTGCTGGTTCAGAGCCCTCAGGTTTGCCATCATGGAGGAGAATCTGGATCTGGGGATTTATGTTCCCTTTCCCAGCCCACCTTCCCCAGGCATCTGTTCATGTTCACACTTCCCCCTGTTCCTCTCTCCAAGGACTCTGACAATTAAAACAATCAAAAGATTAGCTTTTAACACCACTCAGACTACTGAATATCAGTTTTTCTTAGGGAATGTCAACATTTTAAGAGCTGACAGAATAAAGAAATTTCCTACTCAAACTGAAAATCAATCCCGTTACTGACTATGCGACAAGATGAATAACTACAGGTAAATTAATCTAATAATCATATATGTTGTAAGGGACTTCTGGAGGTCTTCTGGCTCAGCTCTCCGCAGGGCTAATTTTAAAGATCCAGCTGCAGAGTTAGATTAGAGTTTTGTCTAATCAAACTTTCAATACCTTGAGTTGGACTTTACAAACTCCTCTGAGCAACTTTTTCGAGTGTTTGACCACCTGTGCTGTGACTTTTTTTTCCTAACAACTAGTTGACCTTTCCCTCCTTGTTTCTGCTGCCTCTTGTCCTTTTTCTCCATTTTCTTTAAATCCTGCCATTAGGTAGATGAAGAAAGTTCAAGACTGTTGAAGACTCTTAGACATATCTGCTTCAAATTGCATAAATCCATTTCTTTCAGCCTTTCACCATACATCATAGTTTCCCACCCCCTTATCATATTGGTTGCCCTCCTTTGGACTTGTTTCAATATATCAATATCTTTCCTGCCAGGGTACTCAAATATGTACTCCAGATGAGGTTGCCCACGCCCCATGAGACCTATGGAATATAGCTGATTTCCCCATGAGGGACTAACTGTATTTTGTATCAACTCCTTTTTAAATGGTAGGGTACCATAATTTATTTACATGAAAATAAATATAACCACATGATCATCATCTCTGGCACTTATGTAACTGTTAATTTTTAGGTGAGTGATTAATTCTTTTCCCACCAGCATATCTGCCAATTTGTATCTATTATTTGGTTACCTCATACAGCCTACAGAACATTCTGTATTAGAAAATTACTATTTAAGGGTGTTTTGTAATCAACAGATGCCCTGTAGGTTGAAGTCCATGAAAAAAATAACATTTTTTCCTACACATTACATATGGTCATTTATCCCTGTTGAGGGGTTAGAAAATCAGTAACAGATGACCCTTAAGCCTGCTTTATTGGTTAAAATGTTAATCCTTAAAAATATGTAGAATTTTTTATCTTGAACTCTGAAACAGGAAACAGCATCTTTGATGACAAAATAAATAAATAAATAAAAATCCATGAAAATTTCAACCACCTTATTGTTTGGAACAAGTTGTAGACATTAAACTTTGAATTCCCATTGTATAACCTCCCAGCAAGCCTCAGTCAGCAGCAGTTTTTTCTTCTATTCCTCATTTCTCATTCTGAACTTCCAAATCTTCTTTTTAATCACCTGACTCCTTCCTTTGGTATAAACAATTAAACATAGTTTACATCTATGTCCATTTTGTGCTTGTAAAGCATGTTCTTAGTAAGGATTATCACTGAGTCTAACTTTTTTTTTTTTTTTCTCTTCTGTTTGCTAAAAGTTCTTGGCAAGCTTTAAATTCATCTCTTTTAGCAGTCAATACTACTTTGAAACATAGCTAAGAAATAAAAATGAAGTAATAAAAGTTAATATTATTATTCCTGTGTGTTTTGAGAGAAATTGATTCTTTTGGTGGCTATGAAGAATAATGAAATATTCTGCCCTAATATTCAGTGCCTTTCTTTGTCATGTAAGCAGCTTCTTTTGACTGTTTTATATTAGTACATAATATCCATGATCAGGTATTTCTACCTGAGCATTTAATTTGATTTAGATACTGCCCCCATTAAATTATTAATATTATTAATCATTAATAATCATTAATGTTATTAATGATAATAATGATAATAATGATGATCATGATCATGATCATAATAATTTTTTAATTATTATAATAATTTTTTAATATTATTATGATCATGATCATGATCATGATCATGGTAATAATAATAATAATAATAATAAATTTTTCCAGTGAAGTTGCTTTCTTTGGTAAGACTTTTAACATTACTTAAGAGGCAGTGCCCATATCTGCATGCAGACTGTTATGGAGTCAAACATGTGGTCTGCAGTCTCTCTCCCCTATCTTAGGTCAGTTCTAATACAGTAAAGTAGGTATAACAGAAAACAGAAATAGAAAATTGTGTTGCAAGCCTGTGACCCATGCAAAAGCCATGAGGAACAGTTTTTGAAAGGAACAATTTTTATGCAACTCTTTCTGAAAGAATTAGTACATAGTGTGTTTTCACAAAAGCCAGACTGAGCATGTATACAGACCTAGATCACAGTGCTTGAGAGAGCCTGTTAGGGGCTGCAGAACAAATTGTGTCTGAGCATCACAGGAAGATGCAGTGTCTGTTTTACGCATGGGATGAACCCACACCTTTCCTGCAAATGAGTAAATTAGCCTTTAGCTGTTCATCTGAAGATGGAAGTCACTTCCATATCTAAGAGATGCAGTTGCTATCAGTATCATTTACCCCAGCAATATGATACCAACAGAATGCTAAAGGCCAGAGACTATCTAGTTCAACCGTACAATTATTCCACCCAACAGAAAATTCAGACCTAGCTGACTTCTGTCTTCAAACACAGAAATTTCTCAGATATTATCAATGTTGCCTATGGGAATGAACAGCATTGATTCTTTTACCTTTTACTGATTTAGCTTTGCCGTTTTCACTCTCTCTTACATGTTTCTTCTCAAACTTCTTATTTTTGAAGTCCACTATATCCTTCCTCCCTCCCTCCCTCCCTCCCTCCCTCCCTCCCTCCCTCCCTCCCTCCCTCCCTCTCTTCCTTCCTTCCTTCCTTCCTTCCTTCCTTCCTTCCTTCCTTCCTTCCTTCCTTCCTTCCTTCCTTCCTTCCTTCCTTCCTTCCTTCCTTCCTTCCTTCTTTCCTTCCTTCATTCCTTCCCTCCCTCCCTCCCTCCCTCCCTCCTTCCCTCCTTCCTTCCCTCCTTCCTTCCTTCATTTCCCTCCCTCTCTGCCTCCCTCCCTCTTTTCCTCTCCTCCTTGCCTCCCATCCCTGTCTCTGCCCCAGTCTCCGTCCCTCCCTCCCTCCCTCCCTCCCTGTTTCTTCATATTCCCTTCCCTCCCTTTCCTTCCCTTCCCTCTTTTTTTTCCTTCTTTCCTTTTTTCCTTTCTTTCCAATGATGAAGATATTTAACCATAAATAATAAAAAAATGCTCCTTCCATGCTCTGATGCACCTCAAACACTCAGTTAGCATTTGTTCCGCATTAGATGTAGCCAAGAAGATAAACCTGTATTGAAATCCTGATATTCCACTGACTGTGTTACAGTTAAGTAAATATATTCAAGGTGATGTTGCAGGCAAACTAACAGTGAAAATTATGGTTGTAGCTATGACAAGTAATTCTGAGTACTCTCATTTTTAACTTGCTGCTATGTGAGAATGCTTTCAAATGCTCTTTATTGTATGAAAGTCACCAGACTGCATTTTATCCACAGAACTGCTTCAAGTGAGAAAGCATGAGTTAAAGTGTCTCTAAAATCTAAAATTTGTAAATCCAAATAGAATTCTCACAACTAAGGATATTTTAAAATCACATGCAAAGCTGAAAAATAAAATGATACCCCTGTATTCATTGCCTGTTGTCTCATATCTACTGAAAAACACAAGATAGAAAGAAAAACTAGGTTATTTCATGTAAAACCAATTATCTCTAGAGCCCTTTCAAACTGATATTTTAGTTATTTTCAGAGCATGTGCATTCTGGAGCATGTGCAAAAATGTTTCCTCCTGACTGGACTATGTTGTGTTTATTGTCTTCTCTTCAAAGACAAGATGTATATACATCAACACCCATTTCCCATTTCCACAGCTCTCGGCCCAATCTTTTCACTGACATTTCCTTGCTAATTACAAACAGAACTTAACAGTAAATATCTACAGCCAAACCTATCCATCATGTAACTTTAGTGAAGCCCTTAACCTGGGAATGAGTTTTTTTCAGTTATACCAGCAGAATCACACTAAGAATGAATCTATATCATTACAGCCAAATTATTTTTTTCCCAGTGATAGTGAGGTGTAAATTTCAGATAATGAATTTGGAGATCATCATGCCATTTATTATAAACATTTAAATACTTCAACATAGCTTCTCTGTCCTACCAGTACTACTTAACACAGATCAGGCAATGTAAGGCGGTCATGAGTACGCCTAAGGTAGCCAGCAAAGTCCCTGTGATAGGAGAAAGATCTTTATTATCTGACACTTCTGTACCTTGTCATAGTAGTCTGTTTTGATAGCCCATAAACGTCAGTTTAAACATGCCTGTGGCAAGGAGAAGCAAATAAGTGATGTGAAAGTCGCTCAAGAATCAGAGTAACCTAAATTTGAAGTAAGTTTGTTGGCAAAGTGGATTTTCTTGAACTCTTGTGCCTTCATCCCCAATGCCAAACTTGTTGTTGGAAGATACTAATATTCAATCTAATGTTTTTTCTGGAATGGGATTATTTATAATCACCACAGACTATATGTCTCTTGACATTAAGAATGTACTACCTGCACTACAGGGATCAAGCAGTTTGGCATGAAAAAAGATTGGACATCAAATTTGAGATGCTCTGAGGACAAAAGAAACCTCCTAGTACCCTGTTTTCCCCTAAAGCTTCCTATGTACATTGGAATACACACATGTATATCACTTCACTGGTTAAACCACTGTGGAAAAGACAGCTATTATTTTCCCTATAGAGTTTTCCAAATGGAAAAGGTCAGTATTGACTGCATGCAAAACTATGATTGCTCAGAGTCGATATTTGAATCATCTCAGAATTTCCCTCTCTTCTTTTTCTTTGAATAGATGTCAGACAGGGCTTAAATTACAAAGATTTGGGGAATACAGTAGAACTAAACAATAGTTTAATAAATACAACCAGTAACCCTTGAAACTTTCATGCTTACTGGCAATGTAGGAAGCGCATAGTAAGAAGCAATACCATTTTGTGGCACAGATGGTAGGGGAACACAATAGAAACAGTAAATGGTTTCAAATTTTCTTTAGAGTGCCAGCGTCTATCTACACTGTTACAAAAGAGCAAATCCAGTCCTGTGAGAAGAAAAAAAAATCCAAGTTGTTCCTTTTCCTTTTCCTTTTCCCTTACTTTCCCTTTTCCTTTTCCCTTATTTTTCCTTTTCCTTTTCATTTTCATTTTCCTTTTTTCATTTTCCTTCTCCTTTTTATATTTTTCTTTTTCCTTTCTTTCCAGACAACCAAAAAATATCAAAGCATTCTAGAGAATAAACACCCTGCAGTTGCAATCCATGAATGACTTTAATACTTTTTACTCAGAAGTCTTAATACTTAATTTCTTCTTCAGAATACCCACAATATAGTCAATAGACATGATTACAGCACAGGGAGGAACATTAAATTAGATATAATCTGTCTGCTTTACACTTGTTTTTCACTTTCCTAGGTATGCTACCAAGTCACATCTGACTGCGCTAAGCCTGTTTCTTCTCCTTCCTTAGCTCATTTATCTCTACCTTCATAGTTTTTCTTTTGTCTGCAACAATTTCCACCTCAGTTACCTTTCTTTGTATCTCTCATTATTTCTGTTCTCTGCTTTATCCACCGTGTCTTTTTCTTTTCCCTTGTCTTTTTTTTTTTTTCTCTCTCTCCCTTACTACCCAAACTAAATCTGGTGATATGACAGTATCATTTAAGTCATTTAATTATGTAACAATAATCCTCTATGCAACTCTGCAAAAATGAAAAAAAATCACTTCCTTTTTAAAGTATTTTGTCTGTCAAGCTTATAATCTAAAGTTTAGGAAGGAAAAAATCAGAATCAGTTCTGTCTTGCAATATGGTTTTGCTTAAAAAATGGTGTAGTTCATCCTTTCTAAGTGCAAATTTTCAAAAACCTGGGATGAAGTCTTGTCTTGCATTTGCAATTACCTAAACACTTAATGAGTCCAATTCACTTGTGTCAAGAGACATCAGCCTGCAGACCCTAGAAAAAGAGTCTTAAAGAAACTTTACATTAAAGAGTCTGGGTTGTTTGTTTGATTGTTTTTGTTTGCTTTTTTTGTTTGTTTTTGTTTTTGTTCTTGATTTTTAAAAGATGAGTTCCATCATTCTATCTTAAAAAGAGAAGCATAGGCAATAAGTTGTGAAGAAAGAGAAGATAGCACTCTTCCTGTGGCAGTCAAGAACCTGGAGCTGAGAAACCTGGAAGGCAGCAATGAATGAAATACCTTCATGCAGCCAATGCACACAAGCCACTGCTTTTTAGTGACATCTGAAATTAACTACAACCATAGATGTCGATAAGCATAGCAAATGAAAGAATAAGGTCAATGTCTGAGTGTGACAATGAGTCCCTTGAGGCAAAGATGAAAGGGGTATATTTGTTCACTGCTACAGTATAGCTTTCCCAGAATAATACCTGTGTCCAAGACTGTGAGATAAAGCATCTCTTTGAAACAGCAGGCAAACACCTTCCCCTGACAGCCAAGCATGGCTAGTCAAGTTCTCCCTCCTTGCAGTTTGTCTCAGCATTTCTGTCAGCATGTGGTAGGAAAGGTTGTTTGTATTTTTATATTAAATATGAGTTCTGGTTTTGTGGCTTTTCTCACTCTGAAATGCACCCTGCTTGTGTTTTTTTCATAAACGTTCTCAAAATTCTCAGCCACAAATTCATCCAGTTTAACAACCACCTCACCCCATACTGATTTACAGATGCATTCGTATGCAGTTCTGTCCATAAAATAAAAAAAAAAATACAAAAATAAAAATAAAAAATAAAAAATAAAAAAAAGAGTCATGTCACAAGTTTCCAGAAGATGCAAATGATTTTTAGCTTTCACAAAGAAAAGGACAGTTTTCAAAGGTAGAAAAGTATCATCTTCGCATTTAGAAAACACCTTAAATTCTGGCATATTCCTGTTTCATGTAACAGATAGCACTTTGCTCCAACTCCTGCAGTATCCATGGATCTAGCATTCACACAATCTACCTACTGCTGAGTGAGTTTCAAAAAGGCCTGAGTGTCCCCTGTGGTCTTTCCAACGTTATTAGTGCTTATGTTGTGGCAGCTGTTGCAGCACCCTCTAGCATTTTTCATGGGCTGTGGACCAATGGTGCATAGTGGTATATTGTCACCCACAGAGCCAACCAGATGCATTGTAGCAGAGTTGTAATAGCGATTTCCCATCACTAAAAGAGTGCAATGCAACAGCTGAGTATTTTGACCCAGAGCTGTTTGAGACATTCCTTTTTTCAGTTAACAGCCTTGGATATACCTCCTGACTTTCTCTCTCTCTGTTCTCTCTGTTCTCTCTTTCATTCTCACCGGAGATGGGTATTTGTGTGAGGAGTGAACTTTCTTCTTCAGAAATAATTGTAAATGGGTAGGACTCGGACACAGTATTTCCCCTTCATCTATGTAGTATTAGGTTTGCTGCTGGTGTTCCAAAACAGTGTACTTTGGCTACAAGAAGAGGAAGAGTCCAAGGCACATGTGCCTTGGTGTCAACCACAACATAAAGGTTAACAACACGTCACCCTTCTCTGTTCCAACCTGGAGTTACACCACCGTGATTGGTTTACAAGTGGGCAAGGAGCAATATTCTCTGCACAACCAAGTTTCTGCATCAGAAAGCAGTGAAAAGACTCTGGCCATAGATGAGGAAGGGTGTGCATGCTGGTGCGCATGATTTCACAGAGCACATCACCATCAGAATTTTTCTGATATCCCAAGGAGCAGTAGGCGGTCTCAAAAAAAAAAAAAAAAAAAAAAAAGTTCCTATGTAATGGATCAAAGACTAAGAACTGTAAATTAAAAAAAAAAAAAAAAAAAAAAAAAAAAAAAAAACACAAAGTTTCACTCTTGCATCAATGTTGTAGGAGGAAAAAAAATCATTAGGATTCCGTAAAGAGGTATTGATATAAATTAATTATGTGAATTATCAAACAGAGTAAGACCTAAGCAAAATCTCAGGCAAAAAGACACACACCTTTTTTGGCAATGTTTGCTACTAACAACCACCACTATGTGTAATTCCATAAAGGGGAAGAGAATAGAAAATAAACACAAACCATATAGAATGTATTGCAAATACATGATTTGTTTTGCCAGGTGTAATTTCACCTTTACATTGTAGCTCAGTGCTCTGAAGGGGCTTGTTCTGTAAAGGCAACATTGCCTTGCCAGCCTCTTGCTTCACTGTGTCCTCAGCTGGTGTTGCTTTGCAGAATGTCTTTGAATGACGATATGGCCTTCCTCTGTGCTGAGGAAAGTATAAAGTTCACAGCTCGTTGTGTGTATTATAAAACAAGATCAGCAGATTTCGTCTGAGCTTGATTCTATTGTACAGATTCCTGACAAAGACCAGAAGGGTTGTTGTTAGTCTCTATAATGGCTCTTAAAGAACAGATGAGGTGAGGAAGGGTGAAAGAACAAAACTTCAAAGGAAAGACTTTCTAAGTCATCCCAAGGAGGCATCCCTTTTCTCTGTTGGGATCTTTATACTGCCTACTGTCTCCATATGGAACATAACATTGCTGAATGACAGTGCATGCAAGAAATTTGTTCTACCCTACAGTAATTTGGATTTACACACCAGTGTGAGAAGATTATACAGATAAAGTTTTATAATTTCCAACAGGAATAAGATTGTTCGTCTTGGTAATAACCTTCAAGAGAAAGAATTTTACTTTTGGACTC